>NW_028262290.1:25838815-26146052 GCF_047370975.1 Nipponia nippon
GCGGTCTGCCACACCGCTGCCGACCCTCAGGTTTCCATCCTGGCCCTCAGGTTTCCATCCTGGCCCTCACAGGTGTCTTTGCCTGCCCTCAGGTTTCCATCCCGGCCCTCAGGTTTCCATCCCGGCCCTCAGGTTTCCATCCCAGCCCTCAGGTTTCCATCCTGGCCCTCACAGGTGTCTTTGCCTGCCCTCAGGTTTCCATCCCGACCCTCAGGTTTCCATCCTGGCCCTCACAGCTGTCTTTGCTTGCCCTCAGGTTTCCGTCCCAGCCCTGACTGGTGTCTCAGACTCCGGTTGGAAGGTCTGTGGACCAGAGGGGCTTGGCCAGATGTCTCCGTAGGTGGGCTGCTGAGCACTTACCCAACAGGCATCTCAGAGGCCCAGGCAAGGATCTTGTAGAGCTAAATGACTAATACAAGACCAACAAGCCCACTACCTTTGGCCACATTACTGGACTTCCCCATTGTTTGTGTAATAGTCAGATGAGCACCTAAATTTAGTCAATTACAATATTTTAAAACATCACAGTTTTCTTCTTTTTCAGGAGTAGATTTTTTCTTGATTGGTTGATGCAGCAGTACTACAGGCCTCCCTTTCTTTGACAAAGAGCTAGCAAACAGCAGACTTGAGTGACAAGACTCCTCACTTGAGTGAAAGCACAGTGCAGGTGATGTTTCTAAACACATACAATTTGGCAGGAGTTCCTTCAGAACCCCTGCAGTTGTACAGCATGAGAAGAGAGCTCCCTCTGACCTTTTTATATTCCTGCTGCTGAAGATTAATGTGAAAAATCAGGGCTGTCCAATTCCTTGCTCAGTAAGTGCAGTATGAGTTACATTACCATAGTTTTATTCAGAGCTGGAAGTAGTTGGAAATAAAAGAAGCAAGCAAAAATAAGACCTATGATGGGACAGTTCAACAGGTACTGAAAGGCGTCATCCTGCAGTTTACATCTGTCCAGTCATGATTTGGATGGCCTACCTTAGATACTACAGACATATTAGAGGAAAAAGGCTGTAACTAATTTTATGTTTTAATTTACAATTCTTAGAACTGCTCTGGTCATGCTATAAAATGAAGGCAAATTTGTTTCTTTTTCAGATCAGCTAAACTGTTAATGAGTGCTGGCAGCAGTGAAGAAGATATAGACGACATTATTGATGAAATCTGTAATGACAGCAGCTTTGCCAAAACACCTCTGGTGAGCAGGAGTCTGAAGAAATGCAGAACAGATGAGGTTCAGCGATGGAAAGAAAAGCACCATAAGCTACAACTGTTTTAGAGCAAAAAATGAACTAAAACAAGCTGTAGGATAAACTTGGAAAATAAAGCAGAAAGGAAAATGCAACAATCCTATAGTGAGGAACCGGAGAGGTATAAAGAGATGGTCTTACCCTGGCAGTAACAGACAATCAAAGGAAATGCTAGTTGAAGACAGAGCATAGTGTCAAATATCACAGAATCACAGACTGGTTGGAAGGGTCCTCCGGAGGTCATCCGGTCCAACCACCTGCTCAAGCAGGGCTACCTAGAGCTGGTTGCCCAGGACCATGTCCAGACAGCTTTTGAATATCTCCAAGGACGGAGACTCTACAGCCTCTCTAAGTAACCTGTTCCAGTGTTTGACCACCCTCACAAGAAGTAAAGTTTTTTCATATGTTTAACTGGAATTTCTTGTATTTCAATTTGTGCCCATTGCCTCTTCATCTGTCAGTGGGCCCCACTGAGAAGAGTCTGGCTACGTCTTCTTTATTCTTCCCCATCATGTATTTTTATACATTGATAAGATTCTGCTGACCCTTGTCTTCTCCAGGCTAAACAATTCCAGCTTTCTTAGCCTCTGCCTGTACGTCAGATTGTCTAAGTCCTTAATCACCATTATGTCCATTTCTCTTTTGTATGGGGCTGTGAGGCCATATCTGGAGTAGTGTGTGCAGTGCTGGGCTCCCCAGTACAAGAGAGAGATGGAGCTACTGGAGAGCCTCCAGCAAAGGGCCCTGGAGATGATTAAGAGACTGGAGCATCTTTCGTATGAGGAGAGGCTGAGAGAGCTGGGACTGTTCAGCCTGGAGAACGGGAGGCTCCAGGGGGATCTTGTCAATGTGTGTAAATACCTGATGGGTGGAGTAAAGAAGGGGCCAGACTCTCCTCTGTAGTGCCCAGTGACAGGACAAGAGGCAATGGGCCCAAACTGAAACACATGAAATTCCATCTGTACAGAAGAAAAAACTTTTTTTACTGTGAGGGTGGTCAAACACTGGGACAGGCTGCCCAGAGAGGTTGTGGAGTCTCCGTCCGTGGAGATTTTCAAAACGCAACTGGCCACAGTCCTGGGCAAGCTGCTGAAGCTGGCCCTGCTTTGAGCAGGGGGGTTGGCCTAGATGATCTCAAGAGGACCCTTCCAACCAAAATGACTCTCTGATTCTGTCTCACCAGTGCTGAGTACAGAGGAAGGATCACCTTCTTCAGCCTGCTGGCAATGTCCCTCCTAATGTAGCTCAGGATGCTCTTGGCCTTCTGTGCTGCGAGGGCACACTGCTGGCTCATGGTCAACTTGTCAAGTGACCACATTTCCCATGGTTTTCTCTGCGAAGCTGCCTTCCAGCTGGTCAGCCCTCAGTGTGTTCCGGTGCATGAGGGTTATTCCTCCCCAGGGGTGGGAGTTTGCATTTCCCCTTAGCTGAACTTCAGGACATTCCTCTCAGCCCATTTCTGCAGTCTGTTGAGGTCCCTCTGAATGGCAGCGCAGCCATCTGGCATACCAACCACTGCTCCCCATTTTGCATCATCTGCAAATGACTTCTGTTGTTCAACAGCAGGAGATGGAGATGAAGCTGCAAATTTACATTGTCAAGACAGAGTGACAGAAGTCATTGAAAATAGATATTCATTTAGGTATCATCAGTAGAAAATTGTGTTATTTATACTTCATAACCCCCTGTGCAGATTCTCTTATTTTCATAAGTGAGGTTGGTTTTGCTTTGTCTTTGATTTCTTACAGAGTGGCTAAATCTGAACCAACAAAAATCACTTATATACCACAATACGTATGTCTGAGTGAGAGAGAATTACATCAGTAAATTTGTATAATTTTATCATTTTATATCCCTAAGACTTCCCATTTAAGATCTAGAATTCTAGTATTCTACAATTCAAATAAACTGTGTTATGTGCAGCAAATAAGAAACTTTTCAAAGACACTTTATCTTTTTGAATAATATAAGTCCTTGGTGTGTTTTCAGTAAAATAAAAGCTCAAAAATATTGAGGGAGAAGGTTCCTAAATTAAAACTGTTTTTAAAAGCAAAACTATTAAAAAGAGGACATGAAATAGTAAGTCTCAATTGTAAAGTCAAAGTGATCATGTGGTGTTGAATTTCTTCAGGCAGAGCTGGGAATTCAGTATAGGAAGAGAAGCCTCGTTCCTCATTCATCTGTTACTTCAGCAGCTCTTGTCTCAAAGAGCCTCATAGAAAGCTGAGCAAGAAAATTCCCAAATTCTTAGTCCCCTTCTTCTGTGACTGAGTTTTTCCGGCTCCTGCTTATTAAGTAAAACAGAATATTGTTACCTTGCTGTAATGCTGCCTTTTATTCTTTGATTGCTTTTTAAATAGAAATTGAAGTCTAACTCTGCAAGTCTCACACCTGAAAGCAATAGTGCTGTTGTACAGGCTCGTAGGAAAAGGTAAGTGAAAAATGTTTTGGCTAGTTGAACATAGCTTAGTCAGTCTAATAGTATTGCTACTGTTTAATCTGTGTTGACATTAACTAAGAAAGAAACTGAGTATTTAGAGAAGCATTCTTTTTAAAGAAAAACAAAGATAATTTTGAGGAATTACTAATGTGCTTTCATGTGGTCAAAATGATTTATTATAAATTTATTAATTATTTAAGTTATTGAACAATGGCTTGCTTTGCCTTATGGATATACACATTTATCAAATGCTGCAATGTATAGTCCCATGTATATTTGGTATAGAGTGGTTGTCATGGAGTTTTTCTTTGGACACCTTGGCAGTGGAAATTTTAAAATTCTATAGTTAGTTAGCATTTGAATGCTGTGCCTATATTTAATAAATATTACTTTAGCAACACCATGCTGTTAAATTAGGAGAAGCATTGTACTACTTTCTCCAAAATGTTTTTCTGTAATTTAGTATTTTTTAATGAAATCCATATAGATGCTGTCCAGTGTACCTGGGTGGAAGCTCTTCACCGTATGGCATAGGAACAAATGTTTCGAAAAGGTAGGAAATGTGAAAAAAATGTTCTACTTGCTTTATCATTATTTTTATTCATAGCTGTGTTTCTGTGGTGCTACAGAGTTCTGTGTTTGAACTGGACAGGACAGCCCTATATTTATCTAAACATGTGGCTGCCTGTAACTGCAGTTGAAGTCAGCTGGTCCCTTCCAGTCCTCTGTGATTGACCACTAGATCTTTTGTTCATTTGAGGAGTTGAAAGATGTGTGCAAATGAGACATGAGACTCCAAAATCGGTAACATGTAGTTAGGAAATTGCTGCTGTAGAGTATTGTTATATTTCCCTGCCTCTCTTCAGCTTTCGATGTGATGCCGAGTATGTGACTTAAATCAGTGGGCTGGTTTAAATCAGCCCACAGCCTGAACTGAAAATAGCCAGAGTGCTTTGCAACTGCAGCTGAACTTAGCAGGAGAGGTACTTGAAAGATTTATCCCCAACATCCTATAGAACATTATTGCATTTCCATGTGGGATTTTTTGTAGTAAGTAATTATGCACTTGATGCATATTTGGATGCTGGTCAGGTGCCATACCAGTGAGGAAGATCAAAGAAAATATACAAAGAGATTATCAGTTTATTTTTTGTGTTCAGTGAGGTTAGGAACCTGTAAAAATAATACGTGATCATATAGTTAAAACACATACCATAAAGAATGTGCCAGAGATGTAAAAAAATTAAGATTACAGGGTCATCTTGCTTCTAGTATTTCTGAGTGAGCGCTCTATTTTAAAACAGTTATGATCTGTGTAGCTTCTCTGATTGTAATAAGCTCTTGGAGCTTTCTGTTCTTTTTTGGCCAGAACATGTGATCAGCTACGTTGCACTGCTTGCGACTTCCACGTGTCACTTTTTAATGACTACATCTGGGATCAGTCCTGTGATTATCTTTTCTTCAGGTATGTCTGAGGTGGGTTTGGTATTTGTATTGTGTTACTGTGCTTTGGGGCTTGATAGGAACAGGAAAGAAGAAAAGTTGTGAGCACTCCTTTGCTACCTAAAAAGGAGCATGTGTGCAGCCTGTTTGGTGATGAGCTGGGAAAGTCTGCAGGGAGAGGGATGCGACATCTCTCATAATCTGTTTTCATGCCTTTCCATTTCTTCCCCCATCACTCTCCCTCTCTGACTTTAAAAAGAATTCAAGTTCCATGGATCAAAAGGCAACTTTACTGCTGAAATAACCAGATAGTCTGTGTGATGGGTTGGCCTCTGGTGTGCCACTGCAGGATGCCTACAAAATAAATGCAGACTGTTCAGCATGTACTCCTCACCATACCTTCAGTCATACAGACTGTGAATGTTTCAAGTCAGATTTTCTTTTTTCCAGTATCAGGTATTATGCTGTCATGTTCAGTGAAAATCAGATAGTTTGATTTCTTAACAGATTTCTTTTTGAAGCAAGGTTTGATTAAATGGAGGGGTGGGATTTTTATTTTCTTATTATATTGTGATGTCTTTGACTTTAATTATTTCAATTTTTTTTGAAGACTTCAAATTAAGAAGTTCTTATTTCCAGTTTCTCTAAAACTGTATCTAATGCCAAGACTTAGTGAAAGGTAGTGCAGTAGGCATGCTCCTCATACAGACATCGAATTTTAATTCCTCTTATTTTAGTAAAGTCTCTGTATGTGCCCGTTAACTGATGGAGGTGGTGGATGTGTTCAGAGTATGTGCTTAGCCACCAGGGGGGTGTGACAGCTGGAGCAGAGCAGTCATGGATACATCACCTCCTTTTCCATTACTTTTCTTGTATTACATGTTAGGTTTTCCCTGTATTTTCCTTCCAGTTTTGAAATTCGTATTACTCTTCAAAATGTTATTCTCCCGTTACTTAAAGCAGCATTAAAAATACTGTGCTGTACTAGTCTCTTGAGACAAGTTTGGTAGCTGGAAAGGTTAAATGAAAATATGATTCTTTTATTTACTCGAAGTCTAAATTATTCTGCTTCTAAAATCTTGAAATTAATCACATTAAAACAAAGACATGAAAGGCATTAGTATCAGATACTCGTAACATTGATTAAAATCTGTAATCTTTAGCAAAATACTTAGCTATTTATTTTGACTAATCTGAATTTTAAAAAGCAAACTTGAAGATTAAACATTTGCCTTCCATGAATAAGTGTCTGACCTCTTTTTCTAAAAATTCTTCCTTTGATGTTTGGTTTGGGTTTTCTTTATTTAGCTGGGCTTGTTAATGTTGTTTTTGAGCAATTCAGTGGCTAGTGATTGATGGCCAGGAGGAGCTCATGAGAGCAGGGATAGTTAAAATCGTAAATTTTCATTTGTTTTTTCAAACAACTTGTTTTTGTAATAGCCATGCTGGTTTTCCATTTGTTGTGGTTGAGGCTTGCACAGGAATTATTTGTGGTTTGATGTACATTCTTCTCTCTGATGGCCGTTTCATTTCAGTCACTGTAACAACCATCCTGAGTAACAGTTCCTGGTGAAAAGTTTAACTCTGTAGTTGTACCCATTCTGCATAGGGCTTTTTACGTTAAGTTTGATAAGATAAATACATTTTTGGATAAATTCTTAACACAAGAATTAACTCAGCCTGGTTTTCTTCCCAGCTCTTTCTCTGGAGGCTGACATAGGGTCTCCAAACCCAACAGAGAACACTGTTTACAAAAACATCAATCTCCAGCTGATCTGAGAATACAGCAACTACACACCAAGACTGCTCTCAGGAAAGGATTGTGTTCAAAACAGAGTTTAAATATATCCCTAAATTAATTCATAATAGTGGTACTCAGAAATGTTCTTAAGAGCTTTTCTGAATTGAAATGGCCTCATGAATCTTTTTTCTTAAAAAAAAAAAAAAAAAAAGAAGCATGATCCTAAACTGAATTCACTTGATTGGCAGGAATAACATGCCTGAGCTCAGTAAACTAAGAGCGAAGATGATAAAGAAGAAAGGAGCACGAGCATATGCTTGTCAGTGCAGCTGGAGATCCATTGATGAATTAACTGACCTCCAAACAGACCAGCAGCTTCGGTGGGTTTGTGGTAAACATGCAGAATGAAGTCCTCTTGTGTGTGGTACCTACTTGTGTGGAAACAGGTCATGAACTCAATTTGTTTCCCACGCAGATTTCTGAGAACAGATGGAAACCTGGATACTTATATCTAGAAATAGATTATAACACCCAGACTTCAACCTGAAAACTTTTTTTCAATATAACTGTCTTGCAAGCAATATGTGGACTTGAATTATTAGAAGAAACAATCAATTTGGAGGCTTTCTGGAAGCTAAATGAGGTTAAACCTCATACTCAGTAATGTTAAAGAATGGAAGAGAAAATTGACAGATTTAGGCATGGGACTTGAGACTGAACCTCATATCTAGCAGAGAGCCATGTGTGCAAAAATCTTTTACCATGTGTGCAAAATCTTGGACTCAAAATGGTGGGTTGGGATGCAGCCCTGACACACAAGCGTATGAATTTCTGCACGGAAATTAATACTGCTATTCTGCTTTGCTCATAGCTGTTAATGAGCAAGTGGTTGTAGATGTCTTAAAAAATTACTGCGAGATCAGCTCTCACCTCGAAGGTTTCAGCACACCCCAAAACTTTACTTTCTTTTACCCACCAGTAGCCAAAAACTACAGGTGCTGGAAATTTCCTTCCAGTTCCTACTGCTTTCTTCAAAGCACTTTCTGCTGACTAAAGACTTCTATCACAGTGAATTTCTTGGACTTCCTTTCAGCCTTCACTGCAAGAGGTAAAAAAATTATTGTGCAATTATTAAATATTGTGCAATTTTAAAGGGATTCTGAAGAGTATATGACTCTTCTATCAATATTTTCAAGGGAAAAAAGGCTCAGGCTTTTAAGAGTAAGAAAATATATATCCCCACTGATGTTCAAATTTGGATTTTTTTCAGTTTCACTTAGCTTTCACTTCAGCTTCACTTCAAAATACTACATATTCAGAAAATGTAACTGTCCTGTTTCAACACACTCCCTTCCCCCAGTAACGTTGTAAAACTACTTCCAGTATCATGTTACTTGGTGAATTGTCTTGATTACAGTTAATGTCACTATAGTTTATGAGCTCTTTCTTTTCATTATGTATAAATAACACAGGAGATGGATTTGGGTTTTGGGCAGGCAGAGAGGAAGGAAAGGATTACCAGTCCTAGCAATTACTACGTTGAAAAGTGTCTCAAAATGGGAAGTCTGTCAGTATTTTTGCTATGCAGTATGTGATACTGTACAGATAAATTCAAAATTACTTACTTTGTGCAATTCTAGCTATACAGAGGCATTTCTTTTTTTGTAAAGTTTTGCTCATGACCCTGATCTGTACATTGTCAATCTGTTCTTTTTCTGAGCTTTTCCAAAACAATTTCATGGTCTCTCTTATAGAGGTCATCTCTCAAATCTGTCGCTTTGTCTGTAACCCTCTGAAAGAGCAGATCCTGGTAGTGACCAGAGGCGTAATGTACTCTGCATCCTGCTCACCTTCCCCCTCCACGAGTGTTTTTTAGAACCTGCAGAGGACCAGCAGTGTGCCTGGGAGGACTGACAGTGCTTACGTACGCAGTGCTTCGGTGTTCTAGAGTGCGTGCTCCAGTGCCACATGCGGCCTTGCTAGTAGGTTCAGAGGTGAGTTCGCTTTGGAGAGGTGCAATTTGGCATAATGGTATAGACGTATTTAGGGTCATGTGTTGTTTTCAATGCAATTGGTGTTTCAGGCTAAAATTTCAACTGCTAGAGTCTAAAACTGCAGGTTCAGGAGACAGAGAGACCCGGAGACCAGTTGATTAATGCTCAGCCAGCTACTGGAGAGGTCTGCTTGCCTTTCTGTCCTTTGTGAAGAGATAGCGCCCGTGTGGACTGTAAGCAGTAGGTGTTCTGGCTTTCCTTCAGGTGGGCCTGAGCGATTTCCATTCCCAGAGAACATCAGTGCTAATGGTAGGAGAAGAACCCAGCAGTAGCATGTAATTTATTAACAAGCTCTAAAGAAGAAGAAACCAACTTTCCATTCTTCTTCTTCTTCTTGAAGAATGCATTTCAAAAAGCGCTGAGTTGCCTTGGCTTGCCTGTTCCAAGGCCATTTGAAACTGGTGACCAAGTAGCCCCACAGGATGTTCTTTCGGCCTGGATCTGCACGGGAACTTGTGTCACAATGTAAGGAACAAGTTAGACTTGCAACCTGTGAGCAGGAAACAGGGAAGATCCTAACACCCATCTCAGTTCGAGAGACGAAGTCTTATGTGACTTGGAAAGGAGCATGTCTCCTGTACCCTGTTTTAAACAAACCAACAGAAATAGTCACCCCTTCTGGACCAGTTTGCACTACCAAGCGTGGGGAGCAAATCATGTGGAAACAAAAGTTCAAGACATCCGTTCTAGTGATTTTTATGACAAGAAGACAGCCTGCAGCACATGAAAAGTGGAGGCTAGGAAGGACTTGAGACAAAAGGACTAAGAGTGTAGGAGAAGTAAAAAGGATTAACAGTAATATCTATTGACAACATTAGTCAGCATTTCTCCTAGGTCACCTCGTCCCTCAGTCTTGTTAGCCTAGAGAGTTGTGGAAAGAGTTCTCTTTCTGGATAGAGATTGTTGTCAGGCGATTGTGTCACTAACGCCATTAAGACTGCACTCCAAGAACTGAAAATGTTAGAAGATAATGTTAATTGGTAAATGTAAGTGGAAACCTGTGCATTCCCGTGAAATCATCGTGTTTATTCAAGTGTAGTTACTTGTTTCTGGCCATGGGCAGAACGGTGGGATTTTAGACATGTGCAGAAATAGTGCTTATTGTATTGGTTTTCATTACAGAAATTAGCATATTTCTAGATCTAAGAATAGTTACTATGTCATTAGATATAATTATTTTGTTGGAAAGAGGAGTGGTATTAAGTATTTGATTTCCCTTCCTTTGCTTTCTTCAGTTACATGTTACAAACCACTCCAAAGTCCTCAAATGAAAAGAATGTAAAGAAAGGTAAAATTAGAGCTTGAATGTTCATTTGATGTAGGTATTGTAAGATTGCACAAGGTTTTCAAGATGTAGCCCAGATCCTAAGTGATATTTCCGTGTCGGTTATCTGAGATAGCAGGGATTATGTAAAGAATTTTGTTTAAGAATGCCATTCAGCTGTTGTCAAACGGAAGTACTGGAGAACAGTTTTGCTAAGTATAAATGTGACCATTGTTTTCCTCCCGTTTTTTGCTTTGGAAGAAATAATACCATTTCTGTTTGTGAAATGGGCAAGGTGAAAACTTGAGACTTTCATTTTGCTTGGGTGATATGCTTGGAAATTTTCTAGCCTGCAGCATTAGTCTGTAGCAGATCCCTCAACAAAACAAAAGCAATGAAGGATGGCAAAATGAGAATCCACGCAAAAGCATTCACTGGAAATGTAGTCAGTGGTTTAATGTCGTCCCAACTTTTCTGTGTTCCTTCAGTACCTCTGGATACAATCCAATTCTGATGTACATAGTACATTTTGAAAGCTTGTCTTTATCAAATTTTAATGTGCTGTTCTAACTATATCTCAGTTGTTTTACCTGCAAACTATGGAGGGTGTCCAACCTGGATGCTGACTATAGCTCAGAAAAGTAATTATTAGGGATCTTGCCCTGCCATAAAATTTAACTTACAGAAGCTTAATAGCATTACAGATGGCAAGCTCTGCACTGTATAACACTGAATAAATATTTTGTTTTTCTGAACGCCTATTTCAGTTTTGTACTGGAGGTATTCTGCAAACGCTAGGCACTGGAAGCTGCCACTTGTTGAAAGACTTCTCACTTCTCTTGTTTCCTGACGTCTTCGGGTCCTGTAGCCAGCACATGTGGTAGTCACACAACAGGGGAGGGACTGTGTTGGGAGCTGCGTAGGCAAATTTTCCTTCCTGCCAGGCTCTTTTCGCACAAGACCCGACCACTTTTGTCTGTTGTGTGGCACCCGATAACCGCAGACAGGCCAACCTGGAAGGGGATGGAGTAAAGGAGTGTCAGGTGCTGCTCGTTTGCAAGGGCCGCATGCTGCCTGGGACTTCACATGTGTGCTTCGAGGAAAGTATATTTTTCAAATGTTGACTCTTCAATAAAAGGAAAAGTTAGAACAAATCTGAACCGTGTGTTGTGTAAATTCTGTTGTGTTGTTCCTATCCAAGGGAAGCCTTACGAAAATTATGTAGGACCATGTTTTCTCTGTCAGAATGGTTATGAAATGCCCTTAATACAAAAATGTTGCCCAGCTCATAAGAAACAGTAAGTACTTGGATGTTTTCTCACATCAGTGGGGATGCAGCAAATACCCGAGAAGTAAATGCGCTTTAACGTTCCTTACCAGATAACATGAGGAGAGCGCATTAAATGATAGAGAGCTCATAAAGGTGGATGCATTTACCACGTTTCTTGGATGTCTACTTGGAATAAAAGGGGGAGCCAGCTGCTGTGGAAGGTGGCCGATAGCTAAACTCCTTGCAGAGTGGGATGCTGGTACCTCTGTGCATCAGTCAAGGCAGGTTCTGACAGGCGTCACACTGGTCACTTAAAAGAGGGAGATCAATCGAGAAACCGCAGCATTTGCTGTCCCCTGGATCTTGCTGTAGAAAACCGTTCTTAGTACCAGGAAGAAGTTGCTGTACGTGTGGGAGTTGGAAGAAATCTTGTTTCTCCATCATGAAGAAGTGCTGCGTGGCATACATTAGAGTCACAGACCCAAATATTTCCTATACACCATTCTGAATCTGGACTGCAGGCGTTGGTGCTGTTCAGGCAGTAGTTACTTCCCAGGCTTAGTGGGCAGCGTGGGCTCGGTGAGAACACACAGAAGACACCCTCTGCCTCAGGAGTACTCCAGACTTACCTTACTCACGACTTGCAATGTCACAGCGCACCGTTAGAAGGTAGTGCCCATGTACGTTTAATTCATGTTGACGACTTTTATTCTGTTGTGTTAGATGTGCTTTGAAAGTATGTAATTTAGGGTAAAATGTGATTATACGATCTAGTCTGCAGAGGGCAGAGCAACACCACTGAGTGTTGCAGTTCAGGCTTCTGCCTCACTAACACGACCTCATACTTCTTTTTTTCTGGAATAATGAAGGTTTACGTTCAACCGACCGAGGCTTCTTGCATTTGCTTTCTAATGGTGTAATTATAAGTGGGGTAGCCAGATCTGTGGCAACTCCATTTGATTTTTGTGTGGTCTGCAAGTGGTCCTTGACCGATACTGAAGCAGATGATTGATTAACTTTTTTAGCTGTCAGCTAAAGAAGCATAAAAAAATGAGTGCGTGTGTGTGTATAGGTAAATGTATATATGTTTATCTTCTAACATCAGTGGAAGAACTAAATTGCCTTCAAGATTTACCTTTCACCCTGCCCAAATTAAGTGTCCCTGAAAATGTGGTTAAGCAGTTTTGGCAAGTAGAGGTTGTGTACTTTAGGATATCATAACATCCAATACAAAATTTATATAATACATCACTCAAGATGTGAAAAGATGGCAGATCTTTAAAAGAAAATGGTAAAAGGCCAAGATTTAGAAATACCAAAAATTTGTTTCTCTGCCAGAAAGCCACGCAGAAGACTGGAGATGCTGCAGAGCCATCTGAGCAACAGCAGTGAGAATCGTCCAGAGGCCTGCATCCTGCAGTTGATCGGCCATGAACCCTGGCTAAGGTTTTGGTGAAGAGCGAGTTCTAAATGTTGTGTCGGCTGTACATTTGCAAACACCCTGCCTCCCGTGAGCGCACGCACACGCGCACGGCGTGGTTCTTTCAGTCTGAACTCTCTGCTGGTTCTTCAGGAATCCAGTACGTGTGAACGTACAGAGCAGATTTATGGTGGATGGAAGTAAATGTGATCTCCGATAACTGGTGACGTTGTGTCTATTTCTGTAGAAGTGATCATGTGCTTTTAACTAGAAGCACAAACATATCTAAACCTTGAAACTAAAGTTTGCTTGTTTTACTGGTAAAATAGGGAGTATCGTCTAAATTTAGCCTAGTTACACCATAGGTGAGTGATCTCTGTAACACTTCATTTTTTACTTCCTTCCTTCCCTGTAACAGGAGAAATAGTTGAACAAAAAGTTTTAGTAGAGCAAATAGGAACTAGCAAGGCTGAGGAGCACACTGTGAGAGGCTGCATATAGAAAAGTTTTGTGTAAACATTTTTTCAGGCAAGAAAGAAGCCATTGTTTTTTGTTTGCTTCTAAACGAAAGAAGACACACCTAAGTGAAAGAAACAAAGCTAGCATGCTACAGGGGGAAGTTCAAATGCCCGCAAAAAATTGCCAGAAGCAAGGACAAAAATTCGTATGGGAGGTGTCCTTTCTAGGAGTCTTTTAGGAGCGCAATTCCAGGGGCTGGCCTGGAAGGCGGGGGTGAATCCACCACCACCACCCCTGTCCACTGCCCTTCGGTCCCTTCCATCCCAGGAACCTGAGGTGCATAGGGAAGCAAACTGCAGGAGGGACTTCATCCTCGGCGGGTACCGGCTTGCTTCCACACGAGGATGCTGTGGAACGCGTGAGCCGAGCGTGGTGCATCTGGGTTTGGGGGTTTTTCCTCTGAAATTTGTGAGAAGGGTTTCCCGCAGTATTTTGAAAGCTGTTTCATGGTGATAGGTTTTTAGATACAAGAGCTAAGATATTCAGATATTCTATTTAGATATTATAGTCAGATATTATATTTAGATATAAGAGCTAAAATATTCAGGGCTGCTAAAATCCTCTTAGCCAGTGGTTTATAACTGTTATGCAAATATAAGGAAATGATCTCGAAGTTTTTCATGAGAGTTTAGTGAAACTGAAACCCTTACAGCCTCAGGGCTTATACTAAAGAACTGGGAGGCAGAGAGGAGGAAGACATTTTCATACTGTTCAAACAAATGCATAATATTCCAGCTCCAACTACCTTAAATACATCTATTTAAAAATGTGGTTGCCTGCAGAGGGGAAAAAAATGTTAAGTAGCTCTTGAACGGTGGTAGGATATTTATAAGGAAGCCATAGAATTTTTCAGTCTCTATTTAAAGGCAAGCAATATGGCCTTACTCTAAGACATTGCAATACATGTGATGATAGTAATGAATTACAGTAAGCATACATCTTTCAGCTACCGCAAAGCAGCTTTGGAATAGTCAGCAATCTGACTGCGCGGGAAAGCCCATGTCCTGACCGCCCCGATGTAAACAGCATTCACAGGAAGGGGGAAGCAGCTACCAGAGACAGGAAGGTTGAATTTAGCATCAAACTCCTTATCTAGGCAGAGGAGCGGGCTGCTCAGGATGCTGGTAAGAAAAAGCATACGAATCGCTCCAGCAGACTGTGATAGCTGCCTGGCCCTTCCTGGGAAGACCATTCACATCCACGTAATCGGGGTGCAATCTTGGACGTGCAGATGGGGTTAGGAAGAGATTATATCCTGGGGCCGGTTATCCAAAATGCTTACCACAGTGTATTACGGCCTCATTCAGTCTCAGTTACCGTCACTTGCAGGAAGAGATTGATCCGCATGCTGAAGTAGGAGGGGGTGTGTCTTTTAAAAACAAAAACTTTATCATAGTCAGAGTTATTATTAGTCTTATTAGCCCTAAAGAAATATAAGACTTTGCTGAATCCTAATAGGCACTGCAATATCTGGTTTAATTTTTAGATTATAGGTTTTATATCAGAGCTGGCACAGCTCTGGTTCCAACACCTTAGAGATAAAAGCTGTTGCAGCATTGGTTTATGTGCTTTGAATCAGCGAGGCCTCTTATTTACAAGTGGAAGATAAGCAGCTTCAAAACATTCTTTGCAGTGTAATCAGTTGCTCATTAACATATGATGCCCAGTTTCCTTTTGATTTCTGTGTACATCTTAGCAAATCCATCCGCTCTGAGCCTCCAGCACAGCAAGGCACCGCTCAATCAATACATGCTCCTCAGTGGCTGAAATAAAGAGTTTACACAAAATTGTAGCATCCTCTGCATTGACTTCCCTATGAATGATGCCTCTTATTTCTCCTGTCTTCCCCAAAGTATACTGCAAAATTATTTCAGATTTTCTCAAAACTTTGTTCAAGCTAAGATTGAGACCTGGAAACACTTTAAAGCAGGCTTCTAGTTGCATCTTCCCACATATGTCTGAAACACCTCTTTTCATTTTTTTTTTTTTTCCATGCTAGATATATATTTAGTTCAATTCCAGTAAGGAAGGCTGGAAACAATTAAACTCTGAAAAAGGAGAGTGGTATAAAAGAGTCTACCCGTGTCCTGAACAGCAATAAAATATATCTGTCCTGGGCAATCGCTAAGAGAACATTCTGGATTTGAATTGCTAAAACGAGTTAAGCCAAGAAGATATTGGGGTGCATCTGTTCTGCCAGCTGAATGTGGGTACCACACATCACCAATCTCCCGAGCGCAGGATACGGTGACACAGCCGTCAGCAGTCTTAGCACTGAGTATCCAGCCAGGTGCTTCATGCCAGGGTTGCTAGTGTAAGCTAAAATCCTTAATCGCTCTGTTTTTGCAAAAGATTTTTTCCCCCGTGGTATATTGGAAATCCCTTCTGAAACCTGGAGAGCATTACTTCTTTATAAAGAATATGTTTGTAAAGTGGATAATTTCCAGATGTCAAATGGTTTCTCAGACCTTGCAATAACAATTCACTGCTCGGGGTTCTCGGCCAGCGCTGGGCCTGTGGTTACCTTGGGTATTTTCAGGATCCCTCGTAAGGCAAATGACACCTTTAAAGAGGGGAAAAACAAACAGCCTAATAGGCACCTCATGGCAGAGAGCACCTCATCAGGTTTGTCCCAACACATTCTCACGTCATTGTTCGATAGGGTAACAGGCCATAAAAGAACAAAGCAGCTACTTTCCTTTTCTGTCAGATGTTGCAAGTTACTCATATTTCCTGTTCTGCTATTTAAAGGACTAAGGGCTGAAAATGGGAGTTCATTAACTTGTCTGAAATGAAATATTTTCCTGTCTGTCTACAGCCACATTCAAATGAATGACACAAACACAGGCCTGGAAGGCATCGCCGAGGAGCGGGTAGTGCCTTCTGCTCTGAGACAGGACTGCCCGTACTGGAAGCTCAGGCTGAACCCTGGTGCAGGTTGCCACCAGAAATCTCCCTCCCATCTGCAGGGGAGCTGGATAGAGTATACATCAAAGAAAGAGAGACCAGGAGTTTCCATGCGGGCTGTCCAGCAGGTCCCAGGAGGGACAGGAGGACACCCCTGTCTCCCTGCTGCCTGATGGGTTGGGCTGTATTTTAGCCAAGAACAGAAGTACATGGGAGAAAGCGGGAGAATTTCAATAAGTTAACACCAGTGATATTTAGGCACCGAATCCCTCTCTTTATTTTTGACAGTCTCCCCTTAACTGAGCACATTCACACTTCAACCATTTAAAAATAAAACATTGCTTCCCACACTTTTTTTCTTTCCTGTCGGCTGTTGTTTTCCTCACAGACTTGAAACTATGCTTATTCATCCTTCAGAAAAAAACCTTATCTCGGTCTGGACGGCCTGGGAAAAGCTTGGGGCACGCTTGCAATGCAAACTTTGAGGAAGTAAATTTATTTTCTCAATGAGTCTAACCAATTCAACTGTCACATTTGACCACCATCCTTCTAAACTTTTGATGGAGAAAGAGCTTGCTGCTCTGGGACGTGCAGCCCAGTGCTGCGGGCCCTAACGTGGCTTCAGGCCCCAGGAGGTCACAGGCCACATCTGAGAGGCCCAAGAAGGGTAACTAAGAAAAGCAAGTCTGTTGTCGGCAGCCTTAAATTTGCTGTACCGGAGTCTGTATGGCTGGGGAAAAAAAACGTCAGGGTTTGCAGATAGAAAGAAAGGTCTGAGAGCAAGGCCACAAGTCAGGCAGCAGCAGCTGCCATGTTTTTCAAAATACAAAGGCAAAGTCTTCCTGAAATGCAAAGATGCTTGCAGGAAAATCTTTTCACTCTAATACGTTCTGACTCAGCACCAGTATGTAAACTACAGACCATGAACGTGTACAAACATCCTCACATGAGTTCCTGCCATCCAGGTAGGCATGGGTGAGCACTGAGGAGCCCACTTACTGGAAAAGCACACCTGAGGAGCTCCCCTCGCTCTGATAATTATACTCTAGGAAGCCTTGATGTATGGTACCAACCCATCCTGCCAGCTACTGGGCTCCATTTTTTCCTTCGTGCACCTTAAATGCAAAGAAGGAGGCTCCCAGCAGGGGCTCCTTGGTGGTTGCTGCCAAAAGAGTAGCAATGGGTTTGAAAGGGGAAGGGGATGGAGGATGCTGCCTGGGAGATGAAAGCCAACAGAGATCCTTCCACACGTCCTCCTCCCCTAAATCCCACACAGGTAGCAGGGATTTGAGGCTCTGCCTTGTAAGAAGAAGGAGCCTGTCAAGCCATGAGTGCACTGAGCCTGGGGAAGGCAGATGCCGGCAGCCGGAGAGCGGGGGAAGTGAGAGGGAGGAGGCTGCACTTTTTTAAAATTTCGGGGAGTTCAGACAATGAATAGTCACGTGCATTTCTTACCATTTAAAAATCTCTCCATAAACTTCCAGCCATTAAAAAAAAAAAATTAAAGATCACACCTCTTAGTGAGGAAAGCAAAAAAAAGATAAAGAATGTAAGAATTAGAATAAGCTACAGCCACAGCCTTAAATCAGTGCAAATAAAATGTGGTCCTCACCCAGAGATTTTTACATCTTATAGCCTTGAGAAATTATCTTCATTTGATTCATAAAATAAATCAACATGATGCAAACAGCATCAGGAACTTAATAGTTTTGAGAGGAGCTGATGCTAAAATAAGGTACGCGGGCGCTGAAACGCCTCCCAGCAGGACGGCCTAATGTGTGGTTGTGTAATGGGGATAAGTACAGTATTTCTTTGGAGCATTAACCTGAATTAAAGGATGAAATGGCTGGGCGGCTGGGCAGGGATCAAGCGACACTCCTGCTCACTGCCGAGGCCTTGAGAAGTATTAGAGAAATTGCAAGATCATCATTTAAATACAGAAACTCTCACTGAGGAACGCAGCAGTTTCCTTGCAAGGGATTTCTTCTCGCTGCAGGACCAGATCAGCCCTCAGGGCAGCCGCGGCTGGGGAGGAGGGGGTTCAAGGAGGGGTTCAGCATCCCCACCCCATCACATCTGCACCCAGCGCTTGGAGGACATGGCTCCGGTCTGGCCCTGCTTACCCCGCGGGCTGCAGTGGCTCTCTGCAGAGCCGAGCAGTGCTTTCCAGGGACGGCAGCTGGACAAAGCATTAGGGACTGATGCAAAACCAGTTTATTGTGTCTATTACACAGCGACGTCGGGAGTTACATACCTAAATCCCTGTGCATCACGGTGGGGGAATGCTCCCCACGCGATGCTGCTTGCTGTCAGTAATCCTCTCAACTCGCTGCTCAAAATACAGCATGCGGCAGTTGCTGCCGCGCCATGGAAAAAACGTGGTGTGCACCAAAGTCACGTAGAGCCTGATCTTCATCTGGGGTCAGGTCATGTAAACCAGGGCAATGCCTGCCGCAGCCGGTGCATCCCGCTGGAGGCATTCCTTCCCGTGAGAGCGGAGGCAAGGCCACACGCCGATGGGAGGCACCGCTTTAAACCCAGAGCCCTTCCACAGCATAATTCCAGATTTTCTTTGGGGAGCTAAAATCTGAATTTAGCCGATAGCATGTACATAAATGCCATTTATTTGAGTTAAATCCACCAGCTTTGCCTCGGTTTGAGAGATACCTCCAAGGAACAAACCTCTCCATGTGCTTTGCAACTTGACAAGGGATTTTAAGACGCTACTGCCTGTGTAAGGCTTGTAACAAACTGTGCCCTTGCAGAACTGCCTTGTATCTGGCAAACAACACTGCTATCATCAACACAAACTTAACCCTGTCATTTCCACGATAACACGCTATATAGGCTTACTGCAAAGGCTGCCTGCTGGGGTGGTATTAGCCTTCAGTAAAGGGAAGACTGGTCCTTGTGTAAGTGTATTTTTAACGCACATTTTCAAATTATAGAAAAATGGCAGTCAAAGGTCTTGCCCACTCAATGAGGATTTTGAGGCTCCCAAGCGCTGGCTCACGCTGTTTCCTCGCTGCACGAGCAGCCCCAGGTCTGCCAGGTTTCCTCTGCGGCTAACGTTAATACAGCTCCACGGTTTTGTTGTGGTGACTTTCATGCTTCTAACTTCTGGATGGGATGAGCAAGGCTGGTACACATCCCCTCAACCATCACCACTGCTAGCTTCTGCTCTCAAAACCAGCTTCCAGAACTGCAACAGAATAAGGCCTGGGTCAAATGGTGTTAACGTGTAATTGCACACCAAAAAAATCTTCCTTTGCCGCTGACTAAAGGCAACATGAAAACATTTGGCTGCTGTGTTCCCCTAAGCTGATCATGTTTCCAAGCACTAAAACATCCCGTAACAAGGCAAGCTGCCTCAAGGGCAGCTTCCCGCTAGGACCAGTTTAACGTGTGCTGGAGAACAAGTGACAGTGCCTTCGCTTGGTTTAGAGCATGCTGGTTACATCAAACCAGCTGGGATGATTTTGCGTCATCCCTTGCAGCTCTGTCTGCAGCTAGGAAGCCAGAAATAAGACGAGTCATCCAGACTTTGATACTCTCCTAAGAAAACTAGTTTAAGACTCATACCTCGGGAGCTTATCTAAATGTAGAATTGCATTAATTCAACGGAAACAATTAAACTAATTGAAGCTTTTGCAAAACACTGTGCACCTACTCCCACTTGCATTTTAACCAGGTGTCTTTCGTACCTGCCTCCACCATCGCTTGCTCCAGTGGTTTTCTGTGTGTGCTTCCTCCACCTTCAGACAGGTCACGAAAAATAACTGAGAAAAGCGGTTTGGCAACAGGTTTGAATGCCTCTGGGGTAAGCACTGGAAAGTATCTGGGTGAACAACAATTTTTAAAAGCTCAAAAAAACACCGGCTTCTTTACTTAGTTACATGTTGTGTAGCTAAAGCCTGGGGATGAAACCCACCACTCCCTTGGACGATGAGGCCTGGGAGCGATCTGGCCAGCTTGTACTGCGGCACGGAGCAGAGGTGGAGACCGAATAGCTGCAAAGTGGGATCCCACCCTGTTGCTTATTTCCCCATGCTGGGTGCTTCAAAAATAAAAAATCACAGCCACTCACCGCCGCACCTCTGCTAAGCCCAGTGCTGCTCAGGTCTGCTGTGATTTCCAGAGCATCGCTGGCCAGCTGCAAACCTGGTCCTTGCTCCTGGGCAACCAACCCCCAGCACACACAGGGCACTATGTGGCACTGCCCTTCCCACTGTCCCCTGCCAACAGATGTGCTTCTACATGCAGGACTGCAGAGATGTCCCCGCGCCGCCGTGGTTTGGCGTTACAGGGAGCCCTCAGCCTTGCTGGCAGGTGGCAAGTTGAACCGAGCTGGCTCTTCGGGGGAGATTTTGTGTGTGTGATTTCTTGTTCAGTACTTCCCACAGCTAAAATACAAAACAATGAGGCTGAAGGGTTTAGAGTCTGTGTCCATGCTAAAATGCACTGATTATTTTATAGAATTATTACTGTATGAAAGTGTACACTTCAGATCCCCTCTAAGGCAAATTCTGGGGTAGTGAAACATAGTGAGAAGGACAAAGGCTTACTGGGGTTTCATCACTTTTCATTCTTTAAACCACATTTTCAAATTATAGCAATCATATCACACATCTGATCAGATCCCAGACTGGCAGAACCATTCCCGACAGAGCTGTTCTCCTTAAAGTGTTTAATCTTTGGAAATAAATAGAGATACATTATAGATAACTTCTGCCCACTGAAATGTCCGTTCACTTACCGTACACTCACCACTTTTTCAAGTTGACCGTTTTTTTTAGGAACCATTTTTGCAGAGGCAAGAAAGTAGCATAAAAAATCAAGTAGACTTTCATTGTCTTTACCTGCTTGTAAATTAGTGGTGTTTATCTACATGCTTAACAACCATCTCTCCTAGATACATCAGTTATAGCTGAATCAATTGATGTTCTTAAATGTAGCTAAGGAATATGGGAAATACAGAGGGAAAAAACTATCAAGAAAGCAAAAATTTGGGGTGTTTGTGTATGTATATGTCCTTTTACCAAACTGGTATTTAGATGTCTCATAAAAGAGAGAGTCTGGAGCAAGGAGCTCACCTATTCCTGCAGTTCTTTAACATTTGTTTAAAGCATTGTGCATTTAAAATGCAAGAGGAACACCTCTATAATAGCAAATATCAACCTGCAGATGTTTCCTCTGGTCAGTGAAGGTGCCTGAAGCTCACAAATTTTTCTCTTGCCATCAGAGCAGACAGGCATTAAGGCAGGTGAGAGACTGCTTACGTGACACAGAAATAATCTATCAGCGGCTGTGCCGTCACTACCACCCCCGTTTCACCCACAGGCACTTGGTGGAGGGAAACAAGAGATGCTGCAATGAGGAATGGTGACACTGAGGAGTGCAGAGCATGATTAGCAGCCAAGTAGTAGACAGGAGACTGAATATAACTGATGAAGAAGCTTGAGGAGGTAGCACACAGCAGAGAAGAAGAACTGAAGTGTGCATGGGAAGTGCAGGACCGATCCACCTTTCCAGAGGAAACACAGGGAGGGATGGGGGCAGATATTTGTGCAAAAGAAACCGCAAGGGACAGCGATGGATGCAACATGACAAAGGGTGACATAAATGCCCTCAGAGAGGACCACCATGCCAGCAGCACTGGCCAGGAGCTGCTTCATGCCCAGAGCAGTAGCTCAGGAGGAGTGGGCGAAACGCTGAAGCACGGACCCCTCGGGTGAGGCCGGCTGTTGCACAGTACCTCCTCACCACACTGAGGTCTCTCAGCCCTCGGCCAACGTGTCCCTCCTCTGGTCCTGGGCAGGGGTCTCCATTTACAGGGCCGGGCTTTGACCTTTTTATGACACTTCCTCTCATTTTTTAACTACCATGGTACAGGGCATCAGCAGTAAGATCTGGAGGCCTATCCCGCCCTCAGTCAGGAGGGAGAAGAGGAGACGCGAGGACTTGTTTGTGTACCACATGCTGTCTCCTCCTGCATTAGATGACTATTTCTATTTCAGTGGCTATCAGAAACTGGAAAGGGGTGTTAACAACTGATAGCGTAGCTGCTCTTCTCCAGATCCCTAAAAGAACCTAGGTACAGGAAGGGAAATTAAACAAAATTAGGCACCTATTTCCAAAGTCCCCTTCAGAGCTCCCGTCCCTCACTCCAGCAGCTGGAGACACACTGCGAGCGAAGAGCATTACCCCAGCACACGCAGGCTTATGCTTTACCAGGGCATCGCACAGGTCCAGAGGTGCTTCCCTCCCACGTCCCAGCCATTGAGAGGTTTGAGCTACCTCCAGTTGTCGCTTGTGGAGCTGCAGATGGGCAATGCACAAGCTCTTTCTATCCCACCAAACAGGGTAAAAAAAGATACTTTTAAACACTGCAATTTTAAATTTGTGGAAATTTTTTTTCCTTGCAAACCATGTAGGGAGGATGCATTTTTGCTTCCTATGATCAGTGCCAGCTAAGTGCCCCCCTTGTCCTTTTCTCCTCTCTGGGGCCCCAGAAGTGATGCTGTTCCTCTTGGCACTTGTGTGCACCTCTCCTGCTTTTGGTCCTTGGCTCAACAGCTGTCTCCAAACAGTGAATTTTCGATGACTCCTGTAGCCACATGGCCTGCACAGAGGGGTCCCCACTAAACCTGACCGCAAGCAATGGGGCACCCAGAGCAGAAAGCCCCTTTAGGACACAGCGGGATGCATGGCCCATGGGATGCTCTGCCCACCACTGCTTGCTTAGATGTTGACACTGTGGCAACTTTGGAAACAGCAACTTTACGAACATGCCGGATGAATTATGTACATGTTTGAGCTAGTTCTGATTCCCACTGGGAACACGCAGCTTGCAGAAGGAAAGCTCAGGTACTGCAGGAATGAGAAAAACCAAAAACCTGAAGAAGCTACGGATCTTTGTTCATTACTTTGGTGCTCTGTGCTGCATGGAGATCCCATCCCTGCCTACAAGCAAAAATGAGATGATCAAAAATGTGAGGTGAGCACCCCACTAAAAGAGAAAACAAAAGCCAGAGCCTGGACCTTTAAACCCCACATGTGCCTCTGCCAGGAATGCCACGGCACTGCCAGACACCGAGAACAGCAGCTTATATATAACACCATTTTCATTGCTTTTTTTTTTTTTTTTTTTATTTAATCAAAACCTAAGCTCTCTTCTGAAACATCAGACTGCTAAAAAACACCTTCTGGTCCCACAGGGTGTTCATAACCAGGCAGATGGGTGTAAAATGGCACCTGGCGCTCTGGGGCCTGAAGTGCCCTTCTCCGGTAAACACTGCCCACCTGCAAGACTGACACCGCCCCAGGACTGGGGAAAGCCGCCTGCAGGGCTGGATCAGGCCGCGCTTCTGGCCGGGGATGCTCATCAATGCCTCTTTCAGAGCAGCAAGTTTAGTGTGAGACACCTGAGCAAACATCCCTGCGTTTCCAGGCTGTTTGCATGTCCCGGGCTTTCCAGGCGTCACTCCCTTGCCTCTGTGGTTGCCCCCAGCTTGGCAGCACCCCCTTCACACACCGCAGAAGCAGGACCCACATTTTTACCCAAGCCCGCCTGCTTTAGAGTGGTTTTGAAGCAAGTTTAGCCTCACGGGTACTGACTGTGCCGCTCCTTGATGCTTCAGCTGCTCCGATCTGCTCAGAGGCCTGAGCACTGCTTTTTTTCATCAGGGAAACAGCTGTATCAAAAAGAAAAACAATCATTCCTTTGGTTTTCTTCCCCTCTCAAGAAGACTTTCAAAAAGCAGAGCTTCCGTGGCTTCAGCCTCAAACCCTTCTGAGGTATTTTTCAACCGCAGCTTCTGCAATGGCTGGCGTGCGCCACAGGCAGGGTGGCGATCGCTGGCGGGTGCAAGGGGGATGCGAGGCGCTGTGTTTAGATTCCCATTTTCTGGGTAAGAAAAGACACAGTGAACAAGGGACGTTTCTCTGAGCTCACAGGACCTGCCCTTCGCCCCCACCGGGTAAGCCCCTCACCCCGTGCCCTGCGCTGCCCTGAAGCTTTTCTAAAGCTCATGCCTTTGCCGGTGTGGGGCATTGCTAGTGTAAATATTAAGAGAGCTGCTTTGGCCTGCTCAGAGGCTCTGCAAAGCACCTGTACGGCAGAGCTGCCATGGGTGGGTTGCTCTTAAAGAGCTACGGAATTGATTTTTCTTGTGCTAATGTGACTTGGAGGGGATAACGCTGAGGAGGAAAGTCTGTGTGTTTGGAGACAAGTATAAAATCAGATGTGCCTTTGACACATGTCCAAAGTGAGTTCAGTCCAGAGAGACCCAAGCATCCAGAGGGGCCAAGATGGGGGACCTTGTTTCCCCAATGGAGAAACTCATTTGGGAGGGGGCAGGAGGCTGCAGCCAGCTGCTGCTCCCCATGCCATGAGTTTAATAACCCGGTTTTCTGTAAGCACCGTGAAAGATCAAAGACTGAAGATATGTGCTTGCCGCACAGCCGCACAGGTATTGCAAGCTTGGGGGGGAAAACTGCACCCTGGCCTGGCTCTCCTGCCCATGGCTCACAACAGTGCCCCCAGGCAGTGCCCGCCTGGGGCTCAGCACCATCCCTGTGCCCCGTGGAGATGGAATGGGGACCGGGAGCTGGTACCAGCGCTGTGCAGCTCCTCACCCCAAAGTGCCTGGAGGAGGGTGGTGTGGGCTGGCCCCGTGGCACCATGCAACTGCCTGGGCAGCTTCGGGTCTCAGCCAGCCCCCGTGTCGCACATGCCTGGCTCAATGGCCATGATATTTAAAATTACCACCCCCTTCATGCTGAGACCATGGGATCTTCCCTGACATCCAGCAGTGTCCCCTGCATTTGTAGGTCCGACTGAATGTGAGCTTCATGAAGCACGCGCCGTGCCAATTAGTGCTAATCACTGTTTACTCCCTGCATCCCTTCCTGTCTGCCCACTTCCAGCAGGTTAAAATAAATGAATAATATTTAAATGAATCGTGCGTTTGTGATTCCTAGTAATTTCCCTTGAAGTAGTTATGATGAGCACATTAACTGGTACTAATTCATCATGCTGCTTGTAATTTGGCCAGGATTCAGATGGGAGAACCTGTTTTCATAGCAGCTAATAAACGGTGGTTTATTGCTGCCCTACCAGGTGTCCCGTAGATGCAGCCTCCTTCCCAGCGCAGGAGCCATGAAAGTCTGCTTCTCTTGGCACGCGCTTCTGGTTAGAGAGATGATACTTCACAAATAGGCCAGGTTGGTTATGATTCAGCCCTAACCACCACAAACAGTCTTTCTGTTTCATCAAGGCAAAACCGGGTGGAGCAAACATCCAGCCATCGGTTCCACCTAACGCCGCGCAGCTCAGGCATATTACATAGCACCTGGAGCCCAGGGATATTTTCAGAGGCCTTGCCCTAAAACTTGGTGCAGGCTTAGGAAATCAAATTATACCGTGACCTTGCTTATGCATCATGCTTACAGCCATTTCAGGTTACACAGGCGCCCCGTGCTCCTGGGGCTCCCGCTGAGACCGGACCTGCAGTGGGGACTGGCCCAGCAGCACCGCGGGCTCCAACCCAGCCCCAGGAGTCGATGGCAAAATGGGGAGCAGAGGGAAAAGGGCTGCAAGAGGTTGGCAGGATCCCCAGGTCCACACAGGCAGTTGGGCTCTGCGCTTACCCCACCTCAGCAAGGCAGGAATTAAATTACAGCCTGGTTTATGAAGGCTGTGTGGGCTCTGCTGACTCACGCCGGGATGTCAGAGGAGGCGGCTCACCTCGTTAGCCAGAGAAACGGCAAGGCTGGGAGGGGAAGCCAGGGCTGAGCTTTCCATCCCGCTGTTGCCAGCACACCCAGGTGCTGGAAGGGAACACGCTCACCCAGAGACCGAGGGGGAATTGCTTACAGGGCTGGCAAGGGGATTTGCTCCTCAATGAGCCCCTGTAATTTGAAAGGGTTTGTCCTGGTGTGGGCGGAGACAGAGGGCACATATACTCCTAGGCAATGCAGCAGAGCTTGCCAAGTCCCTCCTTACGGCTAAAGATGCTAAGCTTCTCCTAAAACCATCAGTTAATAATAGCTAATAGGAAAAGAAAGAGAATTGGGTTTGGTGGTCCCAGTTGAGGCCATATCAAGACCTGATCAGTGGTGGCCCCCAAGCCAGCGATACCCTGGGGTCACCAGTAGCGTCATGGAAAGCTGCAGTGGGTTTGCTTTGGGTCTGCCTGTGCCACTGCACAGCAGCACCGTCCCTGCCCCGTGCGGTGCTGGAGCATCCCTATCCTACCCCTCCCCGCACAGCAGCCAACTGCGCTTCATGCCTTGATATCAAGCTGCCAGGCTGGAGGAAAAGCAGTTCAGCTAGGAGCAGGAGTCATTGCAAGGTCCTTGGGTGAGGTCTGGCTCTCCTTCCCTGCAGGAACAGTCTCATCGATGTCAAGTGCTTCTGGCTGTCATAAGTGAGAAGCAAGTCCTGCTCCCTTTGCTTTTGCTCACTGCTGATGATGCACCGCCTGCACAGCAATGGCAAATCTTGTGGGTGTCCAGCCACGGGCTCAGAATTAAAAAAGCCTCACGGCTGCATGGCCACAGTGGTGAGCCCGACCCTCCCTGCGTGCAGCCGGATGAAGAGCCGCTACTACCAGCAGGCAACATGTGGGGACTGTCCCAGAGGAGCTGCTGTTTGCAGCAGTGCTGGTTCTTTGCTCTCCAGCATTTCGGAAGATGCGCCATGAAAGAAGGTGTGACTTTTTGGATCCAGGCTGGTTTTCCTCACTCAGTAGTCCTGGCAACTTCAGGAAGATTGCAACCAGGCAGAGGGTTGCTGGGGCATTACAGCACCCATGTAGCTTCGCCTTGTAAAAGGACAGTCACTCCATGTCCTCAAGCAGTTATTTTGCTTGATATCTCCCTACTCAGAACCTGGGCAAGCAGCTGTGCAAACCAGGCTGTGGACACTCAGAGGGGTGCTGCGAGTTTATTTGGTATTTAGCCAGGCACCAGCTTGCCCTTCATCAGTGACTGGTCACCTAATGATGAGGCTAAGTCAGGCCCAGATGTTAGAAACTGCATTTTGATTCCCTACATGCTTCGCTGCACCGTCAGAAACCATGTCTTTATTTTTTAAAAAAATGCAAAAGCAAACCACAAACACGACTGGTATGTTTTAAAGCGGGTGGGGGTGGTTTATCACACACTAATGCAGGCTCAGATTCTTTCTCCAAGATGCAGCTAATTATACTTGGGCATCTCCCCCCTTTCCCAGGCACAGGTCTCATCTAAAGTCCAGTTTTCTCTGTTAGCAGCACAGAGCAAGGCTAGGGCCAGCCCTGTGCTGAGGGGTGAGAAGGAGCATTTTATAGTCTGAAAGGCTACAAAAACCAAACGCTTCATGCATTTTCTACCACATTATCCTGAGTTTCTGTTGTAAACTCTGGAGAGACCTCACCCCTGCAATCTCTTCTCTAAGCCAAGTTTTTGCAGCAGATAGCTCACTTGGCCAAATGGCTAATTGGCACTTTGTCCCTGCAGCTAATGGCACGAAGGCGATCCCGCACCTCTCTGAGGGGCGGGCAGCGTTTGCTCACCTCTCCAGCACCCTCCATCCCCTGGGGCTGAGCTGTGCCCATCACTAACTCCGTGCCCACAGCAGCCGCATCACCCCGCTATCTCCCTCTCCCCATCACCCCAACTAGCAAAGGGCTGGTTGTGAGCAGCAGCTCCTTGCCCAAGGATGACCAGACACTGGCACGCACCTCAAAATCATACATGATGAAGGGCTAAAAAACCACACGTCTCACCTTAGCAAGGGGGTTCCCGTTGGGGTGTTGTAGGGTGCAGGGAGCCACATCCGAGCAGCCAGCTGCCCACATGGTTACAAGAAGAGCTGAAAAGTGCAGGTTCTTACTGCTTTTGAAATAGAGAAATCACATCCCAGAAAACGTCTGTTTCAATCAGGATGTTTAAGTGGGTTTTAAGCTGCCTGGAGGGAAAAAGACTGCTCAAAGCAGGGGTTTTGGCTTTTGATATGAGCTGTACTGGTGCTGAGCTCCACTGAAGGTACGTGATGGGAAGCTGAAGGGCAGGGATCAGCACAGAAAGGAGACGCGCTCCCGCTTGGGCAGGCCCTGGTGCCAGGTAGCACCCAAAGCAGCAGGCCCACAGCCAGTCCCCAAACACCAAACAGGGATGGGGGCTTGCAGGATCCAGCCCTCAGTCCTGATGGTGCCAGGGACCCCACGCTGCACCCCAGCACCTGCAGCCGGAGCAGACACCAGCGGTGCTGGCAGGCAGGGACAGGGCAGGGACCGCATCAGCACCAGCCCCAGAGGAGCACTAGACCCTCTGCTACTTTAGAACAGACGAGCAAAAGTGCTCCTTAGTGGAGCCACTCCAGCTTCCCTCTCAGACATTGGTTTTTATTAGCAAATTATTACTAATTTTTACATTATCACTTTCTACAAAACTACAGCTTTATTTCTTCCTGCCCGGGGGAGAGACCACCCTGCCAAGAGAAATGTCCAGCAGGACAAGAGTTGTCCCAGACCAGCCTGACCACATCTCAAATCCTGGTTCTTCTTTTTTTTTTTTTTTACCCGTTTTACCTTCTTGTTCTCTATCTTCCCTTCCTCTTTCTTATCTCACTTCCAGGCCTTTCTCTCCCTTTTTTCCCTTCGCAGCCCCTTCCCTGGCTGTCTTCCCCTCCCTTTTTGCAGCATTGCAGGGAAAACCATCACCCCTAAACGCAGCTGCTGGTACTCGGCCGCGCAGATGATGGCCTCATGTGCCCCCCATGTAACCCTTACCTTGCAGGCCCAGCAGCTGTATTGCAGGCTCAGCAGCTGTATTGCAGGCTCACAGCTCTTCCCTGTCTCCATCCAAGCAGGCAGCAGTTGAAGAAACTTTCTGGACCTTGGCAGGAGCCCCCGCGATGCCTCCATCAGCGATCACACCACCAGCGGCTGCCCAAAAGGGAGATGCTGGGTTTACCCAGGCCAGCCCCAGCCCACCGCTGCCAAAGTTTGGGCAATGAAGGATGCTCCTAAATTATTAAGCAGAAAGAGGGGGGCTGCCTTGCTTAAATGGTTTGTACTTTTAGGCCATTACACCATTTGCCACGGAGGCCAAGGGTGAGGGATTGACCCAGGGAGGAGAAACGGAGGCAAGGAGAGTGGAGATGCACCCAATGCAGTGGGATCAGGCTTTGGAAAGGCCTTCAAAGCCATTAGCCACACCGTGGCTTAACCAGGAAAGATATCAACCAAAGCTGCCAAATAAAAGATAAAAAGCAGGAGCAGGGTAGCACCTTGCACAGAGTTGCCATCTCTCAAGAATTCAAAGATCACGAGTCAACACTTAAAAAGACAGATTTTACATATAATATACTCGGGCTCTTTATTTCTCCTTCAGATTGGGAGCCTTTAGGGTTGTGTTTCAGTTTTCCTCCCAAACCACTTACTGCATAATGAAACCTGACATTTTGATGTACTTCATGTTACTCCGGGGAGGTGGAGCTTTAGAAAAACACCAAATATATCAAGAGCCAGCAGCACCACTTTCATTGCCCTCTGCAGCCGGCTGCGATGCTAATAGCCAGCAAGAGGGCTCTTCCACTGCAGGCTGCCAGAGCAAATTAACCGTCCTGACTTCTCTGCTGAAGCGGAAAGCTGTGCAGTGTTACCAACCCAAAAGAAATTACAGCAAAACGTGAGAGGGGCAGAATCTGGTGGGGAAGGAAATGAATGACCAGCCGCATCATTCGCTCCCCACCGCTTTGAGGGAAGCACGGCTGAAGCAGCATGCCGCCCTCGCACCAGGTAACGTTACGGCATCGTCCTGCCCGCCTGCAGACAGACACCCAGCATTGCTTTATGTTGGGAAAACACAGCGTTGTATCGCTAACCAAAAACGAATGCACAGCGCTGCTGGGGGTCTCTGTACACACATCCCCCAGCTGAACTCTCGCCTTCTCCGAGGACTCTTCCCATTCTTGGTTTCTCATCCAGTTTGTGTTTTGATACTCAGAGGTATGGTTTTAGCCAGGTCTTCTGAGGAAAGCAACTCTTCTCTCTTACACTGCACACACACGTGCCTAAACAGCATTTGAACTGCTCACAATATTTTAACATAATTTGATATGGAAAAAAAAAGAAAAAAAGGTAGAAGCCTTGAAGCCTGTGGAAGCCTCATGAAGACTCGCATGGCAGGACAGGCTGATAAATGAAGCTGGCTTGCAGCAGGCATCAGGGAATCCCGTGGCAGAGTGTGCGCCCAGAAACCATCTCTCCTGGCTCATGCAGCTGCTTGTTTCCAGCACTTCTGTAAAACTCTTGCTATGGACAGTTATAGCATTTCAGAAATGCATGCAGCATCTCTCTCACCCTATGTGGCAACAGCTTCACGTTGCAAACAGTGGCTCTGGCACTACGTCAGCTACACGGGTACCAGCGGGACTGAAGGGTTCAACGGAGAAAGGCCCTGGAGGACACGGTGACCCTGCACGATGATCAGCAGATGTCCTTTGCACCACAGAAAGCACGGCGTAAGTGAGGTTAAGGCAATGAGCAAGTTTCTCTGTGTGCAGCACAGCCTCCCTGTGATGTTCTCCGCATCTAGGTGCCTACCGGGTTTGAATCATGAACCTCCTTTCTGATTTCCTTCCATGATAAGGCTTTTAATAACTAACTGCATATACAACAAAGTAAATATTCAACCAGCTCAGAGCTAGATTGCAGATCAAATATCTTCAAATCTTTCTTCTTTCCCTTTTAAAAACAAAAACCCACACATGCAGCCTGCAGGGGAAAAGATTGCTCGCTTAGCACTTCCCTCAGCTCATCAGATAAATAAGCAACTACCAGTTCTGTACTTTACAAAAAACAGGCGAGACAGCTGCTCCGCAGCATACCGTGGTAATGTGACGGTGAAGGGCCAGATGCCTGCTCCTCTCCTGCGATTGCTCTTTAGCTCTGTCCTCCAAGCCAGCACACTGGCATGGGCTGCCCGAGATGTCTCTGGCTGGGAGAGGAGGTAGGTGCCATCTCCAGTGTCCTTCCCCAGCAAGTGGTAGGGCTGCATTCATACAGACTCAGACTAAAGAAAAACTCCAGAGAGACCATGGCTACAAAGCCCAGGCTCAAAACAGAGGGAGGAAAGATGGAATAGGAGACATATTCTTTCCTGGTTGTGGATCCTGCAAAAGCAGGTGCCAGCCCCAGCATGGGATGTCCCTGGGCAGGACCGGACAGAAGCCAATATGTCCACCCTTTTCTGCAAACCACCAGGGCTCACTGGGAGCACCTTCCACAGGGCAAGGCACTGGCTCTTGGTAAGGGGGGCAAACTCTCCTTCCCCCATTGCTGGAGTCATTTCACCTAAGGAGGGACATGGATCCTTGCGTAAAACATCCTCACGGGAAACAGCGGAGAGGGTTTGTGCCCAGCCTCAGCCAGATGTTCAACAAGCCACAACTTCATCAGCATCCCCATCCCCAAGCCCGAGCAAAACCATACCCAGCAGACTCTGCAAAGTGCTTTGGGACTGCTGGAAAGTTACTTTACAGTCCCTCTCATCCAGGTCAGGAAACCCTTATTTATACGAGCCAGCAAACCAGACCTGTGAATGGCACGTGTTTGGGGCTGAGCAGTGGCACTTGATTTAGAGCAGTGCTTTGTTGCAAGCAGCAAATCTAAGATGGGAACAAAGTCTTAAAGCTTCTCATCTGTGAAGAGTTGAAACTTGAGACACAGAGGAAAAACCTAAAATTAACTCTGCACTGCTTAAGCGCAGCTTTGGCTGCCCAGCAAGTGTTGGTGAGGGCTGTGACTGTCCCCCCACCTCTTATTCTGGTGGAGTAACACAGCTGGGTTTCACTAACAGCTCAGTATTTGCTCTTGTAGCACCAGGTACTGAACCATTTCCCCATGGCACAGGTAACGTCTGACAGTCACTTACCTCTGAGCACTTTATCAGGGTGGGAGCTCATAATCACGAGTCTCAAGTAAATTGTGCACCTCTGTTCACGTTAGTTGCAAAGCTATGTTTGCTGCTAGGCCCACAAGGATAAGGATTCCCTTAAAGGGCTTTCACTGTTATTTCTATTAAGAATTGTGTTGCAAAAGCAACTGGTAGCACCTAAAAGCTAAAGTTTTCCTCCTTGCCCTCAGCTTGTAGGCAAAGAGCAGAAACTGGCTGCCTTTCCTTTCCCCTCTGTACCTTTCCTGCTTTCCACAGCAGCATGCCAGGGAAAGGGCAGCCAGTTTTCTTTCGCAGGTGCTCCTCTATGAACTCCTTGGGAAGCAGCCTCCATTTCCACATCAGATACAAGCGCTCCCTTATCTGCGGTTGCTCCCCAGGTTGGAAGAGCTGCCCTCCTCACAGTTCCAAGGAGTTTCATGCCTTCGCCTCAACGGAGCGCATCAAAGCAGAGGCGTTGACAGCCCCCGCCTCGGCACAAGGAGAGGACAGAAAATGGCCATACCCCTGCTGCCAGGGAGCTCCCCACTTTGCAGCGGTGGCTCCTGCAGCCCCCGCTACCCCACGTTGTTATTAAGACAAGCTGCATTGGAAATCTATTAAGCACGGCTCAAGTTATTGACAGTGCCAAGCTAACGCGCAGGGGACTGCGGCGTGTGTGAGGGGAAAGGGAGGATCAATGGCGTCTTTGATAGGATGAATGAATCTGGGTAGAGCGGGGGAATTAAAGATTTGTGGGAGGGTTTGCAAAGGCACCGAAGAGCTTGGTTGGAGGCTGCACCTCACACTGCGCTGTGAACCAGGCCCCACTCAACCCCAGTCACATCCCTGAGAGCGGCCCAGGCAGGCTGAACCGGGCAGATGTTGTCTGGGGGCAGGCGGGCTCTGAGGCAGCAGGGATTTAGACCACTTAGAGCTTTACAGAGCACAAACTGCACCTTACATCCACCTGCTAAAAAAGCCCTGATGGCTGCTAGCAGCCAGTGCAGCGAGGGCAGGGCAGAGCAGGCATGGCACAGCCCAGGAAATCCTCTCCTTCCCCCCATGGCCTCCACAGCTGCCAGCACAAGCAGTTACACAAATTACAAGAGGAAAATCCCACCTGCAGCATTACTTTATTATTTAACCCCAGTCCAGCTACCCCTGTGCCAGGGATCTAGTGAAACATGCATGTAATTCTGGTTTGGCTTCTCTGAGAGTGCTCCCGGTGCACAAGCATGGTACAGGGGCGGATGGATTTGCACCCGGATCCCCAGCACCATCATCCCTCCCCCGAGACAGCTGAGGGCACTGCTTCTGCGAGAAATGGGAGGTTGGGCCTTGTTACCAGATCACTGTGATCGACTAGAAGAGGATACTGCACACGGCGGAGGAAAGGAGCACGCCGACGGCTCCAAACCCTGCCCTGGGCTTCTCTTGCATTGCCCTGAATCAGTTGTTTCTCTGTGACTCATCTCCCCTTCTCCTTTATCTTCCCCTTTTTCTTCTAAACTTGTCAGAGAAGGCAGGTCTAGGTATTTATATGAAGTGAAGCAACAAAGAAGCCCTTGTCTGAGCAGGGATGCAGGGCTGTTTCCCTAAGGGTGTTGCCTCGCAGAGGCATTACAGCCGAGCAGGAGCAGCACCACTCCCTGCTCCCCCAGCCTCCCTGCCCACAAGCTGGGCGATGCTCGCACTGGCACACACTTCTCCCGCGTGGAGATGAGTGCTTAACGCCAAGGCAAATGCCCGTCCCAGTTCGCTCGGTGGTTCCTTGCTGCGAGCACCACATCCTCCCCACAGTTTCTGGATGGTCAGAAGCACGGCAGCATTGCGAGCCATGCCACGAGGGTTATGGTTACCGCACCAGGCAGAACGTTCCTCTGCCTGCACTAAACTGCTTTGGGCATTAAGGACAAACACATTCAGGTGAGGAAAGTCCTCTTCCCACTACCATAAGCTGTCATGGCACCAACACCCACAGATGTGCTGTGTTAGTCATAGGCGGACCCACAGGTAGGGCACGATGCGCTGCGGGCCTTGTGTCATCTGCGACACAACCACCCCAAACGCAGCAGGCTACGCCGAGATGTTTGGCATATGAACTCCAGGCTGGAGCAAATCAAATCATCGCTCTGTGCTGGCAAGGCCAAATCGAATCAATGTCAGCACTTCTGCTAGAAAACAGAAAATAAAAGTATTTAAGAGGCTGGATAATAGTTCTCCCACCTAGAAAAAAATACAGTATGGGTGAGAATGCATGGCAGAGCAAAGGGATGGCAGCAGGGGGAGGGAAACATCCTTGTGTGGAAAACCTAGGTACAAATAAAGAAAATAGGAGCAACTTCTAGAATCTCTTCCTCCATCTTTCCAAAACCATAAAAATTTAAGCTTTCTCTTTCTCTTTTTTGGCAGGGAAGAGGATACGACAACATGGGGGGGGGCAACAAAACTGAAATTAAGAATCAGGTTAACAAAAGCTTACAGACATAAAGCAGCACTTTATAATCCAACTTGCATGAGATGATAGAAACATGCCCCTGCAGCAAAGGCGGCCAACTATCTCGAGCTGCATGAGGGAAAACACTGCCAGCAGGTGGAGGGAGGTGATCCTGCCCCTCTGCTCAGCATGTTGAGGCCACACCTGGAGTGCTGGGTCCAGTTCTGGGCTCCCCAGTACAGGAGAGAGATGGGTATACTGGAAAGTCCAACAAAGGGCCACAAAGATGATTAAGGGACTGGAGCATCTCTCCTATGAGGAGAGGCTGAGAGAGCTGGGAACGTTCAGAAGAGTAGACTCAGGGGGATCTCATCAATGCCTATAAATACCTGAAGGGAGGGTGCAAAGAGGATGGAGCCAGGCTTTTTTCAGTGGTGCCCAGTGACAGGACCAGAGGCAATGGGTGCACACTGAAACACATGAAGTTCTCTCTGAACATCAGGAAACACTTTCAGTGCGAGGGTGACCAAGCACTGGCACAGGTTGTCCAGGAAGGTTGTGAAGTCTCTGTCCTTGGAAATACTCAAAAGCCTCCTGGACACAGTCCTGGGCAGCCAGCTCTAGGCAGCCCTGCTTGACCTCAGCCATCCTGTGACCCTGTGGCTTCACACAGGAGGCAGACAGGCATGGTCTTCCCTCCCCTCCCAGTTTACACAAGTGTAGCAAGACTGAGAGAACAGCTCACAGGTTTTTCTACAGCCAAAGGGTCAGTCCTGGCCTCGCGTCACTGGTCCGACAGCCCACAGGACAGAGGAGCAGAAGGGACCTTGCGTGGCACTGTTGGTCCCCTGCTACCGCAGGCAACCGCGTTACATGCATCGTGTGGCCCAGCAAGCTCCCTTTTAACCTTGCTTAGGTTGCCACTGCATGCTGTAATGAATAGCATCAGCCACGAAACTGGCAGGGGTAGAAGCTGGCCTCAGGCACTAGTCACCTGTACGCCAGGCACTGATGCTTGCACAAGCAGGACAACTACAATGCACCTCTGACGCTCTTCTGACACAACCGAAACAACCTCTTAACACAGGTACCGCCAAAGAACGCTGGATCCAAGGCAGAAACTGCAGATAAAGCTTCTCAGGCAGCAGCCTCAGCGCCAGGTATTCATTGCCGAGCCCCACCTACAAAGCCAGGCGACACGCACAAGACATGCTGATGCTTGCCGCTAAGAGCAGATTGCAGTCTCTGTACTCGCTCTACTAACCAACTGCAAACTTCACCCGAACCCATCCGTACCCTGCGGTGATCCTCCCCACACCCCCTCACCAGCTCTGAGCCACCCAGGCCGCTCAGGTAGGGTTTGCAGAGGCCCAGCCAGGCAGCAAAAGAGCTCCCACCATTTTTTAAGAGCTGCTGTAGAGCAGCCAACAGCGCTGGTCACCCCGTTCCAGGGCGGACAGGCACGGGGCGTTTCAGATGAGGCATGGTTCCTTCCCCATGGGTGGTTTTGGGACAGCGTGGCGGGACATTACCTGTCTCCAAAACTACACCAAAGGAGCCTCCGGCGTTTGCAGCTGCCAAGGATCACGCATTGCACTTTTCAGCATTAATTTGTACATGCTGACCAACGACAGCAGTAACTGGTTTCCCCTCCCCAAATCACTCCTGCCCCTTGGAACAAAGGGTGACAGGGACCACGTTAGCATCGTACTCGTCCGCTGCTCAAGACCTGCTGTCACCACCTGAAAGCCTGAAGCCACCAGCTTCCACTACACAGCACACAGGGGATGCTTCGTTTTAGGCACGAGCAGAACTGCACTGCGCTCATTTGGATCGTGTTAAATATTTCCCGCAACAAGTAAAATGGGTTTATTCACAAAAAGAAGCGTTTTTCTGGGACTTTAGCTCCCATTAAAGGAGGTAAAAAACCCTTTTCATTATGCACACTACAAACACTAGGAAGCAAGTACCACAACAGAGGGTAACTTCCCTCTGCTCCCAGAGATCTCATATGAGAAGAGCTATATCCATCACTAAAAGCCAAAAGAGAATTGTATTAAAAATGGGGCTTTTTCATGCATTCCTCCTCTCATATGCTACTGTTTCAGTGCTGTTAAAAACATTACACAGCTCTCTTGTTTAAAAGCCTGGTTGGTTCTTCCAACCTTTAAGACTCCTCTACTCAAAATGCCAAGTTATATACAATAAAGGTCAGGTCAGATGCACACAATGAGTAATGTTGTTACAGACTATCTTTTTTTTTTTTTTTTTAATAGTAACTTTAGCTTCAGAAGAAAAGCCTCAGAGCGGACTACAGGCCCTCTAAGGCCCATTCTCACTGAAGCTGGTTGCCTTTCCTTCTGCATCTGGCAGTAAGCACCACAGCACTTTGCACGCTCACGACAGACTGAGAAGCCGGGTCTTTCCTTCCAGACAACGTTAATTTGCTAGCGTGTTCGTTTTCTCAGTGTAGCAATTAGCTCTGTTGTCTTCCTTATTCCCGGCACACGTGTACGCATCCCATCCACAGCCCATCGTAACACTGCAACAGCGCTCACATCCCTGTCAGACAGGAGAGGCGGGCTCAGCCCTTGGTTATTCATCTTATCTTCCAGGGTAATACGCTGGTAAGGCAAATATGAAGCAAGCCAGGAGGGGAAGGAAGGAAATGACTCTACCTATATATTTATATAGAGAGAAGCAGGTGTCCCAGCCCATTTTCGAGCTGTCATTCTGAAGAGACAGCGCAGACCTGGACGGGGGCAAACAGGTACCAGAAGGAACCGACTGCTATTTCGAGCAGACCAAGCAGGTCCCCTGCCTTTTCTGCTGGAGAGCTTTCTCAGAGACTGCTGATGTTATGCAAACCCATTACAAGCTCAAAGGTTAGAAGTGCTCAACGGCAGCACCAGGCTCTATAAAAAGCAGCCAGCAAAGCCCTAATTCTTACTACAACGCAGATGATTAAATTTGCATACAGGCAACAGCTTTTGGAGAGAAAAATCTAAATAGTAAGTCTAGCCCGAAGCTAAAATGAATTGCTAGCAAGCCACTCACACCTGCAATAGAGCTGACCACATCTACTTTTAATCAGCAAAAAAGACTACCTAACGAAGACCAACAGATGCTCTTGAAGATCGGATGTTGAAAGATTTAACCCCTTGAACTCATTAGCGCTATGCCTCAGAACATCTGAATAAAATGAGCCCTTGCTTTCTGTCTGAACACTACATAGGCTGGGGGCATCGTCTCGTGTAAAAGGATTTCTGAAGAAGGTTTCTTTCAGATACGTCCTTACTGTTTAATCCAGTTACCTTCTCTGTAACTGAGAATGACCCAGAACAGGAGGGGTGGAATCGGGTCTCTTTGCATCACCTTAGGTGCTGCTGCTGCTGCTATTTGGTAGCTTTTTATGCTTGCAGAAATTAACCTGAGACAGTGTTTCTTAAAATACTAGATACAAGTAACTGCAAGTTTCATAAATGTAAAACTTCATCCCAATGGAAAGATTATTCCACTTAAGCAGGCTAAACAACAGTTAGATGTACTACGTGACCCCGAAACGCCTCCTGCTCCTCAGCAGATCATTTCACTGCCAATTCAGTCAATTTACATTGTTTGTTTTTATCCTAAACATGTCCAAGTGCAGCTGAAGTGTTGTGATTTTTACTCTGGGCACAGATAGTATTTTACAGACAGTTAAAAAATAATTTAGAAAACAATGAATCTCCAGTCTGAAGATCAAGATTCAGACTTCTTATTCCTGACGGAGCTTAAGAATATTTTCAGGCACACGCAGCACAGCAGAGCTGTCTATCACCGTGGAGCGGACCCATGGTCGCTGCGCTGCATTCCCCGGCAGCTCCGAACTGGATCACAGCGAGGGAACAGAGCAGAGATTCTTCCTGGCGAGAGCGCCGGCTACCCGATGAGTCACGGGAGCCGGTGCTGGCAAGAGACCGGCTGCAGGCACAAACAAGTAGCTCAGATTTCATCAAATGAAAGGCAGTAAACAGCCAAGATACTTTCTAATATTTACAATAATTTGCTACGGGGGGGGGGGGGAATATAAAATCAGTACTCGGACTCGATTCCAGCTGTATCTGCTAACAGAACTAGGCATTCTTCTATCAGTTCAGGGAAATTACAGGAAAATACAAAAATCACACTAATACTATCCGTAATCTGCTTCCACTTAAACATTAACCAGCAACGATAATAACCACCGTTTCATTTGCATTAAGAGATTAGCTAAAGCGTATCCCCCAGGGGAAGGCCCCACATAAATACAAGGTTTCTGCATGTCATTTTCATAATCTGCCTGTTAGAGAAGAGACCATAAAAGCCCAGCTGCAAACTCAACACTCATTGACCCGCTCACCCGTTTTTTTTTTTTTTTTTTTTTTTTAAACTTCACTCAATAACAGCACTTGACCCTCACAAATCACTCATTAGCTAGAGGAAGTTCAGCAGCATCAAGCCTGAAAGGAAAACAGCGTAATTTATCTTAAGATAACAACAGCGGTTTAGGTGCAGAGGCTAAAATTAGTAGGCTTCAATTAAAACCTTCAGAAGAGGGAGAGAGACTTTTCCCTTTCCTTTAATATTTCCAGCAAATGAACTATGAAGTACTGGCAAAGAGCGTGCAAAATGTGAACTCAGATAAAGCAAGTAAGTACTTATTTCTTCAATACAGCACCTTCTGCAACGCAGAAGCTGACTGCAGGGCCTTGGCAAGAGAGACACCGCAGGCGCTGCTGCTGCTTTTGTTCCATTGGATTTGAAAAGCTTATCAAAAAAAGAGAGGGTTAAGACTACCACAAGCCAAAAAAAGTACATAAAATATACAGAGACTGACCTTATTTAATCACTATTTTAAGGTCTTAAGAGTGCAGAAGGTCCAGGAAGAGTACTAAGTTACTCTCCGGTTTGATACCGTGAGAAGTCTCACCCCCAGCGGCAGTTCGATGGGGCCCAGAGCCGAGACCAGCAGCGCTGAGGCTGGGCTGCTCAGCACCCTGCCGCACCTCGGGGCCCTCAAGCCTCTTCCAGGGGCTCAGCTGCCGCGGGTCCAACAGAAGCCAACTCTGCAACAGGCTTGGTCATCCTTGTTTTAAGCAGTTACTCGACTGCATAAGTTTTTTTGCTAAATCCATAACTACCTTTATTTCCACTTTAGTCTTAAATCTCCTCCTGTATGCGTATACTCCCAGTTTATGACTCCCTCCTGACAGAGAATGAACTTGCTGCTAAAATACTTGTCAAGATAAAAAACAGCCACCCTATTGTCTGTCACCCTTGAAGGCCCACAGTTAAAGAAAATTAAACACATAGGCTTGAAGCTACACCGTATATTTGTAAATAAAATAATTTGACAGAACAAGATTACAAAGTATGAAACGAGCCCTTTCAGGAATTTCTAAGTACAAGAGAAGTCGATGTTAAGTCCATTTTGTAAAATTTTAAACAAATACCACTGAGGGATAGGAGTATTACCATGAAACATTTTTTTTTTTCTTAATGCTTTCTCAAAAAGCTTGGACCATATACATCAATTTCAGATTAAAAAAAAATATCACACACACACATTGGTTTGGTTACAGCTTCAGGGATCAGTGCAGCGCAGTGCAAGTTTCATTCACAGATAAAAAGATACTTGAAGTAGATACAAGAACATTCTGCAAAATATAGGATGTGATCTAACTCTCGGCAAGCCTTTTCCCACCCCCTAAAAAGTGCTGAAAAGTAAGCACAACGTATAGAAACATGGGGAAAAGCACACAAGGAGATAAGAGTCTTTAACAAGACAAGTTAATATTTGACAGCTTAAGAAAGATGAAACAATTGCATCAGGAAGAAAATTGTTAGCCATTAGAAGGTATGTACAAGGGATGTTTGTACTTTGATTCTGTAGAAAACTGACGCTGACAAATCTCCATTCCTGAAATATAAATATTCACTAAGAGAGGTACAAAAAGTAAGCTCTAGTAACTGAAAGGGTCTTCTCAGAATAGCCCGTTTTCCCCTGCTGCAGGTCATCATGCCCTCATCTTTCAAGAAGTATATGTCACTACTTATTTCAGCTAGTCTTTGAGTATATACAATTGTTTATTGCTTATCTGCCAATTTTACAGAATCTTCCTGGTCCCTAGTCTCCATCAGAAAGCGTTTTCCCCTTTTTATGTTTATTTCAAAGCAGATCAAATACTCTTCAGTGCTTTAAAAACGAACTTATTTTTAGAAATTGCCCAAGCTAAAAATGTTAACACATTTTTCACCTGAAGCAATGTATTGCAGACTATTAATGCAGAGTGCCTCCCTAAAGATGCTAAGTGCATCTCTAGCTACCAGAAATCTCACGGAGGGCTACGGCTTTGAAGTGCTCTGGTAATTTTTATAAAAAAATATTGTGACTGACATCTACAGCATACAGAATGGGAGACTAGTGCAATATGCAGCATTGATTGTTTATTCAATAAATATTTAATCCAATTATTGCCAACCAAGGCAAACAGTGCAGAAATTGTTGCTTAAAGAGATACAAAAGTTCAACATTTTTTTTCTATGAAGTCAGTTGCTACTATACTCATACAACTATTTCAAAGAGGTTTTTCTGCTTCAAAATTGACGCTACCACTATAAAAATATAGAAACATAGCATTTGGGAGTTTAACATGTCTTTGCAAGTCTAACTTTTACATTTATATAGGAACCTAACATTTCTGTATTCAAGAACTTATTAAAAGTAAAAATGAATACTATGGTAGAGACATTTTCTGCACTGATGATTTCATTATAGTTCTTAAATACATCTTTCTTGGTCCTGGGTATACATTTAGAATGAAATAACTTGCATCTCACATTTATCCTGAGGTCAGCTGTGTAAAAAGGAAAGCCAGTTTTATAAGGATACTTGCAGGCTTTTCGTTCAAAATGAGAGATTTTTAAACAAGCCAATAAAACTCCTGGGGGGAAAAAAATTTAGTGTCATTTTTGGGAATTATTTCCAAAAATATATAGGCTATCGCATCCAAATGCAATCTATATCACCCAACTAAAATTTCAGTGTGTGTTTGCCAAATTTGAAACTTGGAAACCGTTCTGAAAAGAAAACATATAAATCCCCATGAAGAGTCACCCTAAGCTTCTCATCTCAAGATCCCGACCCGCAATGCAACTCCTGCAAGGAGAACCCTGCTGAAGCCTGTGGGAATCTGCAGAGTCTTCAGGTCTGCCTGCACGGGTGAGGACGTGGGATGTGGGTCTCCGTCACCCACCGCAGGGAACAGTTATGACCTTGTCAAAGCTCCACTTTGAACACAGCAGTTATTTTCGATAGCACCAACAATCTCTCAGATACCAGCATCAGGCAAATACAGACAACACAGAATAGGTTTGTTTCTTCTTGAATCAGCACAATTGGTACAAGGCACTGCTTGGCATAGGAAGTCATAAATAAGAGCAAAACAAGACAATTTCCAAGTTTTGTGACATTTAAGTTTGTAAGTTATGTCACATTTCAACTTATTATATACCGTGGTTAAAAAAAACAAGACGGTCTAAGGGATTAACCAAAACATCACTGTTCCATGCATGCTTACAGTTTTCCTCCCCATATCTGAAAAAACCCACATAACATATCAATATGAAACATTAGGAAGTATGGGTTGTTAAATTAAGAAAGTACATTTTATTCTCCAATCTTCCACAAAAGTCTAACCTAGACACAACTCAAGTATAAGAAGTTGGAAAATATTCTGACAACATTTGCAACAGTCTATCCCTGCAGAGGAGTGGAAAACCTATTGTCTAGAGAATTCATAGATTGAGGCACATCGCAGTTGAAGATATTCAGGCATATTTTATGGCTAGAACAGGATTTTTCTGAGGAACCTCACTATAGACTTCCCCAAAAGCAGCTCCATATGGTTTGAAACACAAATTGCAACACATGGAAAAAATGTTTGGTCCTTAATCACTGCTGTCTTCATCGTCATCATCATCAGATACATCATTTAAAGATGATTTAGGTGACTGGCTGTAGGAGTCTGATCTAGTGGACTGACAAGCAGTCATCTCCCCAGTAGAAAGAAGATCATAGCAGAAGTCGCAAATTCGCACAGGCTTGGAAGACTGGCTTGGGAGGAGAAACCTCTTTTCAGAGCAAGGCCCGCACACAACAAAGCCACACTTGCGACAGTGGTGACGACGGTTGACGGGCGTAAATTTTGCTTTCTGACAGCGCATGCACACAGTGGCTTCCGAGTCTGGTACCCAGACAGCTGCATGTTCATTGCTAGGGGTCTTGCCGCTTTTGGAAAGCAAATCAGAAACACACTTATTTATGTGGTTCATCCACTCAGACTTCTCCGTAGCGGTGGCAGCATAAACTGCAAAAGACTTTGTTGGTGTCTTGATAAGCCACCCATTCCGTAAGTCTCCCTCATCCTGGATGGAATCAATAGTGACATTTTCCAGAGGGATTATGTGCTGTTTGTTGTATTTCTTCTTCTGGATGACAATGTTACCATAAACAAGAATGTCATTGAACAGGAAGAACTGCCTCGCTTTGGGCTTCTTCCTACACAGCTTTGTTAGTACTCCCTCTCCGATCAGAACACGACCAGGAATAGTCAGAGGTTGACCAGCTGCTCCAAAGCAGTTTTCCACTATACTTATTCTTCTAGTATTTGCCTCACTGTTTGCCAAGCGATCCACCATCTTTCACAAGTCTCCTAAAAGTAGAAAAAAAGTTTGTTGTTAGAACAGGACTGATTCAACAGCAGCCTTCCCCAAGGAAGGTACCAACCCCGCATTTCTTAAAATATCTAACAGAACCCACTGGCTCAGAGGCACCGACTTGGGCTAGATTTAAATAAGTATTAACACCTAAGAATTTTTAGCAACCAATTAGTCTTTTTTTTTTGAAAGCAAAAATGTTCCATCCAGCTGACAGCTATCTTTATCACACAGACAGCACCTACAGCACTGCTCTTGAGAGCCTTTGGCAACTAGAGGCTTCCCCTCTAGTGAACTTACTGCATCCTGGTTTAATGCTTATATTTCTCTGTACATCCTCCTGCACCTACTCTCTGGATGGCAAAAGAAAGTATCATCCATCATTCCAAATTCTAATACTAACAGAAACATCAACTTAACTGAGCAGCCTGGAGACCCATGTTAGTGTTAACACAACAAACAAAAATGATGTAATTGATGTTCACATAGTAAACCAACATACCCAAGCTCAGCATTGCTCTTTTTTCAGTCTGTAAACCTTAAATCATGGGCCAAAACTATGAATCTACCTACTAGAAACATTTTGTATACGCCACAGCTTGCACCCCACACCACCTGCTTTCATGGCAAACTCTTGAGGCAGGAGCAGTCATGGCTAGTGGCCCACCGCACACTTGCCGCTGCCTTCTTTTTGCAGGGGCCTCACAGTCCTTCTCTCCTTGCCTACTCGAACCACATCTGCATCCATCATGATCAGGTGACGTACACAGGCAGACCAACACAGAGGACAAGTCACACAGCTCACAACTGCTCCTGAGAAAGACTAAGTGACCCGCACCAGACGAAAGTTTAGGCAAGAAGGCTTTGTATTTCAGGAAGCTGATAAACTACAGAGTACATACATTCCAATTAGAGATTAAAACCACCCCTTGCCCTTCCCCAAGTAGCAAATAAGATTTTCTCTCGTAAGGGTAAGATACCCAAGGCATCCAACGGGGAACTGAAAAGGAGAAGTTACTATAGTGATTCAAACCTCGGCAAACCACTCTTTAGCCTATCTTTTACCCTAGAGCTTCCTGGGCAGAAGCCAGGCAAAGGAAACTCCTGCCAGTCCAATCCAGATCTGCTCCCCCCAAGCTCCTCCTGAGTACAGCCACGAACCTGAACCGTGTGCTTGATGCAGCAGCGAGGCAGCTGGCAGAGGCGAGTACTACAGACAGACCTGTCTCTTGGCACGCAGAAGGCAGCTCTCCTATGCCGTCCTTTCCAGCTACCGCAGGGCTGATGCTCATAACGCCCTTTGGTAGAAACCACTGCTTTGAACAAGCCCTGAAGGAGAGCAGAGTAGCAAAAACTCCAGTGCCTGTTACCTGCGCTTCCCAACATGATCCCAGTTCAGGAAGTCCTCTACGTTCACCTACCTTTTCTTTTAGATCTACATTGCCTGCCATCAATACGGCATCAGCCTATAACCGAGACGAAATTGGTCTGAAACAAGGCTCAGATTTGATGCTGCCTAGACTCTCTCGCTCTGCCATAACCTGATTCAGTCAATCTTCTTCCTATAAATCAAAGCTCAGATACTTCCTTACAAAATAGGGATGAAACTTAATAGAAAATTGGTGGCAGAGAAATCTCTCATCAGGCCTCATCTAAATAAGTATGTTACCTGTGATTACACAAATCCGCATGCCTAATGTTAAGTGTGATTAAAAAATAACTTAAGTTACTGCTTTGAGAGTTTAATCAGTTCCACACTAAAACAGTTTGACAAGTGGGCTTACTCAGATACAACTAAAATGACCTTTTTTTAAGCTCTGCACATGACATCATCTTGTATCAAAGTCTGACACTAAAGACAGAAGAATCTATTAAAGATATCACTCAGCACTTCTTTTGAATCTTCTTTATGGGCCTTACAGCATTAGTTACAACATGCGAGTACTGTGTTAACCATTTTTATGGCTAGTGGAGTTACAAAGCCACCAAATGTGAAATTATTTTGATCTGCAGAAGGTCAACACAAAACACATACTGACTAATAAAAAGGGTTCAAGAAATTTAATTATGCTGCATCAAGGCACACAAGCAAGTACAGCTATGCTATTTCTACCAGGTATCAGTCAAATCTTAAAAAAAAAAAAAAAAGGCTGACCTCTTCCATTACCCTGTCCAGTGGCTCCCCATTTGATCAGTTAAGAAGTATTTTCTTAACAGTAAGCTTAAGTTGTCTTTGCTACAAAACAAACACTTTTTTTGTTCTTCAATCAGAATAACCATCACTACCTTCTTTATTAAGCTTTCTGAGGACTGAAGTGCTTGTAACTTGTCTCTAGACAGAAGACCGGGAGTCCAAGTGCAAGGAAAAGAAAAAAAACAACCACAACAAAAAACCCCTGTTATTTCTATCTCCTTCACCAGCCCTACTTTTCTGAATCATTACTCTTGTCAAGGTTGTCAAAGCTTTGTCCATCATTCCCTTTAAGAGATGCCCACAAGTGGGCACTGTACTAAATCCCTAAACCCTTCTGCAACACCAAACTTAGCATGAATTGGTATTGCCACAGAAGGAAATAAAGCAGAACCATATCTGCTATCTGCCCCCTTCCCTGCTCCCTCGTGCCATTACAAAAGCTACACAGTGAATCAGATCAGAGGGCTGATCAAGTTGAGAACAAACCAGAGTTTTAGGGCTCGGGTTGGCAGCATAGCTGCAGTGGAGGGAGACAACGGAGGGATGGGAAGGCAGGTGCTTAGACAGTGCCCTGCATAGAAAGTACATTGGCTTAAACTGATCAGTAAACAGAACTATTACAGAGTTTTTTTTCTCCCAGAGAACGGCAGAAGACTTAAATCACATCAGTATGATTGACTTTTTGTAATGCTATGGCTATACAGGCACATCCAAAATACACCTCTCAACAGACACCTTATTTCTTTCAAGCATTCCAAGCACCAATACTAACTTATACACGTTTTATTCAGCATTAAGATCTAGCTTTTTTTTTTTTTTTTTTTAAAATAGACACCTTCCAACTACCTACTACCACATGGCAAAGAGGCACAACACTGGCACTTGGGAGTGAGTTTTTTGGGTAAGTGATCAGCTTCACTTCTACTACAGCCTTATCTAATGCAGAGGTGCCACTCCACAGGAATGCTGTTGGCTTGTCCCAACTATTATCTCTCTGTCTACCAAGGAAAAAGTACTAAGGAGGGAACACAAAAGATAAACCAGGAACTTTTTGATGCATATTCGCTGTAGTCTTAGGCTCAAAAATCAAATTCAGGTGCCTGACTGCCAAAGCCCAGGATTTGGAATGAGGGTTAATTGCTACTAAGTGCCAAATAACCATTCCCACCTAACAACATACCAGCAATAAACAGCCTTTGCAAGTGCCAAAGCTGAACCAACAGCCACTTCAGACTTAGAAAGCAAGGAGTCAGTCACAGGGTCAAAGTTATTTAGTAATCCCATGTTCCCTGTGAAGCGAGGAAGGAAATCAGTCAGCAGAGTGCAAAGGGGACAGAGCAGAAGAATACACTTTTCTGCACGTACAAATCAATACACATTACTTCTAAACTTACACTTTGATACGAATTATCTGCAAATTACAGCAAGTTAAATGCTTTTGCTAGTACACAAGGGAGGACTCCCCCCCCCCCCCCCACGAACCCCACAATCATACTCATGAGTTTCAGCGAAGCAAGCTCTTGGTGTGAAGCTACAGCGACCTGTAGGAAGCACTCCCTGCTCCACAACTCCAACTCGGCGCACTCTGCACTCCCTGCCAATAAACAGCAAACTCGGTTCAAGGTCACCATGAAAGCTTTCAAAATACAAATCACTGGGAGAAGAAAACAGGCAGAGAAAAGGCTACAGGTTTTAATTAACTGTTCTCTAGGATGACCTAAGAGAAAGCAGCCCTAACCAGGATCGTTTAATAATCGTCATGGCTTGAAACCAAGACACATGACTCCAGAACTTGTGCTGAAGACTGTACTTTCAGCTTGTTGTGAAAATAATCACTTACTGGACTTAAAGCAAGAATCTGGGGCAAGTTAAGATAATCACATCTCCTCTAGATTGAAACTTTTATCTATAACATTCAACAAAGTTCTCACCTACCAGCCTCAATTACGGTAGTAAAAGCTGTGGCTGCTGATGGATTATTCCACCTTTCCAGGGCACGAATTGTATTTTCTCACACTAATAAATTGGACTTTTTAAAATAAGCACTCCGACATCTTTCTCATAAGTTTTTAGAGAAATAAAAGTTAAAAATCCATCCGAAATGCTATGCACGCTAATGCTCATTCACCTTTACTAGCCTTTTCTGAGGAAGGAAGGAAGTTCAGAAATGGGTAATGAGAAACTACCTGGAAAGTATCATGATTACAAATAATAATGAAACATGGAAAAAACAGACCAGGAATACAAAAGAGAAGCCATCCCTAAGTCACAAGAGCTAAAGTTAGGAGAAGAGATGCACCTCCTCTTCTCATGAGCACACGGACCAAGGAGATGTTAAATTAAAACATTGTCTGGACACACAAAGGAACTTTTAACCCCAAGATGTCACAGTCCAAAAGCTATGCAAAGTTATCCATCACTAGTCTTTCAAAATTATAAACAATCTTTTCTTAAAGCATATTCAGATATATTGTAAAAGATAACAGATCACACCCTGGAACTGGGTGGCAATATCCTCCTCTCTGCCAGCTAAAACTTTCTTCTGAAGTTTCTACTGTTGGCCACCATAGAAGCAGATACTGGATTACTGTCCTCAAGATGCAGGATCTCGAGACCTGATCGAACAAAGCAATTCCTGAGTGATGGCAAATTGCTGAAAACATGCCCAAATCTTCCCCAAGGCAAGAGAGGAATAAACCAGAACCATGAGCTTTGAAATGACAGGCTAGACAGCTCCACTTAAGGGGAGAGTGGGAGCATCTCATACATAGTCTCAGTTTCTGGATGCTATGAAATCAAAGACCTCAAAGGTATTGTTCAGACTTTTATCACGGTTGACTCCAGTTTCACACTTTTTGCATACAAACTCCCAAAGGTCCCCAGGCCCTTATGCAAGGCGGACTCCATTTATCTATAAGGACCATCAGTCCATCACATCAGATTCACTTTCCGAGTCCAGACTGCAGTATAGTACTAGCTGCTAGTCAAAACATCACAAAAATAAACACATCACCTTGTAGGAAAAAAATAGCTACATAGACCTGTACCATGAGGAGGGCTGAGCAGCCTTTGTGAATAAATAAATCTCAGCTCTCAAAATGGTGCAATACCTTCAGTTTGTCCTCCTTCTCACACACGTGCTCTCATTAAGCCCATTTCACGATGAAGATGCTGGGCAAAGGCTTTAATCTCCATAGCGTAATATACTACTTAAAAGTGACAAAATGTTTCAGGACACAGAAAGCCCCAACTCCTCTACCCTAGGCAGAGCTGTCTTTTACACTAAGTTATTTCTACTTTTACTGACAAGAAGCTTCCAAAGAAATAATCATTCTGTTACCAAGATATCAAGATCTTCTTCCTCCCCTATTTCACTCCAGTTTTACATTGGTATCCTGTTGGTGAGAATAGTCATCTTCAAAGCAAGCAAACATAGATGTTACTGAAACCTTTGAAGAACTAACAAGTTACTGACTTACCTAAAACACAACCCATGTTGAGGAAGTCACATATTTACTACAGTTATTAACATTCCAGACTTCTGCAGCAGGAAAATAATTCTGTTAGGGTTGCTGTGCACTGACAAGTCACTTCCCACGTAATTGTTTCTTTCTGCCACTGTATCCTGGTGACCAAACCAACAATCTCCCAGGACTCAATGCTTCCACAGGTCTTATTTAAAATAGGAGAATGTTTATTTTACATGCTAGTTCTGCTCTTGATTGAGGCCAGACTGAACTGCACAGAATAACAGCTGTAGTTGAAGACAGACATAAGGAGTCGACTAAAAAGAAAGCAACCCTGACTGACATAGCTACACCTAATTCAACACTGCCAGAAAAGTCTTCTGCTACTACATTAGCACCGTAGCAGCTGGCATGATCACCACAGAGCAGAACTATAGATAACAAAGGTGCTGGAGTGGAGAAATGAGATTAAAAAAAAGCTATTATGGCATAGTGATGCAGACTGCATACAGCTCAGCACAAAAACATTTCCTCACCCCAGCTCAGTGCGTACTACCATCACGACCAGCACTGCCTTTGGACTGCAGGACAGGCACAAGAGGTATGCAGGAGAGGGACATAGCCTGAGTTCCCAAGTTTCTTCAGCAATACAGCAGAACCAGCAGTGCTCCATTACTTTCTGGCCTGGGCAAGAACAAGTCTTGTCCAGTACACAGCCCCTGCTAACAAACATTAATTAATAAGCATCTAATTTTAGCATTATTTTTCTTCAACACTCCTTCAAGGAAGGAAAATGCTACTGGCCTTGCCATAATTGCCAGTTCATCTATCATCATCTTTACAATTTGCAATTAAGCTGTTAACAATCACATTAAACACATTGCATTAATACAAACCAGGCAGTCTAGATTTCTCAGAACCATGGTATCAGGATGCAGGCAGCTCATCCATTACTACGTACATTCATAGTTAAGGTGACAGCTTTAAAGAAAAAAAAAAAAGTGTATTTAAGCTGTTGGAAGGAGTGCAAGAGCTCAAAACTAACCACACAGAGGCCCATCCAGTCCTAAAGCAGCAGCAGATCCTGGATGTTTCCAAGCCAGATTCAGTAACACAAGTCCAATTAAAAAAATGTCACTAACCACAGTATCTGATCACACCATTAGGATGGATGAAATGAGATCTAGATATTGTTGCAGTGAAGCAAATGTCGAGAATAGAAAAGAGAAGACTCAGAAATAGAAGAATACAAAAGGAACAGAACAAAGAAAGAAAAGGTAGAAATAGCAGATGTAAATGAAAGCACATTATACCTTGCCACTCAATAAACTTCTAAATAATTATCCAGTTGTCATACAGAAACCCTGTTCTCACACCTGCATTTGCACATAGGGACAGTATCAGCAACTATGTTTCACCACGTACATTCAAACTAACCCATCTTCCTTCTTGCCTAAGTTAACCTTAGATATGTTACTCTTATATATGTGTCATAATAAAAGTTTCTGTTCAGAGTCACTTAATAAAAGGCAAAAGTTAAAGGTTTTATCATGTCTGACTCTACAACTCGAAGGCTCTGAATAAAATAGATTTCAGACAGAACTGAATCTTGTTTTATTATACTTAATCACACAAGTTAAATACACATGAAAGGTACAGAAGATCAATAAAACTTTTACAAGACAGAAACAAATAAATTTTAAACCTAAGACAGACAAGGACTATCTGCAGACCAGATATCTAATGTGCATTAAATGAGTGGTTTATAAGATGACTCATCTTTTGGATCTACAGAGGAAAAATATCATACTTTCCTTAAAAAAAAGAGTTCATCAGGCAGAATCAGTCATTTAGTACATAGTAATGTGTTTTTTGGTTTGTTTTTGTTTTGTTTTTTTTTTTAATAATAGGTTTCAAATAATTGTTCTACATTACATTGTCGCATCAGGCTCATTCAGCTTTCCCCTTGCACTTCTTTGCCTATACAAGGAAGGCACGCTAATTTGACTTACAGTTGAATAAACACAAACAACTAAGTTACCCAGAACCCTCATACATACCTTTGATTTAAAGCTCCGAAATGGTAATATCACTACTTTTTGTGCACAAACTTTCAGCTATGAAGGCATCTCAGTACTGTAATACAGTACTCTAATCTCTATTAATAACGTATTGCTCTTCAGAACACCACTTGACTTTTTGCACCACTGCCAAGTAAAACAGTGTAAATTTCTGAAGTGCCACCTGTTTAAGGACACTTATCAATGTCTAATGCTTTGCAAATAGTTTTAGTGTGGAAAATTGCTGAACTAAACACATGCACAGCAGTTATTCTAAGTTTCTGATATAGGTGAGAAGAGAAATCAGCATAAATTTTAAGTCTTACTTTGGCCTCACTAGCTCCACCTCCTACACAGCCTCCTTCAATACGTACGGAAAAGGATGACACCATTGCTTGTCCCGAATGTTTCACTGTGTCATCTTTGTTGGCAAAATTACGCTTTTATGCACTTAGATCTGATCAGCGGTAATCAGAATCCAAGCGTTCATGCACAAGTCAGCACTACCTGCCAAGGACAATAAAGGCAGTAACAAGAGCTGGATTAAATATGATACAGAAATACCAGCAAGAGGTATTTAATTAAACTTTATTTCTATCATTCAGTATGTAGAATAAAATATTGAGGAAAATGAAGTTTTAAATATCCCTGAACCAATTTATGAATTCATTAATATTTTGTTCTATATTTTACAGTTAAATACATCTATAACAATTAACTGCAGGGTTTTTAATATTAATTATATATTTCCATTATTTGCCAGTTGCTTTTTATAAAACAGTAAAAAGGACCAATTTGACCATAAAGTGACATTAAAAGAAATTTCACCCCAAAAAAATATCACGTTGAGAGGAGATACGAGTATGACAAATGCTTTCTGAAGGTCTTTATCACTGCTAAAAGCTGACATGACAGTAACAACTACATGCCTATACTGTGCTGGAGCTGGAGCTAGCTGTCCTGGATGCTATTTAAAACATAAGACAACAACTGTCACTTAAAGAGAAATACAGCCTTCTCACAAGCAGTTCTCTAATAATTCTCTTCATAAAAGTATTCCCGTAACTGTTATATTTAACAAACTGTCTTCCTATTGCTACTGTAATCAGCTGGTAAGGATGCAGAGGATAACCTCATGATATCTGAAAGATATGAATATCAAGAATGACAAAAAGCTACATCACGATACTGCAAAGAAATAAGAAGGACCAAGAGATTAAAGAGACTGTATCAAGGTAGAGATGACAGCAGGAAAGGAGGCAATAAGAACCCTCTAAACTTCTTCAACATAAGTCTTTATCCAAAATCACTTTTGACTAATCTGGTTAATGGCTGCAGCATTCAGAGAGGTACCGGTAGCAGGACAGAAACTTTGTCTTGATTTACAGGCAAAAAAAAGCATTACCTTTTCCTTAAGGCAATGTATGCTGTTGCCTCTCTGCACCATTTTTCACACCCTTACTAATTATTGGCATTTAATAAAGTCAAAAAAGCAGCAAGATAGAACACCAGAAGAGGACGGCGGCAATATCAAGGCTGCTTTGGATTACTCTAAGGAAGCAAAGATGCTTGTGACATTTTCATCCAAACACTACAGAGAAAACATAGTGCAAGCATCAATCAATACTACACTGGCTGGGAAGTGGAATAGACGATACTGCGGACCTCTTCCAAGTCTCACTTCTATGATTCTTAGTGTAATGTTTCTAGAAGAATGCGATTTTTTATTTTTATTTCCCTACTGTGAAGACATGGTTTCCTGCATTGCGCAAGCCTGTGGAGCAATGGCTGCAGCATGGGGAAACACAGATGAGCTAACTCACTCCCTTACTGGTATATCCAGTACAAACCAGCAGTCTTAACCCTTCATTTGTCTCAACCTGCTGGCTAATGTTCTGGCATCAGCCACAGACTCGAGAAACCATGCTGGAAATATGTTAACAGCAACCATGCTACTCCATATACTTTGCAACCTGGGAATACTCTGCCTTGCCAATATTTTAGAAATCTTTAGATTATTTCTCAGTCCAGCATTTAGTCGTGTCCAAATACATCATGAAAGCAGATCCATGCATTTGTCTAGTCAGATGTCATCATAAACCTGTAATTACCATAACAACCCAGACAGATCTGTTCGGTTTTTGTTTTTAAACTGCTCCAAATGACTGTCAAATGTCTAGGCCCACTAAAACTCTTCTTGAAAGTACAACACAGAAATCCCTGTTTTAACTGCCTAACATCTTACAGTTTAGTAATTCTTTCAACACATTCGTTGATTTTAGTATACTCTAATTTCCAGCTTCCAAGGAAGGACTGCTGTTTCCCTTCCACTGACCAATTGTGTGAGAATTGCTTATAGAATGTAAATTATTCTAAATGAAGAACAACAACAAAAAAACCACTTTATTACCAAACCTGCATGGCAAGTGCATTATTCTTCAAATTTGCAATAGCCATTATCCAACTGAGCCAGGAATGCCTAGAAATGCCAATTCCATTTTCGGGATGGAGATCATTTCTAGGGAGATCTTTCAAGATGTTCCTTATATTCCCCAACCCACTCAGAAGCTAGTTTGGGTACAGGAAGCTATTTTTAGCAAAAGACTATCAGTTTTGCCAAGCAGCATATGTATCAGCACAGCAAGAGCAGAGCAATGCTGTTTTACTATCCAAGCTACTCTGCCGAACAGTTCGCACGCTGCCTGAGCTGCTGTATGCAGGCAAAACCATCCAAGTTCTGCACATTAGCTTCTCATGAGGTTTGGTATTTAACACAATAAACCTCAGCTGGAAAGAGAGCACCAATTCAACCAGCTTGTAAACAGAAAGACTAGCTCCCAGGTCCTGAATGAGTTGTAATGCTAAATAATCATAGAGGAGACCTGAGGAAAATAGAGGCAAGCGGAAGGGGGCTGCCCCACCAGATGAGTTTGGCCAGTCGGCAGCCCGCCCCACGCGAAGGGCGAGAGGAGCCGCCTTGGCCATAACACCACGTGTGGTAACGCCAGCACCCTTGCTCCAAGCAAGAAACTTGTGGCACCCATTAAAGAAACACACAAATCCAGAACTGCTGAGTCCCAAAGCTGTTCCCACTACCTTCTCCCACTTGGCAGTAACAGAAAATATGAGAGGTGGAAACCCAAAGAGCGTTGAAGCGTTCATACTACAGGAAAGTACATGACCAGGAAAGCCTCAGTCTATTCCTACAACACCTGGAAGTGGCTGTATTTTCCCCCTCACCCCCAACTTCACTGAAAAAAGTCCCTGAATGCCTCTTAGGGCAGAAGAGACCTCACTGCAGAAGCCCAGGAGCAACATTCTTGTAAGAGATCCAGCTTTTTAATTAGATCAACTGCTTATTACCACTGTCAGGCTCCTATTTATATTAAACCATGGTAGCTGATACTGCTTTTGTCTCCTGGCATGACACAGAGCTGCTGCTGGAAAGAAATACACAGTTCTCCATCCCCCACCTGGTAGTCAAGGGTTGGAGCAACAAAGGGAGCAACTTCCTAAATTCAGTTCATTTCCACGTCCTTACCCATCTACCGATGGGCTGAGCACTCCCCCAAGCACCGATACGGGCTTACACAGCTCTGAACAGCACCTGTGAAACAGTACTGCCAGCCAAACCACTGCCATTTAGATGGGAAAATTCTTCAAGGTCTTTCAAGATGCAAAGGAGGAGGTAGCCAGCACATGAGTGTGGAAAACGGGTAATGGCTACAATTAAAGGAACTTTAAAAAAAAGCAAGAAAACCCCACAGCACACAGCCACACAACCCTAAAAGCTCAAGTTCTGCAGAAGTGAACAGGCAGGCCTGACTCACCATGAACAGTGTTTCCAATTTGACAACAAAGTCATCTGTCAAAGCACAGAAAGCAAGATCTGGGCAACTATGGGCGTATCAAATACTTGCAGCTGTCAGCATTCTGAATTGGGCCTAAAAACAGCACCCCCCCATGGATATACATACACGTGTGTATACACACACATCCATGGATATACACCCCCCATATATATAGTTTATAAATATAAAGGGGTTATATATATAACAAATATGCCCTTTTTAATTAACCAACAAACAATTAACTGAAAAAGCACAATATTCAGATCAAATCTTTGCCAACATGGGAAAAATACCCTAGTATTTCAACTTTCCATTTGCACGTATTTAGGAGCCCTAGCAGTGGTTAGCTTAGCCTCTGGTGCTAGCAAACTGCATCTGTCATCTTAACCAAATACTGGGAACATACACCAGAATAGGGTTTCAAAACCAGCTTCCGCAGATCTTGAGCCCAAAAAAGTTCGAGTTCCTTCCAAAGTTCTGCACAGCTGCGAGTAGCTAAAAGACATCAGAAGAACAGCAGACAACAGACCAACACCTTAGAAATGTGCCAGAAGAGTTAAGGGCAGAGGACAGGAGCCTGGGATCCCGCTCCAGCTCGAGAAGCTCCAGCAGACACAAACCCCGCATGCTGGGCCAGTGCTTAAAGGATCACTCAAGCAGGCTGCGATACCAAACACTGGAATACGTTTTTCTGTTTACAATTAAATGTTTCCCTACTCCAACTGTTTAGCTGTTTGAAGAGTCTCTCCCAGCAAATGTTATTTTCCAGTTTGGCAGCCGTGACTTACCCCTCCCTTCCAGGCTGCCTGGACAGGCGCCGGGTGTGCCCTTCCCATCTGATACGCTGCCTGGGAAGGAACGGCTTAATTGACAACAGCCCCCTTCAGCAGCACCGAATAGCTTGACATATAAAAATACTACCACGCTTAACATTAAACGCACATTGGGTGAGGGACGTGAAAAATCAGTCGAAAGGATCCAACCAGTTCCAGAGCAAGCTAGATCCTGCCTGAAGTTTTGCTAACCCTGCACAAGGAAGACAATCCACAGCATCAACATACCTTTAAATCTTGAAATAGACAGACGTATTTAAATTCTTTTGCAGAGGGGACACGGTATCATTAGCACAGAAAAAAACAGATCCAGATACAGCTGTTCTACAAGAAGTATTGCCAAATCCATCTTGCAAGCAGTTCTCCAAAACCAGACTGGTTGTATGATTTGCTGTTGTTATGGATTATTGTATTTAGAGCACACACGGAGGCAACTTGCTAATGGCTAGTTAGACCGTCTCTCAGTCAATGTGAAAAAAGAGGATTTGGTCTTCAGTGACTGAAATGAATAGTATTTGCCAGCATGCTTCTTGCAACCTACAAGTAGAGAACACTTACAGAAGGATTTCTGATGTGTATCTCTTATACACAAGTATACACTAAAAATAGTACCTCCCAGATTTCACAGCACCTGCATGTTTTAGTACTTGAGAGCTACCAGAACGTCTACATGTTCAAATGAGCCTCATCGAGTTACCAGAATTTTATTTTCCCTTTCTTCATGAATGCACACCTATGATACACCTGACTGTTCAGTGGCTTGTGTGTTTTTACTATGCACAGGTACTTAAAACAGCCGGTGTAAAAAAAAAAAAAAAAAAAAAGGTGGTTTCTGTTTTAAGTTTTCTTTAGTTTACTTTTATTTCCATTATGAGAGAAGCTACTGAATTTTACTAACAGTCCAAGAAGGAACAGACTACAGGTAATTGATTATAGCATGACCAAGCTATAGAGAGAGTTACCAAGTAGTCAAAGCTAGGCAAGAGCCATTAACATCCTAGAAACTACTACAACACAAAAGGACTTTTGCTTTTAGTCAGCCATGTTTTAAAACAGAGCAAAGTGTTCCCATGCAGTCTCACAATTTACAAGCACAGCAGCATAACCACATCATCATTATTTCATTTTTTATTATATCAATATTTTCACATGCACGTGTCCTTTAAATTCAGATATTGTGTTATAGGAAAAGAAGCTGCACGATAAGGAGGTTTCTTTTACCAGCTCAGCAATTCCAAGCATTTCCACAAAACTAAACAAGACACAAGCCAAGTGACAACACTCCAACTCCTTCTCTGAGCAGGTGCAATCACCTCAACTTTCTGCTGCTCTTGACCTAAATAAGTTAGGAAGTCTCCACTTCAGGGGGCAACCCTAGTACTATATTACACCATAGAAATACTTTTGGGAGGCCAGGCAGCTGGCCACTACCTAACAGGGTCAAATGAAGCACTGCTGCAGCACATTTTCAATATTATAGTAGGAAACCCAGAATATTCAGACCTACTTAGTTCCTTAAAATTCTTTACTCCTTACAAAAAAAAAAAAAAGCCAAACAATTTCTACCACTAGCTCACCAGCAAGAACAGATTGAGGGCAAGTATGGCTGGCTGCAGGGAATCTTCTTCCTACCATTTAAGCCTCCTGAAAGAAGTTCCTCAAATTGGTACCAAAAAATGGCTCAAGCCCCAGTAACCATGCGCATAGCAGGGCTGTCATCAGGCTGCAAACCACCAGCCCAGCAGAAACCAGGGGCTCGCAGGCAGCCGAAACACAGCTTGGGGCTTGGAATCAAACCACATGTTGTGATTTTCGGGAAGCTTGACAACGCTGAAGTGCTGCAATCATGGACCTGCCACTGTTGCCCCCCAGCAATATTTAAAATTTATTTATCTAGCAATACTTAAAATACATAAGCCAAGCATTGCATTGTTCGTTCTTGAGCAAGGGACATAAGCCCCTTTATACCGAATGCTGCTACCTAGTGACATATGCATGGACGGTGAAGGACTAGAAAACTGACATCTGACAGCTATCGACAAAAGCCAAAAGGAAAGCTTCAACAATGGCACCGAAAATAGAATGTGTCGGTTTTCAATGTAACCAGCTTTTCGGCCATAACCTGTGTGTTAAAAGGGCAGTTCAATTGCCTCCATGCTGCTAACCTAGATCAGAATCGGGAGGGGGGGACAGGACACGACAGACACGGGGGGGCTGTCACACACAGCTTTCAGAACAGAAGTACATTTAAAATCAACCTCAGAAGTTTTACATTACCAAGTATTGACAACTAAGTCAGGAGAAATTTAAAGCAGAAGGAGAAGGGGGGGGGGGGGGGGGAAAAGTCATTTCCTGAAAGAACCCCGTAATACAGCAGCTTACTGTAGGTGGCCTTCCTGGGAAATGCACTCACCGGCCTTTTCCCCTTTTACTGCTTGTCAAATGTGTTTGACGCATTTTCAAGTTATATGGAAAGTACTTGGAGTACACACATTAGAGCACTCAGCACAGCCCAGTCCTCCGAGTGCAATAAACAGCGTCCAGAATACCGCAGGGGCTCGTGGTCCACGTGATTCTCATCCAGCAGGCCATTTTCCTTTGCTCTTAGGCCCGTACTGCTGCAGCAAAGATGACACGATCTAGAGGAAACTTTGGAAACTGCACAAAGGCTTGCACTGAAGTTAACCTGCACAGCTCACTGTTCCGAGAAAGACGCTACCTGACAACCTGAACAGCAGCGTGTACAGTACACTCTTTAATATTAATTTGCATTAACAAATTATGTGTACACGTTAGAAATGCAAATGTCAAAGAACATGCTGTAACTTTTCCTTTTGCAGAAGGCATACTAAGTACTTAAAAGCAAAACGGTTACCTGTGGATGATACATTTGAGGTACAAGAGGCATCTAGTGAAAGCTAAAGCTGCTGATAGAAAGATAAGATACATCACTATCTAACACCCCCCCTGTATCTGTTTGAATCAGTACAACTTCTCAAGAGATTGCATCTCACAGTAACTAACTGCTTGCATTTCATCTTACTGCATTCAGGAATGGGGCGGGGGGATGCAGAGAGAACACTCCTGTACCTGCAATCCTTAACTTTCAACTGTTTTCTCTTCTTTTACACTTATACAAAATGCCCAAATCCTGCTATATTGCATTCACAATATGCTTAACACTGTTTTTTTGGAAAACATAACAATGCAAAGAAAAAAAAAAAAAACAGGAAAAAGAAAGCCACTCCCTTAAAATAATTTTTAAAACCCTTAAGTTATTTATCATCACCAGTAGGTTAAGAAAAAAAAAAAAAAAAAAAAAGAGCATCATTACATCCAAGGCAGTAGCACTCTTACCTATTTACATCACTTAGAAAACCAAAGTAAAGGTATGAGTGTATTTTTGACTATGTAGTACTAAAGTGTCAGGCTGAAAAACATGGAAGTACTCTTCAGTTCAATAACACTTATGCACAATAATATTTGTTTTTGTAAAAGGAGAATCTTTGTCTACAACTCTCAGTCAAGCCACTTCTCATATGAGCAGACTCATTTATTTCAACAGGACTACTCATGTGGCTCAGAATTTGCAGGACTCTACTTGCTAACACAGCTGTCATCACATCTTATAGCTTATGACAACGTTAAAATAATCTTTAGTATGGTAAACATGTTTTACCACACCTATCTATAGAGTAGCTTTTCACCCCCCACAACTGTAAAAACAAGTCCTCTGCTAAATCATTAAAGCAAAAGTTCTTCTACAACAGCCAACTCCACATTTGCTGCACAGGGAGAAAGTTTTAAATATGCAGTTCTATTTCAAAAGCCTATTTTTGCACCTTATTTATTCTCTTTTGGAACGATCCCAATTACCACACTTCCATCAAATTACTCAATTAATCCTTGAAAGTAGTAAAATACACATATGCAAGCATCATCGATCATTTAAAAAAAAAATCACAAAAATTAAATGGAAAAGTAAGCTCAACTATTAACAAAGCTTGGAATAAGTCACAAGCATACCTTTAGAACTTGAAGCAGTACAGAACAAGGTTTAGTTTCTTAATACAAAAGAAGTTAACTAAATTCTTACCTACCAGCATCTAAGAAACCTATCCATCGTTAACACTGGGGTTTCCTTATTTGACATTGCCCGCTAATAAATGGCCTTTAACAACAAAAACTTGCATGCCGTTTGTTTGTTTGACCACCACTTCTACCATTTTACCTAACAGACACTTTTTCAGAAAATTACATCTGCAAGTATTAAAAACCTCAACTCTCCCTCATCTACATGCCATGCTTTGACCCTAAGCTTTCACTTTAACACCTCTAACCCTCTTTGGTGAAGACAAATCACTAAAAATGCTGCAAGCGTAACAAAGCCAGTGTTTGTACCCCGCCTGCAGACAGCAGCCTGGCTGTCACTTACCTTGCCCTCACTTGGCTCTTGGCAAGGTAAATGAGACCTGCCAAGCTCCGTCATACCATGCCTCACCTGAAACTGCAGTTCCATCTCTCTCTGCTGCACTGACTCAGGAGAGATGAAACCTTCCCGCATCCACTAACCACAACGGTGAAACCTAAAAGTCACGATGCTGTTTGAATATAAACGACCGCTTTACCGATAATAATTTTTGTAAAATAATGGGCTTCAGGATGTTACAGGTAGATCTTCTGCTCATCCAGGGACATATGTAATACTGGAGTTAAGTCTCAGCCCATAATTTAAGGGAAACAAAATGCAGCTCTTGCTAAATAACTGTTTCATCACTGCATCTAATGAAAACTTGCTTCTAGGTGAAAAGACACTACTCCATTTCTTTTTAGATACGACAGAGGAAACTGATCTAGCTTCCCCAGCTCCAAATTTCTACTGACCGGTTTTCATTTAACATATACGGGACTTCCTCTGTGTGGGTTTCTATGCAGGGCAAAACGCATAGACGCTCCAAAAGGCACGTGGCCAATTTGCATTCAGAAGCAAGAATCTGGGATTCGGGTTCACAACGCTTCACTTTCACTGCCGTTTTCAACGTAAGCAGCACAGCCCTAGTACAACTGGGAAGATGTTATTTAACAAACTGAGCTGATATACGTGACATTTAACTACATAAGGATTCTTATTTGCACTTGATTAGTCAACAGTATTTAGATTATACAATTTAACAACAAAAACGTTGCCTTCTGAGCTAAAGAACCGATTCCTTTCCACATGTCGATGAGTGCATACAAAGCAAATCATCTGTAGCATCTCAGCACTGATTACATTGCCATCTTTAAGTACTTGCCATTTTTAAATACTTCCCTTCTTTCAGATAGCCATCCTTAAAACAATGCAATATCCTTAGAACTTGAAATCTGAGTATTTCAGTTCTCTTTATTTCGGGAGAGAAAGAGGAATTGCAATCTCAGTTCTGAAACCGATTCCAGTCTTGTGGGTTTGATTTTAGACCCACTTTGCCTACTGTATTAACCTCGTCTGAACCCCTGGTGCGTTAGGCACGTGACAGCCTCGGACGTAGTGTTTATCAAAGACGCATCAACCCCTACAGTAACTCCTCAGCACACTGGACAGCCTGAGTTAGGACTCAGGATGCTTCTGGGACCACTCTCACCAACGCAACCAAAATATAGGCAAAGGAATCCTCTTAATCTCTGGTTAAGGATGCAACAGGTCATTTTGGTTATCAGCAGCTATCGCACTGACGCTTCACGTCAAAACTTGAGCTACGGCCGCTTCTCTCAGCGGCGACAAAGCCGGTGCCAACGCGCTGCTCAGCAGGCTCGCTCATCGCTTTCTTGCTGCGACGCGCAGTTTTGCCATTTATAAACGCCGGTGCCTGTGCACACAGTATTTCAAATGAGGCAAGAGGAAAAACATGTGGCTGTCTTTTCCTGAACCGCTTTCAGGCAACAGCTTACGTGCCACATGTATCTTAAGCAGACCAGTCACGCTCCTCTCCAAAATATGCGAGTCTCACAGAAAAAAATAGCACCTTATGCTCACAGCCGCAACACTCGCTGTTCCGCCGCTTTTTTTTTTTTCCCTTTTTACCACAGCATCAAGACTTTTCAGGCGACTCGCTGCGAGAACGACGGGGAGTTTCAAAGGGCGAGCAAGCCGCTGCCCCGCGGCGGAGCGCGGCCGCCCCGCGGGGCCCGCCGGGGAAGGAAGCGCCCTCCGCCCCGGCCCGGCCCGGCGCCCCACGTCGAGCGGCGGCCGCCGCCGCCCGGGCCCCGGCGCCGGTGACGGGGCGGGAGTTTCGGGCACTTATGTAAGGCGGCGGGGCCGGGGCCGCTGTTGTTCCTCCCCGCTCCCGAAGACGAGCTCGCTTCCGAGGCCCCGCAACTCCCTCGGCGCCCTGGGACGAGCCAGCGCCCGCCGCCGCCGCCGCCCCTTTCCTCCCCGCGTCCCTCCCGCCCCGCCGCCACCCTCCCGGCGGGAAGCGGCACTGCCCCCGCGGGCGGCCGGGAGCGCCCCAGCCCCGCGGCGGGACAGCCCCGCACGGCGGAGCTCCTTCCCCGCCAGGCAGCCCCCGGCTCCCAACATGGCCGCGGAAAAGCGGCCGGAGCCCCGGCGGGAAGGGCTCCGTGAGGAAAGTTTCCCTCTCCCTCCCCGCCCGGCCGCGGCGGCCGGACCCCCTGCCCCCAGGAGGCGGCCGGGCCCGCGCTGTCTCACCCGGCGCGCTCCGCTCCGGCTGCCGCCCCAGCGCCCGGCCGCCGCCAGCCCCGCCGCCCTCGCCCCGCAGCGCCGCGGTCATACACCCCGCCGCCGGGGGACGGGCTCCGGGACACCGCCCGCGCGGGGCGGGGCCGCCGCCATCTTGGGAGGAGCCAGGCGGCGGGAAGGGCTGCGGCGGCCCCAAGGAGCCGCCCTGCGCGGGGAGAGCAGGGCAGGGCAGGGCAGGGCAGGGCAGGGCAGGGCTCGGCGGTGCTCGACCCACGAGTGGCACCTCGTGGAGGAGAGACTCTCTGGACACGGGGGCGTTACCTCACGGTTTTTTGAAAAACGCCACATTTCCATTCTTTGCGCATCATCCCGGGTCCGTGTTTCATGTGTACGGCCCCAAGCGCGCTCTCCCAGAAGTAAGTAGGGATGGTCACGTTTTTCATTAGCTATCTCTACATAAACTTTTACAGCACATGGAAGAGCGTTATTAACATGTTTTAGTTTGAAGAGTTGCCGGTCAGCTTGGAGAAACTATGGCTGGTAGTACGACTCGCACCAGAAACGCCGCTGGAGTCGTAAACACGAGGAGCCCCTTCCCTCCATTTTACCTCTTTTAGCATCTACATATCAAGCCATCCACAGCAGTGTTTTCCAAACCTAACCTGCCGATCAGCAGCTAACCCGGTCCTTCCAAGATTTCCAGGCGCCGCGGGGTGCTGCCGGAGCGGGAGGGCGGCTGGGGTGCTGTGGGGTGCTGTGGGGGGCCGTGGGGCGGGAGGGAAGGGGGCACAGCTCCCCCGCTTCAGCGCCGCGCGCTGCTACCGTGCCGCTCCGGTGCCCAAGTCTGCACACTGGAAAATGGCCCGAGGGGCTTTTTTTAAAGAAAGTTTCACTTACGTGCAATACAGGGTTTCATTTTCCAAGTTTCACGTTATTGGGCAATAACGCGGCTGGCTTTTCTGGGGAAAAAAAATACAGTAGTTAGGCGGTGGGGCTTTCCAGTGGTAATAATGAACCCACTGAAGTTCCTGAATTTCATCTGAATTTTTTATGCCAGCTCAGACGGGGACACAGATAGGTGAGAGCCACATCGCGGAGCAGGGTCTCTCCCGCTGAGGGAGAGGGACATGGGGAAGGGAGCAGGACATGGAGGGCTGAGCACACGTGCCCTCCCACCCTACAGCACGGCAGCCTGGCCATCTGCTTCTCCCCTCAAATCCACCCGGTGCTCAGCCGGAGCCGAATGCCTCCCTAAGGGTTTACTGAAGGACAGAAATGAAGGAATGGTGCTCTTTCAGTGTTGTGACAGACGTAGCTTCTGGATGTGGGGCACATTCAAAAGCTTCTGTGTAGGGCTGTGACAAGTGACATGGACAGCTGTAAAAGACCACTAACATATGTTCAGATACGTTCTCCGCTCCGTGAGTGAATTTCCTACAGAACCAAAGCAAGCAGGGCTGCTGAACCTGCATCCCTACTGCAAGTAACAAATCTGACCCCTTCCAGTGGACCCTGATGAAGAGCCAACAAACGGTGCTAAGGAGAAGACACCTGGTGAAGGAAAGCAAATGTCCCACCGAGACAAGAAATCCATGGCAAGCCACTTGGATTCTATGCAGAGAGCAAGCAATAGCTAGAAAACCACATGTGCGTGAAAAACATTTTTTATTAATGCTTTTTCTTTCTCTAAACAATATTGTGGCAGCTTTTTAAGCCCTGCTGTAGACCCGTATATGTTGCCTGTCAACAACAGTTATTTTTTTAGAGCGTTTCTGCGAAATATGTGAGTTTTCTTTTTCACTCTTATCACTTCCTCACTTCTTTTTGGGATCTGTTCATTTTGTTGTAGACAAAAATAGAAGAAAAAAAACCCCAACAAATAAAAGCTCTATAACACTCAAAAGAGACCACTCCGTTCTTGAAACTCAACAGCAGCCATAAGTGGTGGTTGACCTGTGTTTAACTTTGTGCCCTGTCCCCAACAGTGACCGCTAGTGGAGGCTTAAGAAAAGCAAGTAAAAATAGAGCAATTCCGTATTTATCTCATTAACTGAGCTTCTAATAAGTCGTCTTTTGGGGGGAGAAGGAGGAATGTGAGCTTCATGTGATAGAGGTTGCAATTAATATGTTCCTTAATAGACACCAGCTGATAATGAATCCCTAAATTTATCTAATTCCTTTTTTACCTTCATGTGTCAATTTATTTATTCTTTGGAAATTCATTATTCAATGATTGAATGATGCAATTCATTATTTCAAAATAAATTAAAATGTATATTATCTATAAACATACATGACTAAAATTTTGCTGTCATCTATTTCTATTATTCTATAGGATCCAGCACACCAAAGAGTATAGTTTGTATTTGGAAAATTATTACACTTGCTTGCTAACCTTTGAGCAGTCAGTTCTTGGCAAACCCACTAGCAGCCGACTAGAGCCAAAGATGAACGGTGGAAACTTGCTGTTAATCATTCCTGAACACCTTGGTTCTCTAAACAGACGTCAAGTCAACCAGTGTTTTACCTTCAGCTGGGTCAACGTGGCGTTAGACTTTTACTCTCGGCATAGGAAAAAAAAATTGTCAGTAGCAAACAGACCGCAGTTGCAATGGAAATAGCCAAGTGAGAAATAAAGATTCTCACACCGTTTTTATGGAATTGCCTTGAACGCTTGTAAAATTGATATATTATGCTTCTTATTTTCCATGTAACATTAATGAGAAGAGGCAGTCAAAAGAACATAATTCGATAATTGGCTTTCAGTGTTTTCCTTTTAAAATAAACACATGTAAATGCATGGGCATATTTTTTTTTTGCTGTGAAAAAGCACATTTGTCTATATCTCATGTATTATAAACAACATGTCCAGTAAACCAGGACCATCTGTAATTTTATATCCTTTTAAAATATTTTGTCAAGCTTATGTTAGGAACATGAATTTCTGGCTGTTAGGTATCTTCCAAAAAAATTTGTTGCAAAGGTTTTGAGAGTTCCATTAAAATTACATATACTGTTGCATAATGAAGAGCTTGCACCGATGTATTATAATTATGAGAGGCAGTATCTGTACAGGTACAACAGAAAATAAACCTGGGGACTGAAATTCAAGACTGCAGATTGATTCGCAACCCCTCTGGGTTAAAATTGCTTAAGTAAATGTAAATGTAAACGTAGCCCCAAGCTGTGAACTTGAATTCAGATGGGTATCTGTAGTTTTTGTCTCAGTTTTTCGTTGAGCTCCGTCCATGTACAACTAACAGAGTTCAACATTTTAACCTACCTTAAAAGCTAAATTGCAAATTGTTAGGTTATTTTTGAAGTGAGATCAATACAGACTGCAATGCAGCGCTTTTTCTTTCTGACCCTCTGCTGTATGTACCATGCAGATGAGACTCGGCAATAACCATTTAACACCGTACCTTAACAAATAACAGAGCCAGAAAGGCTCCAGCCAAGCTCATTTTCTGACAGATCACTTCTCTGACACTGACAGAAAGGGATCGCTGGTTTTGACACACTAAGGATTTCTGCTCACCATCTGTATATTCAAAATCTCTTTTTTTCCAAGGGAAAGCTAATGAAATCCCTCATTTGCGATCTGAGTTTTCGTATGATGAGCATTCATTATAACCAAGAGGCTGCACTCTTTGTATGCCTAAGGTATGAAGGAATTTGGCAAAGAAGTAGCCACAACAAGCAAGGCCTGTCCCCCAAAATAATGTTTATAATAGAAATTCATATAAACATAGAACAACCTTTCATTCATTTGGTGTTCATCCCATTTTCATTGCAGAAACTCAGTTCTCTTCCAAACAGCATGCTTCTTCCTCAGTTTCCACAGCCAAACTGCTAGCCGACAGCCGGAGAAGAAAGGGCGCAGAAGCTGAACCAGAAATACCTCTTTGTTTCCAAGGGATCGATGTGTCTCGTTCTGTCCCTGCAAATATTCGTGCCATTTTCAACTTTAGCTTTCATTAAATAATTCATAATGCTGAATTCTAAACTTGCAGTGTTGAAAGCAAAAGATGATTCTCACTCCTTATTAGAAATTAATCTGAGAAGACAGATTTTTTTAAGGGGAAAACTTCAATAGCTCCTAAGTTTTATACTTTTTGTCTTTCCAAGTGCCATAAAAGCATAGCATTTTTGCAGTTCAAAGTGCATTACCTTACTAAAAGTTTAGAGTATAGAATTTGTTCAGTATATAAATCATATTAATCTGGCTTTGTGGAGTGTTCTACAAAACACTGACGGAGTTCAGTCCCATGCATTCATTTCTGAATAAACCATTTGCCAAAATTCGGAATTCCATCCTTAAACTGCCCTGGTCAGAGTTGTGGTTTAAGAGGATGAACTCCTGTGTTCAGCTGGGGCAGAAAAGAGCAACAGCTCAGTTAAGAAAATGTGGATGGACAAATCTTTAGGGTGCTTTTACATCTCCTGACGCTAGAAGTCGACAAATAGATGTTATGCTGTATTTGAATCTCTGGGAATTTTAAAGCAGCGATAACAGTGTCTGAGCACGGGCTGGCAGGGAAGGAGTTTCAGACCTCCATCGCTCCAGGAGCGGTTTGCAATGAAGCTTCCCAACGGACTGAGGCCGAAATCCACATCTTAAAGGCACACGAGTGCCTCGTTCCCAGCCTCAGAAGCAGACACCAGAGCTTAGTGCTCTCCTCTCGGAGGTGACAAGTACAACCGCAAGACCTGTATGGTCACGGTCCCTCTCACCTCTTCCCAAACGCACTGTGAATCCTGTGCCGTGTCGTGGAGTAACTCCAGTGGAAGAAGCCGAGTCACGCAGAGCAGACTATTTACATCTCCGATAGCTCCGGGTTAGCTGTCTCCCGGTAGATAAGGCACCCTCCGGCATGCTGAGGCCTTGAAAGTGCTACAAGCTAGGGGGAAGCGGGGCTGGGGCCTCAGGTGGGATGCCCGTGAAGGACCACAGCCTCGGCTGTATTCTGTGAAAGCCCAGCCGTGCTGTCACGTCCTCAGCTGGCCGAGGGGCTCAAGAGGCTCTGCCAGAAGGACGGTATCTGTCCAGAGCCTGTATGCCGTGGTCATCGAGAGGAACATCAGACCACCCGTGCGGGGACAGCTCTGAGCCCGCCCAGAGACACAGCTCCAGGCACCTCAAGAACTGGAAAGAGAGGGGTCTGTAAAGATGAGCAGCAGCTGTTGGGCAGCGGAGTTACTTGCACTGTGATTTCAGATTTATGGGATGAATTCCTCCTCTGCCTCACATTAGTTACTTGTGTCCTTCACTTACGCTACACAAAAAGCAGTATTTGCAGGCAGACAGATTTCATGCAACTTCTGCAGCTACAGTTCATACCTCTCATTTCCAAATATTGCATCCGTTACAAAGCCCCTTACACATGTCCACCATTGGCTCAGGCCTCCTGTGGAGTTTGGGGTTGGTGTTTTGGGGGGGTGTATTGTTTTTGTTGTTGGTTTGTTGTTTTTTTTTTCCCCAGTTAGAGTGCAAATATCTGGGGGAGTCTGGCTGAATCGGGGAATCTCTAGATTTGTGTGCAGTGAAAACAGCAGCCAGCCTTTGCTTGGGCTTTTTGGTTAGAAGAGAGACCAGGCTTCTAAACCAGAATGCCATATGCAAAGACTTTGTTGAAGGAACATGGCCTTTCTGACACTGAAGAAGCCCAAGAGTTACGTCTTAACTATTTTTCCTTCCCCTTCATTTAATTTTATGCTTATTTAAGCATGGCAATCTAAATAGGCACGGATGCCCTAGACCACAATGTTTTGCTTTGCCTGGGGTAACTAAAGAAGGTGTGAAATTACAAAATCTAAGCTTTCACGCTTCAGCCGTAACTGATTATATGCAGTAATAGGTCAAGGAACAGCATATAGATAGGCTCTGGCAAAACTATACATCCACTCTGAATTTTTAAGCATTTGGGTTTGTTTGTTTTTTTTTTTAAACTACAGACCGAGAGGAGTCTGAACAATCTCTGCCCCCCTAGCACCAACATTTTGGCTTTGATTCTCCGGAGCGCTGTGATTCTGATGTACAAAACCATACGAGATGGATCAGTCTACAAAATTTCCCCTCCTATTACAGCCCCTCTCCTGTTGGCACAGATTAAAGACGGAGCAGTAGCAGGCAGCAAACACGACGGCAGTCGCTGTATTACTGAGAGTCACCTGTGGATGTGCTCCCACCCTCGCTCCACTGACAACCCAATGTGATTTAAAACATCCTTTATGTTGCTTTAAAATAATCCTGAAGAGTAGCTGTAAATCCTGAAAAACTGAAAGCAAAAATTATTTTGAGTCCTTTCTGCTATCTTCCTAAACTATAATAAATGATAAATTCCGAATCGCTGACAATAAAAAAAGAAAACCTGTTATTTAATGCATAACATAATCCATTTACACATAACATTTCATCCATAAAATGGGTAACTGGATGCTACGACTACACTTGATTCTGCTAATAGATGGACTGGCACTTTAATTACGTCCCAGGCTCCCTTTCGGCCCTATTTTTATGATGCTGTACTGAATATCTGAGTGAAATCATCACGGTGTTTGCATAACAGATCTGTACGCCCAATTGACCTGATTTGTTCCTGCTAAGATACTGCCCATAGGGAAAAGCAAACAGAAGACACACATTTGTGGCTATTTAGGAAAAGGAAATCTTTCAACCTATTAGAGCAAGTTGTCGGTGAATCCGAAGGTTAAGTGGGCATACCGATTCCTTAGGTGCTTAAAGAAAAAAATGTTTAGGCTGATGAACTACAACTGAGCTAATTTAATGAAAGGACAAATCAATTAGAGCTGAACTAACGAAAATACCCTGTCTTGTCACACACTGCCTACCTGCAACTTGAAATAAGCTGAGGATTTTGTGCATTATGTACAACAGGAAAAAACAAAAAGGATTTCTGTTCTTAGGCAAATTCCAACCTTCTGAATAGTGACTGATAGAGTCTGACATTTTTTTTATTATTCCTTTGGAGTCTTCAGATTAATAAACTACAAAGTTTGAACAGCTACCACGTACAAGTTGCCTTCCACAGCCGACTTGCCAAAAAACCCTCTACCACTTACTACTGCACAACTACAGGTTTCAGAAGTCCCCCCCTCTAGTATGAAGAAAGAAAACCAGCATCCTCCTTTAAAGACTCCCAACTTTTTTATGCACGAAACAGATAGGTGCACCTAGCGTGCCTTTCTGACTGTGGAGATACAGAGAGGCCCATCCTAGAACAGAGAATCTAAAACATCCATAGGTTAACCCATTGCATATATAACTTGGCCCTATTGGAGCAGGATGCTAAACACCATTTGCTTCAGCTGAGAACGTAAATCAGTGAACAGCTGCCTGTTTATAAAGGCAAATACCAATCAATGTATAGCCTGAAGCATAAAGGATTACTTGTATGTTTTGTCCTGTTTTATGTATTTGTGGATGTTATTTATGACAATTTTTTACTGGATCGACTTCAATGGATTCAAAGTGGTTGAGGGTCAGCCACAGTTAAAAAAAAAAAAAAAGTCTGTAGGCTTAGAGCAAGATTCATAAAAGCTCAAAAAATGATGTTTTGGGACAGAAGGGCAAGCGTAGTTTTGAGAATGCACAACTGTCATCAGCAAACGCAATGGAAAACAGGTTCTGAGAACATTCCGCATAACACTGTATCCACCTTCCAAATCCCTTTATAACTAAACATTCGTAGTTCAGGCCTTACCCTGGCATCAGAGCAGTAAGAAAAAAAAAAAAAAAAAAAAAACCCTTTCGATTTTGGCAGACTGCTTATAATCATCTAAATGGTTTCTTTTGTATCTTCCTTTGAAAAGCACCAAGACAAACGTTAAAAGAAGTAGAGTACGTGGCACTCCCCTTTTACAGTATAGCGGGTCCTATGTTTATGGCTGGAAAGCATTTTCTGGTACTGTTGAACATTGTGACACTAGAGAGGACCAAAATAAGATGCAGATATTCAGATGCTAAGTTGTGAGGGAAGCAGGGACAATCTGGAGGATGTATTTCTCAAAAGCGATGACTGAGGGGTTTGCATTTTTTCTTGAAAATTAATCTTTTCTTTGGTTTGCTTTTACTAGACTATTAGATGGCTAAATGGGAAACCAATCAAAGCAAGATCACTGGGCAAGTGATGCCTGGTGTGTTTCAATCTGGTCAGCACTTTTGACCCCATAGCTGTTACCTACCATGGACAAAATAGGATCTGTTACAGCAGTAATGCAATTCTGATGTTTTGCTATCTTAAACCTGCAGGTCTAAGTGGAAAAAGCCTCTGGAACTGACTCCAGTGAACTGCTCTGAAGAGAAAGGAGGAGATAGAATCCTATGCTTAACCAGAAGAAAGCAAGACCATAAAGATACACAAAACATATGAGGCCACTGAGGAGGATACCCGCTGGACACCGCTTTACCTGGACCAGGCTAACTAGACATGATGTAACTAGGCATGGAAATTATTTTCCAAAGTGTAATTAGCAGGTAGCAACAGATTTGCCAGTTTTGCTAGTTGCTTTGCTGATAAAAATGACCAGTAGGTTAGCACCAATATGAGAAACTATTTTATCAGATTAAAAAAAAAAAAAGCAGAAATAGGACAAATTTTGGTAGGATGTGGAATCATAAATTATCAGAACTGACGAATGGAATTTCTTCTATGGCACCAATCACTATCAAGAAATAAAATACTAGTGAAAGCAAGCAAATTAAGACTACGTTGTTTGACAGGTATTTAATGCCTCCATTCAGAACACTGTCCCTAAGGGCAGAATCAGGCACGAGCATCCAGAGAGCGCTGTTCCCTGAAGGATACAAAGGAGACACAGATTGCTTATTCAAGCAGCCTCCTGTCAGTTGCCCTTCCAAGTGCTGCTTTACTTTGAGGTCACTCAAAACTCTCTTGTGACTGAAGTCATAACTTGGATTTATTTATTCCATATCCTGTTTACTAATTCACTGGTAAGTCGCCCTCACCATGCTAACCATTCACTGTGTCACATGGCTTCTTTTCTACACGAGAACAAATCAGCCCTTCCATTGATGCCTTTGTAAGCACATTGTCAAGATTTGTTCCACTTCAACACCGAAGCAAAGCGCTGGCCGTGTGGCCTGGGAGCAAGGTATCACTGTAGCAACCCGATGCACTGGCGATACTGCATGGGTTTCCTTCTTTTCCTCCTTACTGCACCGCGCTCCTGCCAAAAGTTAACTTCACAGGAGAGCGATCCCTTGTGAGAGGACAGACAGGGCTGCCCCTATTGTCCTGACTCAACGTGCTTGGAGCAAAATGAGGACCGACCGCAGAAAGAGACATTTGTAATGCTTTCTGCAGAACATACACTGAACAGAGTGAATGTGCAGCTGGCCTGGTGGCAGCAACAGAGCCTAAGCCTTTGCTCTGCGTTTGGCAGGAAGAGCTGCGGTGCCTGCATAGGAAGGAAATATTTTCTGTTCACCAGGCCTCTTTGCCACATTCAGGAACACCAATGATAAGCTACAGCAGTTGACTCGAGAAGTGGAAAGAGCCTGTTAAGATTTTACTTTTAGAAAATAGCCCGTATACTGCCAAACCAGTATACACTGATTTTTCTAGGTTCCTATCCACCTTGATTATTACACCTCTAGTAGTAATACAGAAACCAAGATCCTGAGCTGAACTAATTAAAAGAGACATGTCTTACTCAGGGGTAGGAAACTGCAGAATTAACCAAGATGGGTATCACAAACGGACTTCAAACATGTAAAATAAAATCACCGAATGAAGGATTTAATGTTGGGTTCCTAAGATTTCTACCATGCTGCCAGTTTCTGTGATTAAAAAAGCCACGAATCTTGCTCTCAGAAATTCATTATGTAGCATTGTACACTAAAATACAGGATGCTGTTATACAACCAAGCATCTGGGGAGATTAACCCCGATTAAAAAAAAAAAATCTCTGGGGAAAGCAGCTATTTAGTAGAACAAGGATGACAGCAGAATAAACTACCGGATTTGTTCAACTGAATCAAGCTGGATGTTAGGAAGTATTATTTTACCAAACAACGAATCAGACAGAAATATTTACCTTGATCTGAAGAGATGCTGAGTACAAAGCTCCCAGTAATTTCCCACCAAAAAAACAGAGTAGTATCTTTACAGAGAGGGAGGACTAAAATGACCTGGAACATTCAGGAATATGTTTCTTCACAGTACCAAAGAAAAAGAGTTCAGGGAAGCCTCGCAGGAGGGTGTCCTGAGACATGGTGAATGTGAACAAAGGGGCAGTCGATCCCATGTTGCAGTGACAGCTGTGGGCAACAACAGAGAGACGAGAGGGCAGGAGGAAGGCACTGCCAAGCTAAGAGCAGACTGAAAAAGCCTTTGGCTGAGTTGGAGGTAAAAACTGCACAAGGGTTCTCTTCGTGCTATCCTCCTACTACCTGTAGTCACTTCAAGGCTCGATCTCAACACACAGTTAAGTAATTTCTGTACTACAGCTCTATTTCACCATTCTGAAATTCTGCATAAACACTACATAATTAAAACAGCTAAAGCTTTTCCTGACAGTTTTCTTCTATATGTGCTCATTCTTCCAACTATGAAGCATCATTAGTACTCGCAAAACGTCTGCTCCTTGCATTAAATAGAATTGCTTAGCTGATTTTATAAGGCATTTACTCTAACTGCTTTTGGGCACAAACAAAGCAGCCTTTTTCTTTTTTTTCCCCAGTAAAGTGTCAGAACTGTCAGAAGTATCCATTAGCAAAGAATTTGTCCAAGAAGAATTCTATCATATTGCTGTTATTACAGGAAAGACAAGAAAAGTAATCTCAGACAAGGACATATGACTTGGCAGACATGTGAAGCAGAGATATCAGCCTAATATTCCAAGAACAAACTTAACTGCTGCCAGCAAGCTGACAGCTACAGTTCACGCGCATCTGCTGCTTCCCATGAACTACAGTTTGCAGAAGTGTGAAGTTAGACACTTAACAATTCCATCAAGTTAAGACATTAAAGAAAAAACTCAGCACTCTGAACCCATATTAAGAAAATTTAATATGTTTTTTTCCAAGATCTAATATATAAATGCAATGGTAATAAGGTACTCTTCTTTTGTAAGCTTGGATGAAATATATTGAAGTCCACTTTTCGCATATTACATAAATAATCATCTAAAGCAACCTAAAAAAGAAGAAAAAAGCTTAGTCCATATGGTGCACACAAATAATTGGGCATTAAAGTTTAAAAAGCAATACATGAAACCGAATGAGGAACTGCAAAAAGGCTTGACAGTTTGCCTGTTTTATTAAGTGGTAGTGTAACCATCACGTTCAAAGGGTAAAAAAAAGGGGCAGGTTTTCTGAAGAGAAGCATTATCTTTTACTAGACCAAACAGCAAATTATAGACAAGATTTTGGGCCCTTGTGTGAGAACGATGGTCTATGAATATACAGACATCTTGGGCAAAATGATGTAGTTGAAGAAGAAGTATTAGAAGTGCTGATCAAAACTATGAGGAGGTTCCAGAGTCAGACACACATTATGATATTCAGAAGTTTTAGGTATTACATCCTCCCAAAACAGACACATGAAGCATTAGTTAACCATGCTTGATTTGATACTGTACTCTTCACAAACATATTAGCACAGAAATGAGTCCATCACTTAAAGAGTGCATGATATCACACCCACCGTACAGAAAAAAGCAGGATATGCCTTCACAGGAACTTTCTTACTGAAAGATCTAGCCTGAAAGTAAATGAGAGAAAAACAAAAAGCAAACATACTTATCAGAAGAATTTAACATTTCAGATTAAACATCAAGTACTACACATAATGGTTAGAGCCAACAGACTGTATTACAAGCTTCATCCCTTTTCATTTTGACATCCTGAAACTATAATTTTCCATTATATGCAAGCCAGCACCATCCCTCACCGTATACAAAAGTAATTACCCAGAAAGTATGTAATACCTGGGAGAGGCCTGCTAAAATTCTTACATGTTTTGACAACCTTACAGTTTACATATAATAAACCAATGTAAATTAGCATCCCTTGTTCCAACAAAGTTCCAAGTTGCATCTCATTTAATAAATACAGTTTAACACTTTTCTCCCCCCACCAAATAACTCTTTGCATCCCAGGAGACAGAAATGATGGAAGACCAGAAATGCATTTCTCTGAGTGCATCTTTTTGGTCCGGCATTGCCATCCATCCCAGAAGTCCAGTTACGCTCCATTTACATTTATGGGACTTTGAAAGGATCTCAATGCCTCAGGTCCTCAGTATCTACATATAAACAGAGTCTAAACCATGGCTGAATCAAATCTACAATTTAAACCCATGTACAACTCAGGTACATCTAACAGAGCTGAAGCAAAGCTTCCTGTAATGCTTATTTATAAATACAGAATCCCTCCTTGTTTTGCCTTTTCTTACAGGTTAAAACAAACAAACAAACCAACCCTCTATGAATACTGATGAGAATGTACGAGTTTCTGTTAGTTTTCCATGGAACTTTCCAGACAACAGAGAAAATCAGGCTGAAAAATACTGAATCTTTTCAGAAGGCAAATTACTGTATAACTTTGAAATGTAATCATGTGTGTGTATGTGTGCATATATATGTAAGGAAAATGCTCTGCCCTTATCTAATGCTCTGCCTTACTATTATTAATTGTGAGATGACAAAAGAAAGTAATCTTGCTTGACCTTCTTAACCCAGAATGGGTTGCATGTCATTCAGAAAGCATGTTATCTTCCTTGGTAAATTGAGTCCATAATGAGCTAGCATAATTGAGATAAATGCAAAAAGCCAAAAGGAGACCCTCTTTTAAAAAGAGGAATGGGGGAGGGGGTGCTAAAGAGAAAGAGGGGGAACATGTAAATGTATTCGCAGGCTTTCGAAGGGATCACTGTGGGACTGACAGAGCATTGTTATTATATGCTTTTATTCTAATAAAACACACATTTCCTAAAGAAAACTGCAATCTTCATTACCTTATTTTGCCCTCTGCTGGTCATCAGTCAAAGTATCAAGAAGAGCTGACCACACTTCAGAAATTTTTCTCCCAAGATAAAGTGCCACATAACTACAGTATCACTGAGACTTAATTTAGCATTTGAGGATTATGTTTCTTCTGACTGTGAAAGGGGGCTGGTAACCGTTACCCTCATCCTCCAAAATATGTGGTTTGTGTAACAAATGCTGAGATTGTTGAAACCTCTCTGCAGGTTTAAACTTTACCCTACCCTGTAATTCCAACTAAGACAGAGGGTAACTGGCTGAAAAGACCCTGAGGCAAAACAAGATGGTGATTTTATACAGCAGAACAGATGCATTTAAAGGCACCAGCCCAAAAGTCTTGAAATACCCAGCAAATGTTGCCAGCAAAAGCCTATTTCATCCATTAGGGGAGAAAGTATCTTTATCCTTGCATTAACAAAGACCATCTGATTATCGAGGAGGCTAATACCCTGTTATTACTGCCAGTTATTGCCAGTTCAAGTGGTTTGAACACTCTAGAGATCCTGCACTGTCAATTATTCTTCACTGATGATGATGGAGGCTGGAAGCAAGTACTCAGAAAGGATTTTTATTTTTATTTTAACTAAGATGATATAACCCATCCATTAAAAAGGGGGGGGGGGGCACCAAGATCAACATTCAATTGAATGAAATACTAATGCTGCCCTAATCTGCTTTCCTTGTGTTTATACTTTTCTGTATAGTCTCCAATTACATGATCACATTGGATATTTTCCATAGGACCCTCCCAGAGCATAACATGGGCAGGGCTCTAGGAATGGAGTGGGAAGAAAGCAGGGGGTAAGGCTCTACCTGTTCTCTTCAGCAGCTGGTTGGCATGTTGGGAGCCAGGGGACCAACGCACTAAGAATTAGCAAATGATCTGAAAGGCTCTGAAGAACTGAATTCTCTCTCTGCTTCTGTTCCAAAGTTTCCATGCAATACCAGCAACCAACTTTTAAATAGCTGGACAATAAATGCACATTGCTCATTTTCCATGCCTCCCATCCCCAATACGAGGCATTTCAGGCCAGGTACTTGGCATTTTTGTAAGCCACAGTTGCAACCAAAGTCAATGGGCTTTATACACTGTGCATTATGGGTTGAGAGGTGGGGAATAAAAAAAGAAAAATCAAAATATTTCAGCTTGAACAAAGATAGTGGACAGTTCTGACCTTGCATTTTCTTTCCCTCTGTTCCCTGCTTCTAAATGGAATAAACAGTTTCCTTGGGCATGTGACAACAAAACCTGAGACATCAGGTGAAACAACATGAACAGGAATGCATTAAATGCAAATTATAAGTAGTCTGTATTAAAAATAAAGCCCAAGGCTACATATTATTAATAAAAAATAAAAACATTAATCAACTAACTAACCACTGACTGAACAAACCAGGGATGCCTCATTTTACCTTCAGAAAAATGAAGAAGAGCTCTCCTATCTCTACTGCATAAAATACTGTGATCACAGGTAACGCTGTAATTGAGGATTATATCAATGGTGTAAATGCAGAGATAAATCTGGCATTTCTTTCCTCTGAAGTGGTATCTTTTCAGACTACCTTGATTGGAAGTATGGGGTGCAATACTCAAAGTATTTATGTGTACATGTACTTGTAGACATAAGAAACTCCTTACAGTGCTTCTTGCAAGTTTTCTTTTCCAGATAAAGGCAGACACAGCATTGCTGATGAAACATTCTTTTGCTTTTGTATTGTGTACCAACAAGCAATTCAGAGTGTAGCTAAAATAAGAGCATAAAAGAAAAATAGAGTAGGAGTATGCAGTGCTTCAGGATTCATTATCCACTGTTCCAAGCAAATAAAGTCTTTCCTAATTCACTTGGCTGTGAGCGAGAAAAGAAATAAACAGAAAGTACCTTTCCCAACATAGCTTTGAGCATGGCTGGTCATGTTAGGGAATGAATCCCCTCTCCCACACAGACTAACCAGCAGTTAAAGGCAACATGCTCTGCTTTCCTGGCACCCTTTCCACTGTACTGTGAAATACCATATGCAGAAGTGCTTTCTATGGTGCAGATCCCATGCTGGCATATAGTTGCATTTATAGAAGTCTGCTTGAAGTTTCTCTCCCAGTAATAACGCTTTTAGGCAGTATTTATATATATATGCAATTGGACCTGGCTGTGAGTAAACTGCCTCCTGTACATAGAGATAAATATAATATTCATACAGAAGTAGTTGTAATATTTAAAAGTTTTGTGTGGTGGTTTGGTTTGGTTTTTTTTAATTTAAACTCTCTAAGTAATTAAAGCTAAAATACTTCAAACTAAGTATGCAGCTGCAAGTCTTCTAACAACACATATGCACAATACTTTGTGAAGATTAGCATCAATTATGTTTATTTAAATAAATAAAAGGGAAGGAATCTCACGTGTTCTAGGTGAACATGGGCCTGGCTGGCAATGTCATAGATTACATCTCTCACATTTTTCTCTTGCTTGCCTCTTATGAAATCCTCTTGTGAAACTCCATGCTAGACATAGGAAGGAAAATCAAAAAGAGAAGAACCCTCAATAAATACCAAGTTTCCATTTTAGCTTCTCAGAAACTTGTCCCAGCAACCAAACTAATGACACAAGACTGAAACAGCCTAAATGTTTTACCACTGCCCCCTCCTTTTTTATTTCCCTTCTTTTTGTCAGTCACTTGGAAAAAAAAAATCAGGAGAATAAAGAGAACAGTTGCTACAGACTCTCTCTGTATGAATTTGTTCCCTAAAGACTTTGTGGTCAGTCAGATAACCAAGTCAGATTTTAAAGTTTTGGGAATTTAGATCAGTTTAGATGCCCAATTTTTAAAACCATAATCCAAGAATCGATATTAAGCAGAAGAAAGGCAGTAACAGCTAACACAGAAGCCATGATGGCTTATGAAGTAAGTCATTGCCTTGGGATTGGTGTGCACCACCAGGCTTGCAAAAAAACCAACCAACCAAAAAAACCCCAAACCAAAACAAAAAAGCAAAAGCACCAAAAAAACCCCACCCCAAACCCCCCAAAAAACCCAACCCCAAACTTATTCTTTGACTACAGTGACCAATGTAAGACATAATATGGTATATTAATAATAATATTAATAATATGGTATATTCAGAATTGCACCAGGTGCCTGTTCTTCTCAACAACACTCAGACACGTGAAAGCTGTATAAAGGTAGGCCTCACAGGAGATAGAAACTCCAGTAGAACTCTGCAATACTTGCCAGCAGCTGAAATGCTTACAAGATGCTCAGTCTGCACAGAAGGGATGCAAGCTGTTTTTACAGTTTCACTGTAAAACACCTTCTGTGGCAAGGAATGACTGTGAATTTTCAGGCTATGTTTGAAAAGCTAAAAACTTGGAAGGCCTCCCATACCATACAGTCCCAGAAGGGCTGAAAGCAGGGTGCAGCTCCTTTCTGCAGTCTTATAACCCTGACCTACATTAGTATCTACATTTTTTGCAACTACCTAAATTACTAAGCTTCAAATCAAATCTTTCAATTGTATCGAAATGATATTCAGAAAATATTAACACAACTGCCTTAAGCATCACCATAATTACATAAATTTTGGTTAAGTATAAAAAGAACAGCATTAACATTTAAAAATAAAGACTGGAGATGAAGGAATAACAGCTGCGATGCCTATAGATTAGTCAGAGAACATTAATGAAAAAATTTGAGCTTTAATCCCATTTTACCCAAATTGCAAGATCTGGTAAATTCCAATGCGAATTACGTGTACAGTTTAAATTGGAGGACTATACCATCTCCTACAGGAATGTATGGAATGTATGCCTATAACTATGAAATATGTAACAAAAAAAAAAAACAACCCCAAAAAACCAAAAAAACCAAAACCACCAGCACATTTATGAAAAGGTAGTAAACAGAAACCCGAGAAGGTTGTTCAGAAGTAAAATTTCTCACAGTGCTTCCTTTATGGGGATAGAAAAAGAAAAAAAGAAAAAAAACAACCAAACAAAAAAAAACCCAAAACCCAGGTGCCATTCCATATGTGTATTTCTACACATTAATGGAAAAATTCCTGAAAGCTAAAATACTACTACATTTAATTAAAAAAAAAAAAAAAAAAAAAAAAAAAAGATAAAAAGAGAAACCCTAGAGTTTCATGAAGGTCACTCTTCTCACCTCCCAAAAGATATAAAACCGTAACAATGGCATATTACTAGGCTAGAGCAGAGTTAAAATAAAGAAAAAAGGTGTTCAGTTTCTGGCCTACTAAATTATGACCTCATATCTAGTGTTGAGAGACACAGTTAGAAACACTATACTGTTCAATTCCAGGCAACTTGCTTCTCTTACCAACATACAAATGTCCATGGGAAGAAAGACCTTTTGCCTTGTAGTGTGATAGGGAGTTGCTCTTAAACAGGTAACTATGCCTTGCGCTTTCCCAATGTGACTGGCTGCGTGGTCAGCATGGATGTCCCTCACACCTAAAATTACAGAAATAATATGTTTAGAACATACTGTCAGACCTTTTGAGTGGTATAGTCTTCCCTAACGTGTATCACAGTCCTAATTAAGGAAAGCTAAGTGCGCTGGTCCATGATAGAACTGTCTATGTTCATAAATTGCCTTGAGATCTTATCTCAGAGGCACAAAGCAGCAGGCAAATTCATTGATTTACACATTCAGGACCAAGATGCTTCTCAGATTGTTGTAGTTTCTGCAAAGGGTATACTTAGCAGAGCGGCACCTATTCAGATACAATACATCAGTACACAAACTCATTTTCATTGGCATGTCCTGAGGATAACAGTATTCCAAGAACTGTTTTTCCTGCCAGAAAAATCATTCAAGTGTAAGATTCCTGACACGCATTAATGCTTACAGCATGGTTTCATGACTAGCTGCAGCTGATTCAGCAGCGTACTGAAGCCAGAGAGAACGGTCCTACGCTCCCCCCCGCAACCCGTATTTCTGCCACCTCCCTTGTGCTGTCATGGGCAATGAGGCAGTAGCACGGCAAACTGAATCAGATCACTGACACAACGGAAAACTAACTTTAGTTACTGCGTGGTCACACAACAGTGAGAACTGAAAGAAGAGGGAGACAGGTGGGGCTGAGTAGCACCGTCACTCTTCATGGCAAGACCATACAAGATTGGCTTAGACTGATCATTTTGGCAACAGCAGCAGAAAGCAGAGTGTGGCTTGGAGGAATCAATGGATATAACTTATTGATACTGACTGGGCAGCTCAGGCTTTACATATAACTAGGAATTTAAAAAAAAAAAAAAAAAGCTCAAAGAGTAAGAGGTAGCAGTGACTCATGCTCAACCTGGGAATATATCCCAAAAGTGAGGTTCTGAAGAGGTTTAACAAAATTCTTGAGTAGTACCAGACTCCTAACTACTTAGGGAATGAGTCAGAGAGCACAATATTAATGTTTTTAAATGACAGGAGCTGGGAGGAAGCGCCAGGACTTTGGACAACAAGATTACCAGTCAAAATGTGGTTGACAAAAGTAACCCAAAATCAGTAAGAATAAAGCAGCACTACTACTGGGAGAAATACACACAACCTGGAGACAGGTCAGGAATAAAGAAGCTAAAAAGCACAAAAAATTTAGCAAACATGACCTATAATGAAATCAGGTCCCCCTACTCTAGACAAGACTGCTGATGGGAAACACCAAGAAAAGGGCTGTGTTGAATTAATTTCTCCATTTGTGGGAAAAAACCCACAGAAGTTAACTGTTTAATATGCAGTGAAGGAGACTTTTGCTTAGATATTTTGTTACACTGGTATATTTAAGAGGAGTTAAACATGACAGTAGGGCACCTAAAACCACCCTCACAACAGATTTTCAAGAAGAGGATCATCTGACTTGTATCATGAGTGACCCAAGCATGACTGAACTTCTTCAGGATCGAAGACATTTCTCAGAATGGAAGATGCTGATATTTCTCATACTCTTACATTTCTTCAAATCAGAAGTTCAGAAAGATACTTGCAACATTTCACTGATTTCCTATCGAGGAAGCAAACATCAGATGTTAAGAGATAGGTTCCTCATTTCTTCCTAAGGAGAAGGTGCTCACCATCTCTCTTTATTTACTTTTGAAACTCTTTTAACCTCAGCATTGGCCTTCCATCAGACTACTCTGATAAGCAAAACGAAAATATTGCTACTACAATACTAAATAGTAATAATTCTCACCCTTCTTTTACATCTGAGCTCATACAAGGAATACTTCCGTAATGCAACAGACACCTAAAAGAAAGTCACCCTTTTCTTCAGTGCAAATGAACAGTTCTTTCCCAATCTGTAACTCTTATATTAGACATGACACAGATACTAGCTCTTAGCCACAAGGATCATATAATCTTTGTTGCGTTTTTTCTAGCTATTCAATTATTGGTATTAACCTACTTTTAGGAAGAGGAGAGGATTCAGACCCAAATTTACAACATTACGAAGGGAAGTTTATAGGCTGGGAAGTCAGCTGCTTCAAGATAACCGGTGTACATCGCTGCAATACAGAACAACAGCTGCAGAATAACTACAGCACTTTGTGTTCTGATAAGTGGGACAATCAAAAAATACGGTGAAGAGCTGAATTTACCACACTCCGTAATAGGAGCAAGAAAAGAGAAAACAGTGTTAAGCAGCAAAGAACAGAGCAGTAGGGAACCACACTTCAATGAGCTTTCCACTGAGGAGCTTCTAAGGAAAGAATGTAGTTCTAGGACAGGTGCAGTAAGATTCCAGATTTATGGCTGAGCATTCAAAAGATATCTGAAGTGTTACCTATGACAACTTCTACTGAAATTAAACTCCAGTGGAAAAAGAGCGAGCTTTTTGAAACATCAATAAATATTGTACCTGCGCTAATGAGTCATCAACAAAATCTTAAAAGGGGAAAACGCCTACCCAGCATTTCCAAGGTGAGGTACAAGAGAGCACTCTGAGTGTTCTCAGCATACGTTTCAAGCTCCTGGATGTTACGGTACGCTCTATCATCCAAATTCTTCTCCTGTAATATGAACACAGAACTTCAGTAAAATGTAAATATAACTGCCAGTTGTGCAAGTTTATTACTACAGTCAGGACAGCCTAATCCACTATTAGAAAAAAAAGGACAAAATTAAGAGATAGAAAGAGAGTATAAACTCAGATAGAAGTAGTCATTAAAGCTTGTAGCAAGTCTAACATAACCAAATAACGACATGCAACTGCAGCCGAGTCTGGTTACTGGAGCAAATATAACCTTTTGCAATAGTAAGAAATCAGAATTCTTCATAAAAAAGGATACAGCCAAAACAAAACATGATATGGTATTCTTACACTATGGGATTGCCAATTTTAATACTTAATTTGCATGTGAAGAACAGGGAAATTTAGATAAATAGGAATGTATTTTTTAAAACATGCACAAAAATCAATCCATCAAATACACACGAGTTTCAAAGTCATATGCAAATACCCCCCAAAATGTAACACCCTCCAGCATTCTTCCTGCCCCAGTGGCTTTTGTGGTTAAAACATACCAGTCTTAAGATTAAAAAACTCCGAAATCTTTCATAGCAATGACACACCGCAAGTAACCAACCATCAATTTTCTCAAGGTATAACTTCATGAGACACTATTAGCAGCAAAGCTAGTTTAAGAAATTCCTGCCCTCAGTTATTCATTCTTGCCTTTGTGTCAGAGTTGGTAGCAGCATCACTGTACCAGTGAAATTCCTCCTCTTGGTCTTCCCAGAAAAAGGGTGGTTATTTTAAAATTCATGTGATTTGAATGCTCCAATTTACAACACTGCTTAGAAAAACTCCGCAGCCACGATAAGGAGAAGCAGCTAAGTGTGGCAGAAAGGTTCAGACAGGTCATTTAATTTTTGAGATTTTATATCCATGACTCATCACAAGAGAAAGCTATTTAGGGGCAAAATTGACATGGTGAGAAAAGAGGTGAGGAGGCATAAGATGATGCCAATGATGTAGATTTGTGCAACTTTTTGCAATATGCAAGACGTCCTTTCTCTTGCGGCAGGATTGGAATGGCACAAAAAGAGACCATGTATGGGCTTCCCTTCCTGCACACCTTCATTTCCATTTCTATTCAAATGTCATTTTCCAGAATTCTTAACAGTTGCATATGGAGACCTTACTACTTAATCCCATAGGATCAAACTTCTCTCACTTACATACAGAAAGGTATGCAAGTGTAACTCCCAATGGATTACCTCTGGGGGTAACCCCTTCAAATCAGGGATAGAGACCAGCAACAGAAAACACAAGCACAGACAGACTGGTTATCAGAGCAGGGAACAAGAAAGATGCTGACCCACAAACTACATCTATTTTAAAGCAAAACTAAACAAAGAATTCTATCAGCTGTTTTGGCCAGCAAGAGTAGAAATTACGAGTAAGGGCACCAAGGGAGAATTAAAAGGCAATATAGCAGTACCATTCTTAAAGAGAAATACTACTGTCTGGAAAAGATGAATTACTTAAAGCTTTTGTTTTACACACAAACACATAAAATTAAGGGGGGAAAAAAACACATACAACTAAAAACAGAATCAGACCTTGAATGGTAAATACTTACTCTTTCATCAATGATCTTCATGAACCACATTTTAGTCAAGTTATGCCTCTTGACAGCCTGAAAATCATCAAATAAAATATCCATGTTAATGTATACAAAGTGATGGTAGTACTGCATTCTGAAGGCTAAAATATGTTTTAGGTAATCCTTTTCTTACAAGGATTGGCTTCACTGGGTTATATCAAAGTGACATGTCAGTGGAAAATCACAGAATCATATGATTGGCTTCTTCAAATATAATAATTTTCAACTGGCATTTGTTACAAGTTGTTTCACACAAAAAATGAAATGTTGGGCATGAAGCCAGTTAACTAAAAGCATTTCTTTAAAAATATTTTTGAAACTAATTTATTCTTTCATGGAATCATACATTCCTACAAAATATTTGCAGATAACTGTTCACTCTCTGAAGAGAACAGTTTCCTCCAGAGTCAAGCAATAAAAAGATTTCCCCTGTAAATTTTCAAGAAAACATCAGTACAACATACCAATAGGTACTGTAAAGACAGCATCCTAACAAAGTAATAAAATTTATATTGTGGTTTTGTTTAAAAAAGCATCCCACAGCATCTCATATTCACACATTCTTCTTTTGGCCCTTATCTTGTATTTGTCTTCTTTCCTATACCACTTCATTTTATCAACTTACCTTCAATCCTCTGACATACACTGAATTTTGCAGACCACGCTGTCAAAAAGGCTACAGTCGCACATATAAATATTTATAAACAAAACTTATGGAGCACATTTTTCACAATCTTAGCCTTTATAGCTCACTTTCAAATCTTTTCATCCATGATATTTGTAAATATTTTTTCAAGGTTTGACAAGACTAGACCTTCTTGTTGATTCAACAAGATCTGCTTGAGGAAGTACTTGGTATGTGAAAAAGCAAATTTTAAGTTACAACTACAAATGCCAGTTTTGCTTCCCACTTGTTCGTCTTGAGTATCATTTTGTAAAGGAACTCCTTGAAATAGTCACAGGTCAAGACTTAAAGCACCAAACTGAGTTCTGCTAAATTACCCAAATTGTACATTACATCCATTTTGAGCTACCTTCATTCAAACACATGGGTCTTCATTTTTCAGAAGTTTTGAAAATTGGCTTATTCCACAGAAATTAATGAAGAATTAGGCCTCACTTTTTGTATGTTCAAAATGGACAGATTAGCAAGAAAAAATATCGTACAGTTGCTTTTATATTAAAAGTCACTGACAGTTGAGCTATTAGTAATTCTGGAAATACTATCAAAGACTATTTATATACTTTACTAGTGCATAGAACTCTTGGAATCCAAATGTGAGTACTCTGGGATATACAAAACTTCAGGAACACGTTTAAGATGATAAATTAGTATTTCTTCTGGAAAATCAAAACTGTCGTCATACAAACTCAACAGCAAGAAGAGTATACATAAAATGCGCTGTGTAAAAGACATGCTAATTCCATTAACAGCTCTGCAATACTTGTGAGTTCAGGTGTCTTTCCAAAGCCTTCTAAGAATTGCAATGACATTCTTAAACATTTGTGAAGCTGTGCTCTTCAAAGAGGTCATTCTTGGGATATTTGCTGAAATGCAGAAATAAAATCACAGCTTGAGTGCAAGGGTCACCAGGTCAGGTTACATCATTAGCTCACCCCAGCGCTCTGCAGCATTCAGAGCTATGAGAGCTCCTAGAAATACCTTCTGAATTATTTTTCAACATCTTATTTCACAACCAGTTCTGTTTGGATTGTCTTATATTGGTCTTCCTTTAGAGAAATCATATGTAAGGTGAAATCTTACCACAGAGACAGGCTAATTCTTTCTTCCACTTCAAAATCAATTTTCTATTTTGTGAGAAACGAGTATGACTGGCAGTCTTAGCTGTTGGAAAGGGTTGCAATTGGTATCTCAATATCTGAACAATTTACATAGGAATGTTGTACTGGCTTTGGTTGGGATAGAGTTAAATTTCTTCACAGAAGCTTGTACGGGCCTAGGTTTTGTATTTGTGCTGGAAACAGTGTTGATAACACAGGGATGGTTTCGTTACTGCTGAGCAGTGCTTACACAGAGTCAAGGCCTTTTCTGCTTCTCACACCGCCCCACCAGCGAGTAGGCTGGGGGTGCACAAGAAGTTGGGAGGGGACACAGCTGGGACAGCTGACTCCGACTGACCAAACGGGTATCCCTACCATATGGCAACATGCTCAGCATACAAAGCTGGGGGGGAGGTTGTCGGGGGGGGTCCGCTGCTCAGGGACTGGTTGGGCATATTGGTCGGTTGGTGGTGAGCAATTATTTTCATTTGCATCACTTGTCTTTCTTGGGTTTTATTCTTCTCTTTGTTATTTTTTCCCTCTTTTCCTTACAATTTTTATTATTATTATTGGGTTTATTTCTTTTTAATTATTAAACTGTTTTTATCTCAACCCACCAGTTTTTTTACCCTTCTGATTCGCTCCCCCATCCCACCAGGGGCGCAATGAGTGAGCGGCTGTGTGGTTAGTTGCTCAGTTGCCGGCTGGGGTTAAACCACAACAATATTCTGCATTTTTTGTAAGTTACTCTTCTACTAATAAACATTTCCACCCCACATTGATACACACAAAGGAGCCTAAAATTAAAAGTGGTCAAACAAATACATACAATTATACCCAAAACTAACTTGTACCTAACCCACTCAATCAGGCAACTAAATAAAAGAGGATATCTTCAGAAACAGAAATAAGTTAAGCTACACTAAAGCAAGTTCCTCTCTGGAAAGGAGACAAAAGCATTTTGGGAGAAAATGGTCTTGTTCCTGGGAAGTTTGCCATATGCTGGAAGAGAGACAGAAAGAAGGGAATAAAAAGCAAAGGCACAGACAGATTTGACATGCAAAATGACCAATTCTGCATTTTAATGCCTGCATTAAAATATCACCCTAGGTGCATCTTCAACTCCCATAATCCCATAAAAAGGCTCACAACATTTGCCAGTCTTCATTTAACTGTACAAATGCTTTGTTTTGTGCTAAGGCACACACTTTATCTGAGCTGGAGACACCTATGAATAGCTTTGGTCCTCCAAAAAGTGACTATAACAGGTGTTTTCCTTTTATTTTATTTCTTGGCTTTACCTATGTTTTCTCTTTGTTAAATAAACTGTATCTTGTTTAAATCCCAATTTTAATCTAAACATGAGTGTTGATAGACAGGAACAAATGCTCACTCATGCTTTATTTCACATTTGAAGGAAGAAGAGTCAGGGAGAGGCCACAGTTTCAGCACTGCCAAAAATCACTGAAAGAGGATTTGGAAAGAACTAATTTTTGTGGTCTCAGAGGTGCAGCAGAGCAGATGTGAAGCCAAGACGGCAACAAGTGAAATGCTCTAATCCCACAGGAACCGCATTGTTCTAACCCAGCGTTACAGTGAGTGTCCTGCTTTTCCCAGGACTTTAACAGGGACAATGCAGATGAATACCTGGATGAAGACTCCACATTTCACTACCTGTTTTTCAGCAGGTCCATAAACCTAACTACCTATGGGATTTATGTTACCTGTATTCAGCTATTGAGATCTAGACAAACTGCAGCTTTTCTTGTTCAGGAGCTCAGACATCCTTAATTTAAATGCAAGTTCTGATCTTATAGAGTAGAGGCCTTACAGTAGCTGCTCTTTTGGAACGTTCTAAGACTTGCTGTGGTCCGTGTCCCTAAGATGACAAGTTAAAAACGTATGGAATCTCCATCCCCAAAGAAATACAGAAATCAACTCTGTGTGACCCTGACAACCTATCTAATTTTGATGTTAGACCTTCTTTGAGTGGCAAGTTGGACTAGATGACAACCATAGATCCCTACCAACTAAATTATTCTGTGCTTCTATATCAGCATCAAGGGGAAATCCATTTACACTGCCTTCAGACCTTCAATCATCCATCAAACATATCAATGACAGCCCTAACTAGAAACAAAAAAAACCTGCAAGAAAGCCTCTGTTTCTTTGGCCATGACCAGCAGAGGAACAGATCTCTATAGGCGTACTTTATGTGTGATGTTCTAGTGCCTGGAGAACCCAGGCATCTCGGTAAAAATAAACTGTTAAATTCACAAGTACATTCCCTGTTTCTCAGCGCACTGTTAAGTTCACAAGTACATTCCCTGTTACTCAATGCACACAAAAGGATCTGTGCAAAACATAATACATAAATAGAAGTCATCAAGCAACTCCTGATGTGACAAGAAGACTGTATTAAGATTCTTTGTATTATCCCGTAACTAGGTATGAAGGTCTTGGGCTTCTCCTCATACCCTATTTGCTAGTTCAACCTCTGTGCTTAGTCTCCTGCCTTTTTGTACAGCTTAATCTCTTCAGGCAGGACTAGCACTGGCTCAGGGAAGTATACTTATGCACTTCACTTGCTGGCTTACCACAATTTACTCTGTCCTTCACCTGAACAGAAGAGAAAAAAAGCAGATGGTTCACAGAAGTCTGGCCCTCCAAGTAGGCCCTACCTAAACATCCTCCTTCTCCAACTCTGCTCTTTGGTTGTAAGGAACTTAAAACATCACACACAGACACAAACACAATTTACATTAATCTGTTTTATATAAAATAATACTGTGAACTATGCAACACAGCACACACAAAACAATGACATTATTTCCCACGGTAATATTTTACTTAAGTGAATTTTAGGACAATAAAGGTATATTTTACCCTCCACAGTTCTGTAGCAACTGGCTGATGTGGTGGGTTATCGCAGTATATATCTTCCACAGCCTCCCTCCAGAACTGCATTCGCATCAAACCTGTAGTCTTCTGAGTTATGGAGTCTTTAATCTGGAAAGGATACATCTGGAGTGAAATTCACAGTGTCTTTAAGGCACTTGGTCTATTTACACTGAAAAGACAGACACAGGACACAGCCAAACTCAGTAGGGAAAGTGCTCAGTTCTGAGTTTATGTTTATTCCTCATAAAACATACAAACACTACAGACAGTAAAAAAAAAAAAACAAAAAAACAAAACAAACCTTCACCACAACCTGACTTGGAAACCCATGGAGATTAAGTCCTGGGCGACCTTTACCTTAGCTTTCTTCCCCGAAGGAAAAGAAGCAGTGGTAACAGCAGCAAGGGAGGGCAGTGACACAGGTTGCCAGAAGCACAGCCCACAGAAACTGATCCAGGATTTTGCTTGCCCACAGAAACTGATCCAGGATTTTGCTTGGTCAGCACAGGATTTTGCTTGGTCAGCACATTTCCTGGATCGCTCCTTTCTGGCAAGTGATACCAACTTTCCTGGTTGCACTGGCAGTTTCTGGCCACCTAGCAAAGGGAAGAGACTGCAGCCACTCCCCTCCCACAACTCTCCAATTACAAACTTCCCTCCCGGCAGCCTTTCCAACACCTAGCTTCTGCCAACAACGACCTGCAACTGATTAGATCATCCAAGTTTGTGACAGACCTTCTACAGATAGGATTTCGCTGCACTTTACCGATTCAGTCGCCGCATTTGAAGCCAGAACATAGATGCAATCACATAACCGCATCAAGGACTACAGCCTGTTTGTTATAATTTAATTTTAAAATGCACAGCAAAGCGGAAAGTCAGAAAAACTATATATATAAACAAAATAATTTTGGGGAGGCTGGCTACTTTCCAAGGCCCATTCAAAACTAGAGGTTTGTATTGCACTATTTATTCATTGCTCCTTATAGTACAAAAAGTTAATCTCAGCAGAACACCACCTACTAGTGTAATTTAGAATACTGAAACTGTTATTTTACATGTCCAGAGTTCACAAATATATTTTAATACCTGCCTGAGCCAGTTCCACATTGAAGGCTCTCAAGGCAAAAGCAGAGGTTCGAGATTCCGCAGGCAACAGCAGAGAACACAGAAACCCTTCATAGTCACGCTTTCTATAAAAGGATGAAAAAAAAACATTTATTATTTATAGCTCTATGTAAATTGGGCTTAGCACTGAAATCCTAAAATAGTAGCAATTAGTTCAAAACTCTGACCGCAAAAGTAGCAGCTTTTAAGCTTATTTTAAAATAAGACAAACTCCAAGAGAGAGGGGACGCTGTCTGAACCCTCAGTGAACCTCTCAAATCCAAATCTCAAGATATTTGGCTAAAGGCATGGAACAAGACTATGGCAGAACTGCAAATAGAATACAGATTGTCCAACTTCCAGACTTCTGTTCCAAACATGAAACCACATTTCTCTAAATATTGTGCTTTGGAGCTTGGCAGAAGAGTGCTTAACCAGTAAGTTTTTGTTTATTGGCAACTATATTCAAAGCATAAAAACTCTGGGTCTTGGCAGTTTCACTGCAGGTAACTTGTTGCCAATCTAGAGTGACATGCCTTTGTTTGGCCACTTGGGTGTGCCATTAAATTAAAAAAAAAAAAAAAATCACAGCGCACAGAATCATAAATTGCAAAATCAAACATAACTGCAGCTAACAAAAACACTTGGCCAGCTCTGAAAAGCTAAATTGTTTGTTTTGAACAACATTTTTGTGTACTTTCCGATAAGCCTGTAACCTGATTCTTAGAACAAGACCGGCAACTCCAAGTTTTACCTTGAGAGTGGAGAAGCAGGTGTCAAGGAAAACTTCATTTTCATGAAGTCTGCTGTTCTTACATGTACTCACATTTCTTTTGCCTGTGAGCTTAAAATAGCAAGGCCAACCTAAAACCAAGGGTTATTAGAGTTGCTACTTTTAGCATCAAACAAAAAGGAAGTGAGATTTAAGAGGTCCTTACTCCTACAATACACAGCAGCTGACAAAGAGCAAATGCTTAGTTTTCACAACAGTTGTAAAACTTGCTTTAGAGCTTGATGCAAATCCAGAAACATCAACAGAAAAATTACATTTTTGAATTTTAGCAGGCTTTAAGGGTCACCTTCATATTAAAGAGCAGATGCATCAAACCTCCCTCAATTAGGACACCTTCTGAAAAGTATTATCAGCTCAAACCCTAGTATTTCTTTCAAGGCTGATTGTAGTAATACATAGTATTGCCCACCCCAGGCAGGTTTGCAGCCACATTTTCCCAGTTCCAGATATGCAGTTTGCTTGGGTTGTTCACACAACACAGAACGACCTCCGCTTCCAGAAAGGAGACAAAGAAACACATTACACAAAGTGACAGCACAATAGAGAAATGTGTCTTCCCTCTAGTAATGGTGTTGGCATGTTGTTGTTGTTTTTTTCCCAATTATTCTAAGCTTAAAAATTCAGTGTAGCAAGAAATAGCTAAGGGAAAAAAAAAAAAAAAAAAAAAAAAATCGAAGAGCAACGTGAATTTTAGGCTGACAGTGTGCCCTTGGACTAAACGGTAGAAAAGCAAATCCATTAAGCCTCAGCCTGTAAAGTAAAATTGATATTGCTATAGATCATGTTCCACCCCAAGTCTCTTTGTGTATTAGCATAAAGAAAGGAGGGAATGACCTTAAGTCTGGTATTGAGGACCATTACTGGACTTTCAGTATGAAAAAAATCAGTGTCTTAAAAATAATTTCTTCCACATTACAAAACTCCATAACACCATCAAGTCACAAGTTTGTCTTCCAGACATAAACAACAAGAGACAGAAAGCATACCTACTCGGGAAACATATTTTTAATCAAATAGCTTAAAGCTACTTGTGAAAGCATCATTTAACATAAAAAGGAAAACCAAAGAGAAAGGACATCTTGCATATTGCAAAAAGTTGCACAAATCACAACATTAAAGCATAACTCAGTTGTTCTTCCTAATGTGCGGGACTGGGGACCTGCTGATGCTTGCATAGCCTTAAGTGTTTTATTTCTCTTTGAATAGTAACTCCTTCCTCTTATTTTTTATAACTTCTGATTTCCACACAATAGATGAGCCACTGTGGACAGCAGCTTCAATTAAATGATGCCAAAAGCATAACCACCTTTCATTTTATTATGTTGAAGGCTTGTGTATTTTTCTAAGTAGTCCTTTTTATGGTTTAACAAAAATAACAACAACAACAAAAAAGTTTAAATTCAACCATCTCAGCTTCTGTGCCTTGGAACCTAACTATTCTGTTCACAGTTGTTACTGAAAATATTCTACCCATGTATGTTAACTTTACCTGTACATTAACTGTACGTGCAGTCTCTGATCTTCTGAGTAACTGATAAACAAATCCTGGGTACAGTAACCAGGAAAACAAAGCTGTAATCTGAAGTTTTATCAAGGAAAATGCAACCTGGCTATGCATTCTGATGCATCTGTAAAGGTCTGCTGCTCGGTGCTGCACAGAAAATTTAAGATCACGTTTCTTTCCGTTAGTTTTCCTACTTCAAACGTTACTGCTGACCACACACATCTTTATATCTTTTACAAGCATCCGTTTGGAGAAGATGATCCTGTTCCACTCTTTCTATATACGCTTGGAAGCCTTCTCCCTGCTTTTGTCAACCATCTAGGACAACTATATCCAAAGAGAAATTATTTAAGTCTCTACAAAGAAACTTGTTTAATTTTTTACTTTGTACCTCTGAGCTCTTGTGGACTAGAAAGCAGCTAAGGGGCCTTGCACGCTGCTTACGGCCCAGAAGCCAAGCAGAAAACGTTGCCTGGCCTGGAAGTGCCTGAGCTGCGCTCCTGCTCCTCTTGGAGCATTTTGGGTTGGACCAAAACCGGATACTTTTGAAAACTAGGCTTCCTCCCCCTCCTGCAGTCAGGTCAGAGAAGCTACTTGAGCTGTGTGTCCAGCTGTCAGATTTCCTCCGCTTTTGCGTATTTTCCAAGGAGTACTTGGGAAGCTTGGCTATTTCCCTGTAGCCAAGAAGATCTGAAAATACCCATTATTTTTAAACATCCACTCCGGTGATCCTTCTCTCCAAAAAGCCGAGACAACGAAATGGAAACGTTCAACATTTCAGAAGAAAAGCAGCCGTCAAAGAAGGAAGAGAGGAAGATTGCCGCTTACAGGTTAAATGATCCATGCAGCTACATACGCATCCAGCTGCCGCTGCTCCCCCCGAAAAGCCGAGGTCCGGAGCAGCCCCATCCACCGTCGCCCTTCCCTTCGGGGCCGCAGGGTTACCTTCGCGGCCAGGCCTGCCCAGGCGAGGCCGCGGGCGGCCCGGGCAGCCGGGGGAAACCCCGGCCCCCTCCTGCGGGAAGCTCAGCGGCCTTTCCCTCCGGAGGGAACCGCTCGCAAGCCTTCCTCTGGCAGGCTCGCCGCCCCGGAGGAGATGAAAACCCACGCGTTTGCAGGCCCCCCCCGGGCACTCACCGCACCAGCTCGGCACAGTACTGCACCTCTCCCCCGGGCGCCGGGCGGCTCCAGCCCGCCGCCGCTCTCCCGCCGCCAAGCCCCGGCCACGGGAGCCCGCCGCGGGCTCCCGCCGCCCTCAGCGTGCGGTGGCAGGGCCCGCATCGCCGCCCGCCCCGCGCCATGGCGGCTGCCGCCATGCTGCCCGCCGCTCCGCCCCTCCCGTCACTCCCCCGGCCCCGCGGGGCCGGGCCGCGGTAAACGTCCAGCGGAGAAAGTACCGGTAGATGGCAGCCGAGAATGCGCGGTTTCGGCCCAGGGGTATTGTGGCAGCCGTGCGGCCTTTTCTTGGCCTGCAAATGGCGTCCGTCGCGCCGCCGCCTTTGCCTCAGTTTCCCCCGGCTCCCAGCTGGCGGCGGTTTGAGGTGAATTCCTCCGCTCCCTGGGAAACCAGGCGGTTGGGTTTTTAAACCGGTAGCCCCCCAAAAATGAGGAAGCTGAATTGTAAAAACCTTCTAGCTCTGAGCAGTGCGGCATAGGAGACTTCCAGGAGCGGCTGTAGGACTGGGAAAATGCCTGTGGGCCCGTTTGCTGCCTGAGGGAGCGGAGCAGGGCAGTTCTGCCTGGGCAGCAAAGCTGACCCCAGCCCTCCGTCCTCGGTAAAATGTTTTGTTTAATTTTTTGCAACAGAGGCCCTGTTTCCTCCTCTGGGCTGGAAGAGGGACTCCATACCGTACGGGCTGGCTGGAGTTTATTTAGAGACAGAACGGTCCGGTAGTCCTGTAGTCATGGACAGAGTAGCCGTGCTCCCGCAAAGTTTGGCCTATATGGGGATAAGCCAGCAAATTCATACAGAAGTGCCACCGTGCTTAAGAGCAGTTTCATCTTAAAACTATGCCAGCCCAACCTATTAGTAACTAGCCCAACCTGGTTATTACTAGAAGCAACAGCCGTCTGGCTTTTCTTTCCATCCCCACCCTTGCCATCCTCTTCCCTGGTGCCAGCTTTGACCTTCATTTTATAGTACAGTGGGTTGATTCAGGGAGTTAAACCAGCAGACACCCATCCACTGCTTGCTTTTAGTTTTCCTGAGTTCATTTTCTGCCAGTTTGGTGCCTTGAATCAGTTCACTGCATGGTCAGCCGAGCATCAGCACCGGTGCGGAGCGTTGGCACAAGCAAAGGGCTGTGGGCCAGAGAGGGGGTAGGATCTCTGGGTTTACGGACAGTAATGCATGCGTTCATTAGCTGAGCTGTAAAGTGAAGTGAAGCCACGCAGTAAATACAGGGAAAGCTTTGAGTGGGCAGCGACATTCAAGTGACAAGGCATCTGTTTGGAAATGAGAGCAAGACTTTATTTTGTGTCACAGAGAGGAGGAGGAGAGGGAGGTTAGGGATCTCACTTAAGCATTATTTATTTTATTGATTAGTGGTTCTTGTGGGTTTACTCTGAGCCTTTCTTCTTCCGTTTCCTTCGTCTCTAAAGTTCTCTCTGTCTTGAAACTCTGGACCTTGTTTTAAACCCTTGCTCTACCTTGAGCAGGGTTTATTGTTCATCAGGGCACCCAAAAGAGGTCATTTAGCTTTGGATGGAGGCTGAAACTGCTGTTGTTTAAGTTTTCAGAGAGAACCCCTAGATAAATGAATCCAGCTCTTTCAGCTGCTGCCAATTCCTGGCAGAAGGGTTACATAAACATACTCTAAACCTCAAGGGTATTATAAATAAATCTTATAAAATATTAACTTTTGTTAATCTCTGAATGAACCAAATTGGTGCTAAACTGATTTAAACCCTTAGTAAGAAAAGACTAAACCAGGTGTTGTATAAAAAACCAATAATCCCGACCTCTTTCTCAGTGTGCTGACATTTGTTTCTTATTGTTCTGTACCTTTACTGTTCTCATTAAATTACTTTTTTTTTTCTTTAAACAAATATTTCACATGTCATGTATAGTTACTGAAAAGCTTCTTCAGGTCTGTATTGATTCTAGTAAATTATCCTTTTGTGTTGCCCGTGCAGTGGGAGTAATGATTTGGCTTAATGTTTTAATGAGTTTTTAACACTGTATATGAAAATTTAAGCTTTGTAAGGGGTCTCTACAAACTTTTGTTAATGAACTCATTGTGTTAAAGAGCACATTTCGTCACCTTTCTGCAATATTGCTCTTAGAAGCTGAAGATGATTGCCTGTTTCTCTGATGCATACTTCTTACTGAAGTATTTTGTCCTGCTGATTCCTCAGATAAAACTCTGAAATCCTTGGGCAGCAATGCTAGTGACAGCAATGGCTGGTTTAGGTAGAGATAATTCAGTTATTGCTCTAACCTGGAATTTCTGGAAAAAAACAAGTTTTGTGTCAGGAAATACCAATCCGTTATAGCCAATCCTTGTTAAAAGAACATCCAGATATTATTTGTCAACATATAAATGAGAAAAAGAGACCCTCAGCTGTCCCATGATAGCCAAACAGAGGATTCAGTTTAGGAGGTCTACGTATATTCAAGTGCTTCTACCAAAAAAGTCTTCATACAGAGGAGAATGGCGGAAGAGAGGGAGACCTGCCTCAGAATATCCAATGGCCGGAGGCTGAGGTGTTCACTGGGATGTGGGAGACTGGCACCAGGGTCCCTTGTCTGTAGCGATGAGAGCAGAAATATGAACAGTGATCTGACACGTCTGTTCTCTATGCTCACATGGGCAAGGATATATTCTCCCTCTCTCTCATTTTCCTCTTCTGAATAATCCTGGATTTATTCCAGTACCAGAGTTAAGGAAAAATCTGTGCGTAGCAACAATAGTGTTTCCTGTCCGGTTCCATGCCACAGCGAACAGGCGTATGCAGTTATTTTTACCTGAACTACTAAAAATATTCAACCAAAAATCTTTGTTTAAAGGAGTACCCTAAGAAAACATGTCTGACTGCAGTCGTTCCACTCCTGGCCACAGAATAATACGTTAATGCACGTGGTAACAAGCACTGGGCCACTTTAAAACACAGTTTACCCTTTTTCTGTGGTTTAAACATCTAAGTCTTTAATTACAAAGTAGATGGAAAGTTCCAAAAGGATGTTGCAGTGAAGGGGTTTCATCTTTGTTGCTGCTGTATTTCTTTATTTTTTTGTAGTTTTGTCTGTAGATAAATGTACTGGTAAACATTCATTTACTTCTTGTTACCACTGTGCTCTTTCACTCCCCAGTTTCAAGCACAAATAAAGGTTGTAAAAGGTGCTATGCTAACAGCAGTGGGAAACCAAGATCTCCGTGGTTTACGGAGGATGAGGACCACTGCCTGCTTCCTTGGCTGTGTGCTGCAGGACTGAGCTGGAGTGACTGTCCTTCAGAGTGAAGGGAAACAGCTCTTTTTCCTTATCCACCGACACCTTTGCCAGCTGTGGGTGTACTCCTCTGCACTCAATAGGAATTGCTGCTCATCTGATATTCTCAAGCCTCCTGCGGTTTTACCTGAGATTCGGTTCTGCTCCGTGAAATGGATGGATCTGTCAACGCACTTTACATACACTATCAAGTCAAGGCCAGATATTGCCTCCTTTCAATTACTCCTGATTCAGACTGCAGACTTGTGAGTGAAACAGTGGGTATTCAGGTCATGCAACTTCTGTTGCATGGTGTCTTTTGATACCTGTCTTTTGTTAGGATAGTCTCTTATCTCTTTTTAGCCAATGGAGTAAAACAGGACTTCTACAGAGAGGAGTTCAGAATAAGGGCATAGCTTCAGCATTCAGATCATGCTAATTACCCTTAGTCTCTCTACTAAGGTTACTAGGTTGTAGGTTACTGACCTGCTCTGACCAGGAACCTCTCCACAGCTGTGCCACATTCTCTGAACACACAAACAGGCAGAAGCAGAACTTGGGGCGAAATTTTCAAGGGCTTAGTGCATCCTAACTGCCCAGCTTCCACTTTGACATCAAAATAAGACCTTCAGAATTAAAAAGCCTTCCCTATTAATCTAACAAGTTCCTTTGAAAATCCTGCTCTCTGTGGGGACAACGCACTCTCTTCAGAATTTTCGCTCTAGTTTTTCAAGAGCCACCCTAAAACCTCCACGCTGTCACGAGAAGAGATGACTTATTTGGCTGCCCTTTGCACAGAAGCGCAGGCCCACGCAAACACAGTTAGGTTCCATGTTGTTGCCTGGGGTGACATGCATACAATATCAGATGTAAATACAGTGAGTATTTGAATGGAATTCACAAAGTGCATGCTTTTAAGATAAAGTAGAGCCAAGTCCTTCTGCTGCTGCTTTGGATGCAAATGTATTTGTAATGAACTCTTGGGTTTGTACCTATCCCTTATCTTGCACCTGTTTTCATCTTTGTTGTAAAAAGCTTAGGGGTAAGCTTGCCAAATGATACGCACCATCTGTGCTACCTGGGTAAACAGCGTTAGCAAGAAACATGCAAACTGAAAGCCACAACTTCTTGACGGGCAGGTCAAGGTCTCTCATCAAGGGAGATGAGAGAGAGAGGAAACTGGGGGTGTGCAAACTCATTTTTGGCACACAGGTGAAGTCAACTGCAAATATAACAAGGATTTCAATGGACTCCACCAAGTGAATGTTTTTCTACCAGAGCCAAAATAGAACTAAATGTTGTGTCTGCTGTGTTGGAGGCAGGTGTATTTGTTGTGAACGCTGCTCTTGTTTGTATCTTTTTGCTTGGACCCCTGCAAACCAGACTAGCACTCAGAAGGAGGGAAGGTGAATAATGGGAAACTGCATCACTAGGACTTGTCCCCGACAAGCCTGGAAAGAAATGGCAGCAGATACAGCAAGGTGAGAGAGCCCTCAGGCATTTCAGCAAAGAGGCAACAGTAAGGGAGAACGACTTGTTCCAGAACCTTATCATGTTCTGCTGAGATCTCTACATTTTCCTGTGTTTTCTTTTTTTAGGCACTTGCAAGAGGGAGCACTGTTGAGTAATTGAAGCACAAGGCTGGCAGCTTGGCTTCTGAAGTCCTGCCACTGAGTTCCTGTGGCAACACATGTCCTGTCTGCCATGGTCACATCTGAGAGTGGCTGACACTTCATAGTCCCTGGGCCAAGTCATTTTAACTGGCTTGCATTTTAACTTGTTCGCATCTCAAGGCCTTTTGGGTGCACAGGACACATCATTACTGCATACAAGCAGGGACACAGGGTGGTTTGAGACCTGTCCCAGCGTGGAAACATCCGCAGGCCTGTTTCCACCTTCGCTACCCAAGACGGAGGGGATGAGACCAGCAGCACTCGGTGTGGCTGGGTATGGACCACTCCCTGTTCTGCCATTCATCCCTTGCCTTGCGCTCCCTGCGCAGGCATGCTGGTGCTTGCTGCTTTTGTGTGTTAGAGCGAGGTAAAGGGTAGAACTTGGCACCGTGAGCGCCCTGTCCTAGACCTTGAGCTGTAAGGGAGTTTGCCCAATGCCATTTCACCAAAACAGGAGACAGAAGCAGGACACACATTCCTTTTGCTGCCTGACACATGGGGTCTTAATCTGCAAGAACTAGGAAGGGTACTGCACCCTGATCTGCCCGAGCCTTGTCAGTCAACGAGGACCATTCAAAAACTGGTTACCCTGGCAGAGTCCATGATGACGGTGTCTTTTGGCAGTTGGATACCTTCCACCAGGCCCAAGCCAGGAACTTCTGCTGTCTTCTGCTGTCCGCTTCTGAAATTCAGCCCGGTTCCTCAGAGGTCACACAGAGTGCTTCCACCCTGTCACATTGGTCTGCTCCATCTCACATTGGGATCCCGCTCTTTCAACTGTCCACATGGGCATTCGTGTTTGCATGTTTTCCCCTTACGTGACAAAAGGAAGCCCAAGCATGGGGTGGAGAATAGCTCTAGTTGGCTCTGCTTTGAGCAGGGCGGGTGGACTAGATGATCTCCAGAGGCACCTTCCAGCCTCTGAACAGAATCCACTGATTCTGTCATTCTGTGACTGAAAAATGTAAACGATAGTACCAGTCCTCACTGGATCAACAGAAAGCACTTGAGTATCCTGGGGCAGAGTACATACAATCTAGTAGGAATTGGAAGTACTGCAGAGGAAACAAGGAAGCTGACGTTTTCAGTTATGGACACCAAAGTAACTGAAGTAACTTATGAAGTGCTTCAGGGAAGCGGACTGATAGTAAAATGCCCATATTATAATAATGCCAAATTTATTTTCAAGGGGTTTGGTGTTTTTTTTTCTTTCCATCCCCTGGCCCTGAGCAAGTGAAGAAGCTGCAAAGCAGAGCCATCACAGGTAGGGAAACTTCACATGGTTCAGCAGTTAGCATCCTTGCTGGTTTACGGATGGCGTTGCTACTCCTCAAAGAGAGTCCCTCCCAGCTCTGCTTGGCCAAAGCGATTTGCCAGATCCAGGGGGCCTAGGAGAGGGGACGCGCTTGGGCAAGAACTGGGAGGATCTTCTGCAGAGGGCTTCAGGGCACAAACATACCTGGGATTTGTAATACTGAAATCTGCAGGGGTAGGTGGAAACATTCTCCCTCCACAGTGTCCCTTATCAGCCGACCATAATAACTTGCTAAGTACAGCAGTTGCTGGAAAAATGAGATGCCTAGCTACTGCCCTGCTTTGCACTTCCCCACATTTTTCTGGTGATGTGGGATCTCAAAGCATTTCTAAACCACCTTTTAAAAAACAACTGTTCTCAAATCCACAAACAGTCCAGAGTTCAGTTCTGAGCATTATAAACGGTCATGCTAATTAAATGCAGCTAAAATAGTGAAAAGAGTTGCAGGGCAGACGAGATCAATGACAAAACGCCCTTAGAGAGCACAGAAGGGGGAAAGGTGCTGATGTAGAAAGGTGATTTATGGCGATTCTCTGGTTGCTGAAACAGAAGAATTATTGAGAACCTTAAGGAGAAAAGAGCTTTAGGTTGGAAGATTGACGACTAAAAACCATGGGGAAGTAATCCTTTCTGCATCAGTGTGGCAAAGCTTCAGTTCTGGGAGGCAGGTCAACGTAGGTCAGCGCTTGCACTGGAAATGCTAAGCCGCAGAACTTCTCTGTTCGCCTTCTTCCCCCACGTTGCCTCTTCCCCACCCCCTCTTTGACAAAGGGAAGCCAGTGCATTTCGGTGTTGCAATTTCGCCTACCGAGCATTCAGCCCCACGGTCTAATTCCTATCCAAAGACTCCAGCACCATCCATCCTGATGCAAAGATAAAATAAGTTACTCCAAGTATGGTGATTCCTATTTTAGCCTAGAGTTAGCAAGTTATTAAATGTGGCTGGCATTGGGATTTGGCATCTGTGAGTGTAGGGAGTACTTTTCTCACCTTTTATTCTATCTAGGCCATTATCATCTTTTAACATAAAAACATTTCAAGATCAACCTCATACACATACACAACTGTGAGTTACTTTGTGGTCCCCCCAGTAGCTGTACTAAAAATAAAGCGAGGAGAAACTTTTATTCAAAGTGCTGTTTTTACACTTCCCTGTAATCTGAAAACATTGTGTGAAAAGACCGTCACTCCATATTCTACACAGTAAGTAATATTCCAGCCTGATCTGTAATTCCATTGCAACACAGGATGAGAATCTGGGAAGAGTTAGCATGTTGATTTTTGAAACTTTTAAATTTCTTTTGGATGAATGGAGTTACATATTTGAACAATCATACTGTTATGTTTGGACAGTTATATTATTACATGACCATCATAGGCTGTAATTAGACATAGTTGTCTCACTTTAAAGATGCCGTTTTCTTTGTTTCGGGAGGTTCTAGCCAGCAATTATTGCAATTGGATGGCATTTCCATAGCCGGTCTCTAGCAAACTCCTATGATGAGTCACAGCATCGGCAAAACACGGCAAGTGTGGTGGTGTAATGTCATGTAACAGCAAGTCAGTGTCTTCTGCTAACATTTTAATGACAAGCGTCTCAAGTAGACCAAGTTTTCAGAAAGTGTTTGTTATTCGCACACAATGATCTGGGTTGCAAAAACACCCTTGGAGGAAAGAGCTAATAAAATAAGCAGCTAGTTAGTACAAACTTCTTCATTTAATTTTATTGTGTGGAAAGTGGAATAGTTTTCTTGCGTGAGAAAGGCACTGCTGTTGCCTGGAAAGTTTCCACATGGCCCTGCAGCTTTCAGATTGCTCCAGTCAAAGGTGTCAATCAGACATTTGCTGCACTGTCTCTGTTGTTGACTTGTACGTCTATATGTATTTCACACATTGGCTTTATTTGAAAAGCAATGTATAGCTGTAAAGTGTTAGTCATTAATCTGGCACCATTTAGCTGTGAAGTATTAATCATTAATCTGGCATCATTACGTGCTGGGCTTGCATTCTAATTTCCTTTGCTTGATCATAAAATAATGTATTGCAAACAAAATGCAAGCTCACTTCTTGTTTCCTCTGTTCCAGAGATGCATTTCAGAAGCTGCCTGTTGTGCTCCTTTCCATCAGAGAAGCAAGCAAACCTGCCCAGCTCAGCGAGCCACTGCACTGCTTCCTGCTCGCCATGACTAACACAATTACACCAGAAGGAAGTTTAAAATAATTTTGTTAGCATTTGGAGCATGAGGTTCATCTTCAGCCAGACCTCAAGCCGTGCTTTCCACAGCTTTCAGGATCACTGAAATACTCTTATATAAGCCTAATAGACACAATTAGAAGAATGACTCCTTACAGATGTGTGTTGCTGTAGCAACCTGGGGGGAGGGCAGCCAAAGTGCCCTCCATGTTTAGCAAAATAATGTTAATCATAATAGGTAGAAGCACTTTATCTTTTTTATAAGGCTCAGGAGCCAAGTGCCTTAGCATGTTGCAACAAGGATCACCGTAAGGGAGGTGAAATAATTTGAAGGTGAGCTAAAATTCTCTCAGTAATAACCAGATTACGTGGAGACAGAAACATAGTCAAACGTTGCCCAAATCTCCCAGGATATAAGCAGAAGCATTAGCTGTTCTAGGCTTTGATTCTGCCGCCGTAGGAACACTGGGGGAAGAAAAACACCAAAGGCATCCATGGAAGCAAGAGGAGGCCTAAATTGCTGAGCTCATCTCAGGTTTATTCCACCGAAGGGCCCAGTCGTCCAGTGAGAGCACTGTTGGCAGGCTTTAAATCCACCTGCCGCCTCCTTTGTGTTAGAGGGACTCCAAGTCGCTCTGTGTTGTTGGCAGCGGATATGGATATGGATGCAAAGTGTCGATGGGCTCTGGCAGCGTGGTGAAATGGTAACAAGTCTCCTGCTTCCCCTGTGGCACGCCAGAGCGGGAACAGCTGCTTTGCAGAGTGGATTCAAATGGGTTCATTCCTGACTCCGTCTTGCCTGTCCCAGTAAACTTGCATATTTCATCCAAACAGCATGGTCTCTTTGAAGTGTCAAAGGGACCACGTCAATTACCTGAGACTCACGACTTAGAACTTGTTTTCATGAAATCTTTTCATTTGAAGCCAACGATAAGTATTTTGACTAGTATGATTGTCGCTTCAAAGTTATTAGTTTAACTAACACCATTTTAAACTTTGTCTTGATGTATTTGCAACTTGAACAGTCACATTGTGTTGCTACAGAGTACAAGAAAAACCTGAAGTCAGTGCTGACTGGGACTGAATAATGGGATTTCCATTTCCAAGATGAAGAAGCAAGTGAATAGCATGAATAAACAAGCAAGTCTGAAAAAAACCAAACACTCGTCTTTTGGATGATCATGGAAAATACAGATGAAAAGGAATCTCAAGAAGTCATCTATACCATCCCACTCTCTGCAGGTGGATGAATTTTATCTGTCATTCCTGACTAAGTTTTATCTGATCTCTTTATAAAAAGATTTACAATCCCCAGGCAATCTAGCTTAATGCATCACTAGCCTTATTTTTAGAAAGTTTTTCCTAATGTCTAACCAAAGTCTATTTCTGCTGCAATGGAATGTCTTATTAATCTGCAATATCTTTATTTTTGAAGACTGCTCTCGTATTTTTGTCAGGTTTCTCTTCACTAGAGCCAGCACCCTGTATTTCTCCAGCCTTCTGATGTAAGTTGTGTTTTTTGAGAGCTCTGTTCATACATATTGCTCTCCTCTGTAGCCTGATGAGTGTTTTATCTCTCCCAAGCATGGTGCCCCAAGCCAGGCTCACTGAGATCCAGCTGAGCTTTGCCAATACTGAGAAAAGTGGAAGAATGACTTCACGTGTTTTATAGCCTCTATTTATATTTGTACCTCTCAATATGTAGTTTGCTTTTTTTGAAAGAGTATGCAACCTCCAGAATATTTCTGCAGGGCTGCTCCCTACTCATTTGCTCCTCAGTCTGTGTTTTTGCAGTGGATTATTGTTGACCAGACATAAAATCTTAGATTTCCTATTCTGAAATAGCATCTTACTTTTTTTTTACTATCAATCCCAGGTATGTAGTTAATTAACGTGACATTGCTCTGTTGAATAGTAAACTTCTATTTCTTCCAACTTACTTTCAATTTTTTTTAAGCTTTATTGTGCTGTTTTGTCCCTGGGATCTATAAACCTTCAGCTTTGCTCTAATTATAGTTCCAGAGCCCAGGTACAGTATGTTCATGTTCAGCCTGCACGTGGCCCCTTCACTTATCCTGTTCCAGGTAGGGTGGCATGATTATAGCTGTTTGACCTGTTGCACCATTGGAAGCTCAGCTTGTCCTGATAATAGCGCAGTTATGTTTACTGTCCTTCCAGCTCTGGCAATTACATCTCATTACACCACCTTAATTATTCAAGCACTGACATTCGAGTGATAATATGTCTAAAATTCAGGCCCAGAGAAAAAGAGTTCTTTCAACTTCAGTGCCTTTTATTTAGCTCTTCTCTTGAACTGCCTGTTTTCTCACAACACATTCCTCAGTCTGTCACAACCAGTCACAATGTTTTTCCAAAAACCCTGGAAGACGCTCTAAGGCCCTGCTTCTGCCAGGAACATTGTTATAAAAAAAATTTCTAATACTTGAGCACTTTCACCACAGCACGGTGAAAGATGTATCTTTAAAATACCTCAGGTAGCATGTTTTGAAGCACTGGCACAGGTGAGGCAAATGGCTCTTAGCACATCAACTGTTGGGGTTGAGCCCAGGGGGATACCAGGTGCTTGGAGACAGAGGGCATGACTGTCAAGTTGTCACATTCTGTCACACTGTCACTCATAGCCAAGAAGTGCTGTTTTGGTGTAGATCTCTAAGAATTGAAGCATACTAACTTACTTTCTCTAGGTTTTGGACCTGACACCAGCTGAACCATCAGCTGGAAGAATACCCCAGGGGCAGCTCTCCTTCATCTTATCCAAGAACCTTTCCAACAACTTACAGCTATCTGAAAAGTTCTTAGACAGCCCATAGTAAAAAGGGTTAACTGCAAACAACTCTCTTGCATCATCCCGGTGGAGTGCCTGACTAGCCGACCACATCCTACTTATGAGGAACTTAGGCAGAGTTACGTAGTCTGCCCAAAGCCACGCAACAGGTTAACAACTAAATCTGGAACTACGGGTCTCTTGCTCTGATGGCTGGACAAGATCATCTTGCTGGCACGTTTTACTGAAATCGTTGCTGTCGTCTGCGGAGTTACATTGTTATGCCGGGAAGCTATACGTGGCTGTGAACACTAACTTTTCCAGACTGGAAGGGTATCTGGCAGGATCTGTCTCTTGCCTGGAGGCTTCATTAGCACAAATCTTGCAGAGGCTGGGACCTCATTAATTTGTTATTGTGCAGAGCCAGTTTTAAAATGCTATCTGAAAAGAGCTCTTCAGATGACTGTAATACCAGATTCTGAGTTGCAGCGATTCAGTATGCAACGATGGCTCTTGCACCTGGCTTCTATGAAATGCTTAGCCCGACAGACAAGACCTCCCACGCTATTTATTCATTCAGCAGAACTCAGCTGGCACAGAGTTGCTGGCGCTCATCACGTCTGACCTAAGCAAGAAAGGGAACCTGTCAGTAAGTGCTTGGGATCCCAAGTCAATTCCTCCGTGTGTAAACTACATATACGTACATATATACTGTAATACACTGTATAAATAATTTATGAGATACACAAAGACACGCGTATATATTTGTATATATGCCATGCTACAATTAGGTTTGAGCATGCGAGCTAAGGATGTTGTGAAGTATTGATTGGCTTTAATACCAATTCAATGCCTGAGACCTGGGAGCAGGAAAGGTCACATCTTCTTTGTCCACCGTGGTCATCTCAGGCTCCAGTGCAATAGACATTATTTGACCTTCTCTCAGAAGTACTTGGCCTTCTGTTATTTATCTGTTGGGGCCAGTCTGAGCTATGTTGAGAAATGTTGGGCTCAGGATTTGCAAGAAACATCCGTGGCTGAAAAGAATAACAACGCAGAATCATGGTGTGTGGCTTTGTGCCCTGCAAAGGCCAAGAGATCTTTCAAAAATAATGCTAATTTGCAATTGGACGGAGTCTTACAGTTGAAATGCAAGCACATCCAAGTATATGATGTGATTCATATTACTTGGTGCTAAACTGATGTTGCTAATTCTTTTGTAACTCGTCACAACAGAACAAAGATAGTGCTCACTATTTTAGGAAGCATATGAATCAGTGGGAGAGCTGAAAGGAAACAAATGGATCACTGGTGAGACTAAAATTGCCTCAGAGATGTGAACAGCGTGTGTCTGCTGACTCTGCGGTTGTGCAGAAAAATTCAAGGAAGGGTTTTAAGCATGGCTAGCCACACAACAAAACACGCTTCGAGCTGGCAATTTAAGGAGGAAGCTCTCTTGCACACTGTCTGTCATTCCCATATGATTTAAAGCACAGATATGCTACAGACAGAGAAGCCCTACTTATCCTCTCACTGAACATTAAGTTACAATCATTACGAAGATAAATCCAGCACAGGAAAATAAATTATGACACCAGGGTAAATTCCTCCTAAACTCAACCTGTAGTAGATGCTTAAGAACAAATTTTTACTGACATGAAACTGCAGCAGCTTTCCCCAGTGCAGATCAGGCACACTTGCCTATATGCTGACTGTGGGATGCCCATCATCCTAAGACCACCACTGAAATAAAGAACAAAAAAAAAAGAAGTGTTAATAACCATGGTAATAACCCGTCAAACATCTGAAGCGTGTAGGAATTTCATAAATGTAACAAATGCATGTTCAATGTCAAAGTCAAAAATTCACCGGTCATTGCTCCGTTGGATGATAAGAGCGCTTTACTCGACTGTCTTAGGCGGGAGACGTGCTTCTGGAAAGCCTCTCTAATCACAGGGCCAAGAGGAAGACAGTGAGGCAGCACGATTCCTGGTTGTACCCAGAAGTACAGTAGGGTCTTTTATTACCGAGTGCGTGAAGGAGAGGACAGGTTCAGGCAAGAGCAGTGAAGCCATGCTGGACTTTTTCTAGTACAAGAGACAAACATGAAAGGGGACAGACAATCCCCATGGAAAATGTCTGATGAATGTCTCTGGGCTCAGGAGAAAAATCGTTCACGTAATGACACAAGAAGAGGCATCTGCCTCTGGCTCTCTGCTGGCTGGCACAGCTGTGCAGCACGAGCTGCCGAGGCGCCCAACGCACTCCAGCCCGAGCTAATGATCCAAATGCCAACACTGAAGGTGCTCTAGAAAAAAACAGAGTTATGCAGACCATGGAAATCTATACTGACTTCTGAGAGGATTTTATTCTGACAGAGCAGAGGAAAAAAGCTCAAAATATGGCTAAAGCTTACCGTTATTTTTTTAATCTGGCTATGATTTACGATGGCTTCCTTTCAATGACAATTTGAAGACAGAGTTGTACCTGGTTTTGCTCTCGAACTGTATGAAAAGCAGGAATTGCATTTTGACAGTTTCTAAGGAAAAAAGAGGTTTTTTTCTAAGAAGGACTCTTTGCTGAAAAGGACAACAGGTTTAATGTTTTAAGATAATAGTTCTTCCACGGAAAACTGAATCCCTCAACTTTTTCAGTCTGGTTTGGAGGATCATGTCCTTGGATCTCGCTCAGCCAAATCATGAGGCTCCTAGTCATGTCAAAATTGGATTCCTGAATTTGCTGAGTTCATGCTCTAGAAATACAGAAACAGGTCTCTAGCACCTGTTTTGCATAAAAGTCTGGAAAGGCCTGCTCTTACTCAAAATTTTAACTTGATGTTTGGGAAAACAGCATTAGAAACTTGTGACTTACAGCAGGAACAGTCAATCTGGTAACTTTAAGCCAATGTTGCAGAAACCTTTGCACTAGCTAAAGTCAGAGGAAGAAGAGCAGAAAAGGAAGTGCCCATTTTCATTGAGATTGATGTTTAAATCTAGAAGCCCACTTCAAAAAAGGGACTGACATTTGTGCAAGGACACAAATGTCAGACTGTGCTTTTTTAAGCTTGGATCTGTTCAGACTGCTCGTGCTTTAAACAACAGGTTTGAAGTGTTTGTACCTAAACTTGGACAGGAAAGCTTGGACTCTTTTGAACAGCAGCTAGTATCTTTTCCACAGGAAAAAAAAGTATTTCATTGTGGTTAACCATCAGCTTGAGATATTTTTTGAATTATAAACCCCCACTATTTCTGCATATTGTATTCAGCAGGACAGACCAAGACCTATCTGACAGCGGTGATCTTGCAGAATCACACAGAATCTCTTCCCATACAGCACAGGACCTTCTGCCACGGCCAGATGGAAGCTATATTCCATGGGGCAAAAGGCATTAGACTTGGTCTTAATCACCACTAGGTTCAGAGCATCAGTTTTTAACTGAACATTAAACTGAAACTTTGGTCTTGGTAGCTGTGCTGCACTGACCTTAAACCAATGACACACATTTCAACAAAGGTGAATGGTGTGGAGGTTCCTGTAGAGATAGGCCAGGTTCATGCTGCATGGGAACAATGGATTTGTTCGTACAAATCACTCGGAGTGATATCAAGTGGTTTGTTACACATTTTTTGGAAAGGATTTTTTATTTATCTTTGTCTAGAGAATATACCTTCTCCAAAGTTCAGAGGGAGTTTTTTTTTTTAGTCTGCGGAAGCTCTATTTGGCGTCTTTCTCCCTCCTGCTGCTCCGTGTTTCTCATACGGAGGTAGATCTGCGTTCTCACCTACCATTGAAACAGGCACGTCTGCGGAGTAGGGCCTCTCCAAGCGGCATGACGCATGGCAGTGCTTTGTTATAAGCTCAATGTGCTCATTGTAACTCACAGGTCGTGTCGTAGGAAGGTCAGTGTTTCTGTACTCTGTGGCTAGACGTATATTGTGCCTGCTAAATGCTGCTGTAGTATTTCATCATAGTGGGAACCCGGACAATAGGTCATGCCTTGCCTTAATGCGTAGGACCTTGAAAAATCAATACAAGTTCAAATAACAGGGGACCGCTGCCCAATTCTTTGCTATTGCTATGACACACAGAGCACTCTGGACGCATGGGGAAATTTTTGCAGGCACAGCAATGGCTGTGCCATTAAGCTGCCACCGAGCACACAGAAAGTACAACGGACTCTCTGCTACCTCCTACCAATAATTCAGAGTCACGCAAGGGCGCGTATTGGAAACAAGAACGGTTCCCTTGCTCCAGAGATCCCTCCAGACTTTTTTTTTTTCTGTAATACAAATACAAAAATCAAATTCCTCAAGGGAAGGCCAGTCCCTGAGTCAGCTTTTGTGTCCAGCAAGCCCCAGACCAAAGTGACTGTATTTCTTTTGCTGTCTGAGGGCCTGATCTAACAACCATTAGAATCAATAGAAAGGCTAATTGATTTGAAAGACTTTGGATAAAGCATATGAGGCCACAACCTGCACCATTGCAATCACCAGAAAATTTGTCGTTGACCTCCGTGAGCGCAGGATGAAATACCCAAGCTCTTGGTCAGCAGGTATTCAAGTACACACACGTAATTTATTTCATTTGTAGCCATTCATATGCCTAAGTACTTGTCAGATCTGGAACAAAAGCACGCTGGTTGCCAGGTTGAGAAGAGGGGTAGCTTTCAGATCTGCCCCTCTCCTACCAACAGCCATGCAATTTGGAGGAAAGAATACGCCAGTCATTGTTTCCACCATTTTGTGACGACAGGGAATTAAGAAATAAGGTAAGTGAAATGAAGAGGAAAGAAATTGAGAGCAACGCTACAGAAAGGGAAGAGCTTATATCCCTTTAATTATTTCTCAGGGGACTTTAAGAAATATAAACACTGGCCTTTCAACTTCATTATGAGTCTGTATCTCAAATACAAGCCTTCCTAGGGCTTGCCTACACTGGAAAAATACATTATGTTAATTGATTAACACGTCCTGCTTAATATAACAGTCCATATCAACAAAGACTACATGTTTAACATTTGTTGTTGTTGTTGACCCAAGGTAACCCAGCTGCCAAACGTGACAGTTCTTGTCTACACTAAGTGCTTTGTAGCACCTTAATTAACGTGTTCTAACACAATGTAATTTTGCAATTCAGATAAATTCTTTGGGGCATTTATTCCGTAAATTTAATTTTCCGTCTCGCCTATCTCGAATTCGCAGACAGGCGCTGCTTCTGCCATCTCCTCTCCCCCCTCCAACCTCGGAGCCCCTGTCACTGGAAATGGAAGAGGCTTGCTGGGCTTGTTCCCGGCTCGCTTCAACTTACAAACCGAAAGTTCAACCAAACGTACAATCAGTTTACGCCCCTTGACAGTGCCGACGTTACAAAAATCAAGTTGATCTCATAATTCAGGAAGGGTTAGTTCAGCCTAGAAAAATATCAAGTACCAGATATTTGAAGGTTTTGCAAAAATATCGCAAACCGCACAGCTAGGCAGTTTGTCAGTCAAATTGCACAGCCTGTTCCCAGCTGCAGGAAGACACTTTTCGGTGTTTTTCCAAAATGTACTTTCTCTATTTTGTTTTACATAGAAAAGCTTTGTCCTTACAAGAAAAAAAAAAAAAGCGTACAAAAAAGATATTATTAAGCACTGAGGTTAAAAGATCGTGAAGTTTATCTGGACTCCAGCAACTGCGGCACACTCGCGTTGCACACCTTGTACTTTAATACAAAATGTTATTGTCGCTTGGTACCAACCAAGTTACCGGGCACTACTGAAACCGCGACAAATCCTGAATTGTCCAGGTGCGCTGCACCTACAACAGTTCGGCTCCGCACCGCCCGCTGATTTCGGCACCTTCCGAAGGACGCAGGTACCTGCCCGGCCGGCGCCGGCTGCGGACTGGGGCGGCTCCCACCCCCGGCCGGTCCGGGGCCGCGTCAGGCGGCTGGAGGGGGTCAGTCAGTCAGTCAGTCAGTCAGGCGGCCGGAGGGGGTCAGTCGGTCGGTCAGTCAGTCAGTCAGTCAGTCGGCCGGCCGGAGGTGCCCGGCCCGCCTACAGCCGCCCGCCGTCCCTGCCCGCCCGTCACGTGCGTTAGCGACAGCCGGCGGCGGTGCCCATTGGCGGAGGGGCGGGGAGGGGCGGGGCCGGGCGGCCGGGCCGTCAGCTGCGCGCGGCGGCCGTAACAACAAAGGGGCTCCGCGGGGCGCGGAGCTGGGGTGGCCGCGGGGCCGGGAGCGGCGCGGTCCGGTCCGGGTGAGTTCGGTTCGGTCCGCGGGGCCGGGGCCGAGCAGGCTGCCCGCGTCCCGGCTGGGGCACGGCGGGGGATGCAGCGGTGGTCCGAGTGCCCGGGCGAGGCGGTGGAGGGCAGCAGCGGAGCTCCCGTCTCCCCGTGCGTCCGTCCCGGCTTCTCTCTCTCCCGCTCCCCGAGAACAGGGAGGCCGGCGGGGCTTCGCCGCGTTCCCGGCTGCGGAGCAGCCGGTAGTCGTGTCCTCCCCCCGCCCAGCGGCGGGGCCGGGCTCGGGAGCGCGGCCGGGAGGGTGCGCAGCTGCCGCGGGCCGTGCCGGTCCGTTCCGCCGCCGGCTCCGCCGAGCGCGGCGGTCGGGAGCCTCCTGGCGGCGCCGGCGGGGCGGAGGCACGGCGGGAGCCGCAGGGTCGGGGGTGCCTTTTCTTTCCGTTTGTTTTTGTTTTGGTTTGGGTTTTTTTTGCTTAGCATGTACCCCATCTCCTCTGCTAGGAGAGAAAGAAAAAAAAACCATTTTTTTTATGCAACAATACAATATTGTTGGCATGCATCGGGTGTGTTATCCGTGACAGCCTTTTGCCACTGCTGTAGCTGAGCCAGTTGTTCCTAGTGTTGTCTTTTCTTGCAGCTGACAGTTCCTGTCTAAGAACCAGACTACCTCTCTTTCAGCCCTGTCTCATTCGCCTCCTCTAACGATGGCCCTTGATAACAACCTTGCTTCTTGGTCCCCATCCGACTTGCACAATAGCATGCAAGTGTGGCGTTTTTAAAGGCATTTGTCCTACGGGATGTCAAAACATCAACCAGTTTCTAAATGGTTCAGGTGTTTTTTTGGATCCTCCTTGGGGTGGAGGAAGGGGAAAATGGGACAACCTGCTTTGGATCTACAGAAAGGCATTTGTGGGTCAAAAGCTCTAGTGTGTTTAGCTTATGTTCTCAGGAACAGCGATCTCCCTTTTCCTCGTTAGAGGTTATTTATTTGATGTGGCTGTGATGCCTGTGGAGCCTTAACAGGGGAGTGTGAGCTCTCCCCTTGCTCCACGCAGAACGACAAGGCAGCCCTGGCCTGGCGGTACTTCCAGCCTTGATCTCGGAAAGAGGCACCCCACGCCTGTGGCAATGGGAGCATGGGGAAAGCCAGCGCTGATCAGCGGTTGTCCTATGGCGTGCCAGTTAGCCTCGAGAAAACCCGAACTCTCTTGTCCCTAGGCCTTACGCAGGAGAGGGTTAGGGATGGATGTGGAACATAACTGGAAAGCTACGGACTTCAAGCTTTCACTTGAAGTCCATTTCCTTATCTGTAGCAAGCTCTGTCTATAATTGAAGCACTTAAACCTTCTCAAGAAGATGCTTAGGAACACTGTGGGCATTTGGTGTTTCCTTAGGTTACCCATCCAGGGCTTAGCGACCTTAATGGTTAAAAGCGTTTCCTGCTAGTAACCACTGAAAATTGAACTTGACTGCAGTTAAAAGCCACTTCTGCTTGCTGTGAATGTAGAAGAAGGGAATAAATGCTTACCTCTTTCTTCACATATTTGACTACTGTTGTCGTTTTTTCCTTCCCTCTGTTAAGCCTTTCAATTTCTTAAATTTTATCATTTTTCTTTAGACTTCTGATCTCTTAAAGAGCGCCCAGATGTTTGATTTTTCAAGTGTGGTCCTAAAAACCAGCCTTTCATCGCTACTGCAGCTGAGCCATTTGTTCCTAGTCTTGTCTTTTCCTGCAGCTGATAGTTCCTGTCGAAGAACTAGAGTGCATAGCTTCTTGAGTTAGGCTGTACCTTTTCATATTGCTTCTGAAGGCTACTCTAAATTCTAATCCTATCTTTTTGTGCTGTTTGAATAAAGAGGTAGCTGCATAAATGTCTATAGGAGCAGCACTGTATGGAGCAGGTGCTTGTCCTTGCATTGAACAAGTAGGTGATGGGGTCTGGTGTCCTGGGGTGGGATGACATAGGAGGCCAAAATGACCCTTTAGTGTTGTTTGGAGTTACAGGATGAAGCCAGGTATACTGGCCTTAAATAATATTCTTTATGGGTTGTATCTTCTTTTAATGGCTGGGTTTGTCTAGTGTAGTGTGTCTTACTCCCTTTCTCTTTCTGAACACAGACACTCATACCCTCTTACATGCATATCTTCTTTCCTATTTAATTATTAAACAGGTATTTAATCTGTAATAATTCTGACATGCTGTGGTAATTCAAATATTACTATGGTGAAATTAACTTGTTAAAACAGTGAATATTTTTCACATATAGTCTTTACTTAAATGGCTACTTTAATGGCTTCTATTTATTGGCTCATACATCAGTATTCAAAGGCAGTAAGCATGCTGTCATCGGAGGTGGTTGAACATTCAGCTTCTCTGTAGTAACGGAATTTTTCATCTTAACTGCCAAATGTAGCATTCAAGCTTATGGTGACTCATTACGTGTAGATTTAGGGAAGCGTATTGAGAAATAAACGTTGTTTTTAATTAACTATATGAGTTACTTTTCCTTGTTACTTTGACTTACCATATATGACTAGTTGGGCACTCGCTGTGAAAAGGAGCCCACCGGTAACGATGTAGTGCACTTTGAACCTGAAGAGGGGATGTGCCTTCCTAGTGCGTTAACTTTTTGGCAGTGGCCCTGAACTGTGTGTGATGGGAGAGAGAAGATACGCTGCCTTGGGCACCCCTGGGAGCCCTTGCAGGAGCCTGGGTGAGGTGTGAGGCTGGGTCAACAGAGGAGATGTGATGTCTGGAGCAGAAAATGTGTGCTGGCTCTTTGCATCGCCCTCTGACCAGGAGGAAAACGGGCACGGAGCTGGGGGAGCACCTCGGTGAGCGTGGGCACAAGGCTTCTGTGCAAAAGTCCTTAGGGACAAATGTTCACTGGTGCCTCAGACTGCACTAACAAGAGGGTTTTTAATTTGTTCCCTAGGCATGTTACCTGTTGCTTTGTCATTAAGACCCCTGTCATCATTTTTTGCAGGTTTCACATAAACTGTTTACCAGTCATGCCTCTGCATGTCCCGTACCTAAGCTGATAAAGCATCTATGCACTTTAATCTGAAGTCTGTGCCACTCTTCTAGTACAGTGTGATCTGTGCCTTGAACCTTGGATATAAAGACCTACCAGCCAAAGTCTTGTTCCTTCCTTAGTAATGTTCCAGAGGTTAAATAACATGCTCATGGGAGAGATTAATAGCTTGTCCAGCGAAGAGCCAGAGTTCAGTGAGAAAGAAGACGACGAGTGGATTCTGGTTGACTTTATAGGTAAGACATCTGTCAAACATAAGCTCTGCTTAGAAACCAGTAGCTTGGGAGAAACTTTACCTAAGCAAAACCGGGGTGGATTAGAGTGTAGGGTGTCTTACAAACAAATGTACCAGAACATGTTATGTAAACTGATGAGCAAAGTGATGTCAGGTTTATAAGCCTGACACAGGCTTCAGCAGAACCACTTGTACAGATAAAATATGTTTGACTTATTACACAATTGTATTGCTTTACTGATAACAGTTGTTTTGTATGTCTAGCGTGGCTTGTCAGGGAACTCCCTTTTTCCCTCCCCTTGCTTTTTAAAAAAAATAAAAATTTGTATACGTGCTGATAGGGGTTTATTTCTGTTTCTTTTTTTTATATATCCTGTTTCTGGCTACATGCAACCTTGTTGTTTTTGACCTTCTGCAATCACCAACGTCCATGGGTTCTTCTCCACTGACTAATGGCCTGCAGCAGACACTTGCACTAATTGCTCCGTGGAGGAAGCAGATATCACTGAATCATCGTCCGCAGATGGCTCGCCCGTCTTCTCTTGTTTACCGTCTCCCTTGGAACACTTGCCGGAGGCCAGCGAATCTTGCTTCATCCAGTTTGAGTCGTGTCCCATGGAGGAGAGCTGGTTTATCACCCCTCCCCCATGTTTTACTGCAGGTGGATTAACCACTATCAAAGTGGAAACCAGTCCGATGGAGAACCTCCTAATAGAGCATCCCAGCATGTCTGTGTATGCTGTCCACAATACCTGTCACAGCCTTAACGAGACTGGATGTGGAGATGAGGAGTTTCACAGCCCGGGTAGTCCCAGGTACGTCTGACTTCTCTCGTCAAGGAGCTCTGTTGCTGAAAATATCTGGTTTCTGCTTGGTCACCTTAGACACTTAATACTGAATTTTCCATCTTATTTCAGAGCAAGTGAATAAAGCACGAATACTACACAAGGTGGGTAGGGTGGTCAGAGCTGCCTGCCTGCTTAGAAAAATGTTATACAAGATGACTGTGTCAGGAAAGAGTTTGGTATGCTATTTTGATGCTGCAATGAATATTTATGGAGCCTAATTGTTCCCTTGCAGAATATGCTCCACTCCTGTTGAAACTGGTGGCAGTTAACCATACAGCTGATAACATAGATTTGAAAGCACTTTACCCCCTCCATAGCTATGTGTATTTTTCATAACTGTTAGTCAGTACCCTTTTAGTCACCTCGCGAGATGAAAAAATATTACTTTTAACTATCCTGACAAGGAAGTCTGTCTTGGTATTTTTTTGTTCCTCAACCTAGTGATAGATTAGGACAGGGTTAAATTTTTCCACAGGTGGCTTGTGGAACAAAATCAAACTGAATTATTCCACAAAACTTACTCCCCTCAAGGCAAAAAATTGCACTGCAAACTTCTACTTTTAGCAAGGTAAGAAGCAGTGCTGCTTGATTTTTGGGATCCTAAAGATCTGGCCATGTGGAATTTATTGCAGATGCATGTTTGCTGTGCACTGCTTTTTTAATAGTAACTGTCCAGTGTATAGAGCTATACAAGTACAGCGTACATAAATGTATACAAATAGAGTATTTTTGCCATCATGGCTCTGCAGTTGCCCACGTGTTCATTCATTTGGAAATGATTTGGAAATAATTGGGTATTTTGTGAATCCTGGTTAATAACAAAGACTGACTTTTTTCCTTCCATCTGGTGCCTACAGTTAGAAACAACTGGGAAAAAAAATCATAGTATAGTAAGCTTTGTTACATAGGGGGGAAAAAAATGAGTGTAGTGGTAGAGTTGCTGTAGGTAGATGCCCGTTGACTTTTCTGACCACCTCCTTGCCATATTTAAAGTTCTTAGTTCAAAGAAATGGGTGACTTTGAGATGACATGCTGCTGTACAATATTGAAGTATAGTGCTGATACCATGAATCTTGGAGAACAGGGCATTTGTATAAATATTTGGGGAGGGCAGTTTGTGATGTTAAGCATCAAGGGTCTAATTTAACTTAAATGGGGGGAAGCTATGAGCACACAGCACCTTGAAAATGAGGGTCTGAAGGAATCTGCAAGAGAACCGTAGGCTGTGAAGCATACCCTAGTGAGAGACGGTAGATCAGTTTGTCTAAAATATCAGTTATATTGGGTAGTAACATGCAAGGTAAGATTCTGACTTTTCTCAGTGACTTGTGAACTAGGGATACTGCTATAAATTCTTCTAGAGAAGAATCTTGTGTTATATTATGCTGTACAGTTAAGCTGCTTTAATGTGTTGGGAAGCTAAAGGTGTGGTGATCCTCAGCTGGTGTGCGAGTAAGTTTCTTCATACTGAGTTCTGTGCTGTTGCTTTGTCAGAGGATCTAGGCTTTTGCATAATGGTTATTTTGGGTGGCAGAACTGGTAGTAGACTTCAGTCTGAAGCTGAGGTAGATTACAGAAACCGGGAAAATCAATTACACTGATAATGCAGTAAGTTTCAAAAGCTGTTTTGAAATCTCTAGTGGTTTAATGGTTGGCCATTTAATATTGTAGGGCCAAGAAAAGCTGCTTAAGGCACACTGGCACAGTAAGTACTACTGTTTTGGGACAGTGCTTTTTGTTTGATCAGGCTGCTAGCAACACTGCTTCCTGTAGAGCCTTGTCTGCCAAAAGAATACTGGTTTTTAGGACTAACCTTTGTGCCAAACAATGTTACTTGATCAAGCCTAACTACATCTGCTTTAACAAGCCAAAATGCTAAGTGCAGAAAAATTACTTAAATATTAATTGGGGTGGGTTCTGAAGCCTTCAATGTTTCTTGTGAAGTCTCGCTTTATAGCGCAACTAGCAGGACACGTATGCTTTCTGGGAAAATAGATGCTGAGGGCGCAGCAGCAATGTGTAGCAGCGGTCTGGCTTTAGACACAGCCCCTCTAAAATTACATTTTGACAATATTGATGGAGGCTCATCGGCCCCGTTCTCTCAGCGCCTGGGGCTCACTACTGCCAGGCTACCAAAGGCAACCACTAAGATACCAAAATGCTACATTTTGGAAGACTGTGGCCTTTCAGCTAATTCAAACCACCTCTGCTGTCCCAGTTTCACTTTAAAATGGCAAGTAGAAGAGTGTTGGTTTGCAAACCAGTGCTGGAAGGGTGTTTTATAAGAGGGGAAAAAGCTTAAATATCTTCAACCAGCAATTTTAAACCATTCTTTTTTCTCCTTTTGTGGAAGAAATCTATTTGCTCCTTTTTAAATTCAAAGCAAAAGGATGGTGTATAAACTCCTCCGTTTGTCAGGTTAATTGTATTTTTTTGTAACAAACCACAACACTTTGTATGAGCAGTTGATGCCCTTTGCTAGCTAATGACGTGCAGAAAGGGCATGCTTAGGAAATACAGGTTCTAATAACACAAGGTGGTGTGGCCTCCTAGCTCCTTACAGCTCTCCCCAGAAAGGCTTCCTTTGGAGTTCCACCTCCAGCACTGTTGAACATGTTAAGGGATTGCCCCACATAGAAAACAGTAGCCCCATATTTGCAGGCACCCTCATGTAAATTAAACTGGTGTAATCTGCATAGAAAGTGTTTACAAGTCACTGTGAATTGATGTGTGCAGTGTTATTCGCTGATTTCTTGCTTCGTATTTCAAGTGCTAAGTTTAGGACAATGTCCAGTGAATGAACAGAGGAAAACCAGCATGTTGCACGTGGTTATTCTGGAGTCTGTAGGCTTCAGCCAGTCATATCCAGCTACCCAAGAAGCCAAAAGCAAGCGGATTTGGGTATTTAAAAGAAAAAACGTAGAAGGGAGGGAGTATTCCCTTGCTGACAGGGAGTATTTTGCTCCCGTGTGGAGTGAGGGGAGGCAGAAGAGCTCACTTCTGTGCCAGGCACCTGCAGCCCCCCCCCCAGAGCAAGGCTGCAAGGGTGTACCACGGGCACGGCAGATGAGACTTGTGTCTACAGAGACATTGTACAGTAAATGCAAGTTAAGCTCTTCCAGACGAGATGTTATTACAGAGTCATGCTGGTGCTGAAAAACAGACTTCCCAAGAGACCTCATGCTTATGCCTGGGCAAGCTCCTGGTCTTGCAGACATCTTCCCTGGGCACCACAGAGTTGACAGCTAGTCATTGGGTCCTGGGCGGGGAGAGAGAAGGCTAGCAGCTCTGGTGCCACTGGTCTCACACCAGCTGTCACACTCAGACTTGGGATTTGCTTTGCTTTTAAAACTGCCAGGCTATTTTTAGTTTTACTTTGGATGCTTCAGGAAACACCAGTGATTGTTCTGTCAAGTAGGGAAGTCCTTTTTCAATATGTCAGTCCCTGCTTGCATAGGCTGCTGGTTTGTTTTTCACTAGTGCATGATGGAGTAAGGGTTTGCCAAAACTGCTGACTCTCTGCTCATGAAATCTAGAGGGCTGGTTGAGGAACAGTCCTTCTAAGGTGCTTCCCGTGTGTGTCACAACTCGTCTATCTTTCCCATTCCTCTGCATGAACATGGTTTGGGTTTACTTGTGTGGCTGGCAATCCAAACACACTTATTAGCCTGCTTCTGTTTTCAGGCTGAACCACTTATGTTCAAGATGATTTTAAACCAAACTGCCTAGCAGATAACTGCAAGTCTTCTAAAGCTGGAGCAGTGTGACACACATCGCCTTATGTTTCTGATCTATATTGCATCTTGGGCTTAGGGAGGTGGGGTGGGGAAGGAAGGGCGCGATAGCATAATACACCAAAAGTCCAAAGGCTGTTGTGGTGCCTTCACACTAAAAGTGAGTCAGCAGCTCTATGCATTACTCACCAGTGTGCTTTTCCTAAGCTGGCTTGACCTCGCCTCAGCCCAGATGTCTGTCCAGTAGATTAAGGGTGCCCTTTTGAAATGCTGGGTGTTGATGTCCATATTCTCCTGCCCTCTATAGTTTGCATGTCTTTCCAATGCACCTCAGTAATGACTGATATCTGTTTGTTACATTTCTAGACCGGAGGCCCGAAATGAAACGGGACAGCGTGTTCACTGCTACGTCACAGCTCTTGCTACTCGTTCAACTTTTCTGGAAAAAAACAAGAGCTTTCGTCCTACCCACTGGATAAAAGAACATAATGGAAGACACTATCTCAACAGAAACGGTCTCCGTCGCCAAAACCTCACCAGGGATTGCCACTCTCGGCAAATCAAGCACAACGGACTGTTTGTTCACCAGCCTTGCCAGCGTCAGTTCAATTACTGATCGCTCTCGTGGTTTTAATCTATGGTCTAATTGTTTTTAGGTTGCTCTTGTTTTCATGCATAGGTAAGTGTGGTCAATCTGAAGCTGATCATCAGTCCCTCAAACACAATCGTAACGAGTGTTGCAATGACACATAAATCTCTGAACACCTTGCAGCAAGTCCTAAATGTTGATGTTAAATTTCAATGTCTTGGAAGCCTATCAGTACGATAGTTTGTATGCTGTTCTATAAACTATGATATATAGATGGGTTCTTAGTTGGTATTTTAAAGAAACTTAACTGAGATGGAAATCGGTTAACATTTTGCATTAATCAAAGTGGAGTTAGAAAACTTGAGGTTAGCCATACGCTTTAAAGACCAGTACTTGACAGCTTGTGTATCTGTCTGTATTCAGCATATATGATTACTTTCTAACAAGGAAATACTATAGCTGCCGGTGGATATTACATAGCTATGCTGAACTGTTACAAGAAGGACATCTAATCTAAATTGCCTAGTACCTACTTGTGTTAGTGGAGTCTGTGTAGGTGTGTTGGGTACTTAATATGGGTATCAGTAAAGGGTTAAATGTCCCCTGAATATTGTTGCAGTATGATATGGCACTGGTGTTACAGATGTAGTACCTCACAGCGGAGTGGAAGGAAAAATGTACCTATAGGTTAAGTGTAGATGCACAACCCAGAGAGCTGAACTGGGTTTTACTTGGTACAGTTCGAGTTCTTACTCCCTTTCTCTAACTCTTTCCCTTTCTGTCTTTGTAAGATGTATTTCCCCTGCCCTATTTCATTTAGTCTCTAGTCTAGTTAAAGGAAAAAAATGGTGTATTGACCGTTCTTTTAATCCCATCAGAACCTGACTGACTGCTCTTTAAAGAAGTCAGGCTGATGGATAGCTATTTCTGAGCTGCTAATTACTGGTAGATTGTCTCATATTTACGGTTTGAGAGTAGCTCAAAAGTAGCTAGAAGGAAGGTTTTATCAGAAGTTCTCCTAATTTTATCTCTTTCTCTCTCTATGAAAATGAAGTCTGAGTTAATTGTGACTGGAAATGAAGGGCAGTGTGTGGCAGGGAGAAGAGCATGCTGAAAAACAGTCTTACAGAACTAAACACAGTGATAACAGGGTGTATAAAAATTGAGATAGATCAGCAGTGGTTGTTCTCCTAGCCCATTGTGGGCAGAGACTGGATAGCAATTCTGTGGGCCAACAGGAAAGAAAAGCCATTCAAAACTAACAAGTAAATTTCTTAAGAACACTGTGCGAGATGTTTTGGAAGTTGGCAGGCACTTAAAAAAAAAAAAAAAAGCAAAGTTCACCTGTTAACAAAGAATGTGTATACACAGCAGCCGCATGGCATGCCAAACCCTGATAGATCAGTCTGGGAAGTAGATTAAATGGCTATGGGGGTGAGAAAGCAGAAATCTGTACTGAAAGAAGGGGGGAAGTATAAGTAAGTTTACCCCCCTTTCTGTCAGTGCTTAATGTGACATACTGTTTTTTCCTTGTGTTTAGTGCCTAGGGCATTAAAGTGTTAACATTACATTCACCCACGTCTTCCAGTAGTCCTTATATAGAAGTTAGTATAAGGAGTCATGTGAGGAGTCTTTGGAATTAGGCAAGATCAATAATGTGAATTATTGCAGACTTATGAAGTATTTTAAATTCAGCCAAATGCTTCAATTTCACTGAAGCAAAAACCCCAGCAATTTGGATTAACCTTGATGCAGTGGTACTGTTGCACATTCTGCAGCTGGAATTGTTGTGGCACGTACTTAGTGTACAGGAAACAACATTTATAACCTCTGTTTCACTGCAGATGTCCTGCTTCACTGGGATTAGTTAGGATTGTTGCAAAGGGGTGTTGACTAATAGTTAAATGTATAAAAGCAAGAGGTGCTTTCCTGGATACACTAGGCTCCCCCCCCTTTTTTTAAAACAAAAAAACCAAAAACACATTGAATTTTACATGGACAGCGAAAGAAAACAAAATTGGTCACATCATGAGTTTCCAAAACAGAGATTTTTGTTACTACTCTTTGCAGTAGTATGTGCCCATGTCCATACAACAGTTCTTTTGTGGTCCAAATACTCTGGTTTATCTGCAAACAGCTGTAGTTTCACCAGTCTCTCATCTGTTCATGAATACTCTTACTTGCCTCAGATTATCTACTTTTGTCACTCCAACTTTTTGCTTAAACTTCCTTCTCCTCACTGCCAACTTTCTAGCTCAGGAAAATTATCTGCTTTCCTTTATTATTTTTCTTTTATATAAGAGTAACTACTTTCCTTCAGCTTTAATTTTCTTAAAGTGAAATGAAGGAAGATGGAGTCCCCACCTCCCCGTGTTGGAAGGAGTAAGTAATCCTTTAACTCTTAGTGGGGAGATGGAGTTGAGAGTATAAGGCTCCCAGGCATTACAATGAGAGCCTTGGTCCGTTCTTCTCAGTAGGCAAGTAAATGCAACTTTAGACTGCTCCTAGAATTGGGAGATACTGATCTTTTTATACTACATTACTAGATGACTTTCTGGTGATGAAAACCTATATCTTTCAGGATATAAACTGTTTTGTTGCACAAAGCTGTGCTTCTCAATTTGTAATATTGGAAACCATATTATTATGTGAGATAGTACTGCATCAATGGCTTTTTGTTAATTTGTTTTACGTATTTATGTTGGTCTAGCCCTGTTTTGTGCCTGGAGCTATTGGGCAATTAGATTTGTTTTGGTTTTCTGTTTTAATAGTGAGCTGTGTGGCTTTTTATATGGTTTTTGAATTGTATTAAAGTGTGTGTTTTTTCTTGTAAAAGTGGAGGCCTTGCACTGTCTCATACTGATTGATATTCATGAATCTTGCTGAAACTGTATTTTCATATGTATTGGTCAATAGACAGATTTGCATTTTAAACTGTGCCTTCTACACAGCAAACTTGAAGATTCAAAAGGGACATTTCAGTTAGGATTAATACTGTACATCAGTCTATGCATATATGGCAGCTTCTCTCCAGAGCCACTTCTCTATTTGTAGCAGTCCTTTTGATATGGAAGAATGTCTGGCTCTTATTTTTAATAGTTTAACACAAGCTGAAAACCGACAAAATACAGCACTTTGCCAAAAAGTAGCATTGCTTAACCAGTGTGTATTTACTAAAGCGATCTTCTGTATTTTGTTTTCATAGTGCGTTCTGCGCACCATGGGGAAACATGATCTTAACTCTCAATAAAAAATGGCCTATTAAAAACTGTCAGTCTGTTCTTTTATGTTACAGGTCATTCAAAATCCAAATGCCTGAGCAACCCATTCAGGTGTGGTAGGTACAAGTACGGAGTATCTCAGAATGCTTGCTCTAGTACAGAAGTTCTTCTGGGAATCAGTTTGCATTGCTGATCAAGTGACAACGCGTGGTCTGGGGAGTGTTACACATCTCTGCCAACTGCTGCGTTTCCTGATCAGCACGCAGAAGTGCCGTGGGGGAACAAGACAGAGAGAAAAACACATTACCACTTAAAGCATGCCTGGGTTGGGGGGCAAGTTTTTCCTTATCTAGGCTGAACGTCTCTTGTTTCAACTCATATCCATTGCCTTTCATCCTCCTGCCATGCACCACCATGAAGAATATGTATAGAAGGCTGCTGTTAGCATTTAGGAGGTGGAAGCAGGGACAGGTAACCTGTGAGGGACATAGAGACCCTGTGCAAATGTTCAGGGATGGAGTTAGGGAAGCCAAAGCCAAGGCATCTGTAGCTGCACCTGGCAAGGGATGTGAAGGACAACAGGCCTTCCACAGGTATATTGGCTGCGAAAGGAAGATTAGAGAAAATGTGGGCCTGCTGCTAAACTGGGCAGGAGTCCTCATGACAAAGGACACTGAGAAGGCTGAGGTAGTCTGTGTCATCTTTAACTTGGTCTCTACTGGTAAGACCAGCCTTTGGGAATTGCAGGCCCCTGAGGCAGGGGAAAGGCTAGAACAAGGAAGATCAACCCTTGGTTGCGAAGGATTGAATTAAGAAATGCTTAAAGAGATAGACCATACACAGATCTATGGGACACATCCATGACTGGTGAAGGAGCTGGCTGATGTCATTGTGAAGCTGTTCTTAATTATCTTGAAGGATATAGCAATGAGTTCCTGAGGGCTGGAAGAAAGCAAATATCCTTCCTATCTTCCTCAAGAAGGACAAGAAGAATAGGGGGAACTACAAGACAGTCAGTCTCACCTTGATCTCAGGGGAGCAAATAATCCCAGAAGCCATTTCCAAACATGAACAAGAGGGTGACTAGGAGTAGCCAGAAGGGATTTATGCAGGGGAAAGGATGCCTAATTCTGCAATTAGATGACTGGCTAAGTGGATGAGGGGAGAGCGGTGGATGTTGTTTATCCTGACTTTAGCAGGCTTTTGACACTGTCCGCCATAACATCCTCCCAAACTGATGAATTATGGACCATGTAGGTAGATGGTGAGCAGGTGCGTCAAGAACTAGCTGAACTGCTGTGCTCAAGGGGTTGTGATCAGTGACATGAAGCCTAGCTGGAGGCCAGTTGCTGCTGGTGTACCCTGTCAATACTGGATCTTACACTGTTAAAAACCTTCAGTAATGACGTGGGTCATGGGGCAGAGTGCACAATCAGCAGGCTTGCAGAAGGTAGGAGTTGTTTGTACACCAGAGGGCTGTGCTGCCATTCAGAAGGACCTTGACAGACTGGAGAAATGGGCTTGCAGGAACCTCATGGAGTTCAACAAGGGCAGATGTGATCTTGTACCTGGGGGAAAAATAACCCCAGGCACCAGTTCAGGCTGGAGGCCAGCTGGCTGGAAAGCACTTTGGCAGAACAGGCCCTGGGTGTCCTGGTGGACACCAAGTTGACCATGAGCCAGCAGTGCACCCTTGTGGCCTCAAAAACTAAAAGCTTCCTGGGCTGCATTAGTAAGAGCATTGCCAGCAGGTGGAGGGAGGTGATCCATCCCTTCCACTCTGTGCTGGTGAGACACATCTGGGCCTTGTGTCTAGCTCTGGGCTCCCCAGAACGAGAGAGACATGGACATACTGCAATGTACCCAGCAAGAGGCCAGGGAGATAATAGGATTGGAGACTGAAATAATGGGGAGAGGCTGAGAGCTGGGATTGTTTAGGCTAGAGAAGAAAAGGCTTGGTGGGATCTTGTCAAGGCATATAAACACCTGATGGGAGCCAGACTCTTCTGTGGCGGTGCCCAGTGAAAGGACAAAAGGCAATGGGTGCAAGCTGAAATACGGGGAATTCCATTTAAATGTAAGAAATAAGCTCAATGGTCTTTGCCGGGTTGTTCTTTTGGCTTTTTATGAAAATGTGTGTGAACGTTTTGGGGTTTTTTTCCCCCCCTCTGGTCATCGGGTCCTTGATCTCCGTGGCTTTTCAAAGATCATAGAGAGTGGCCTTGCAAGGACATCAGCCAGCTCTCAGCACATTGGATGCAGGCTGCTGGGCTCCATGGATTTCTATGAGTTGAGTTGTTGCAAGTAGTCCCTGACTTGATTATCGCCCGCTGAACAAACTGGGTGACAAAATGATCTGTCTAACTGATGGCGATGAAATGGAATTTGTGCAACAAAGCATCCATCTTCCCAGAGGAAGCACTGAGTAAATCCTCTCCTTTTCAAATGTAGACTTTGTGACTTGTACATTTATCAAAGCAGTGAGTCTATGCTGAGGAGCTGTACAGTATTCTGCAGGAGAAAGTTTAATAGTCATATCCATACAGATAACCTAACATAGCTATACTGATAGTGTTCCTCTTGGGAGTGCTTAGTTCAGACTTAATGCAGCTTTTTAAATTTAGGTTGGACACTTTCCAAAACATCATGAACTAGTGTTTTTCAAAACTTCTCTGTGCCAAAGCAAAAATGTTCGTATAAAGGATCATATCAATGTAACCATAGTGACTTATGTTCTCATTTTACATTCTAGTTTTCCTGTTTATATAAATGTCTCTGATGAAGCTAGCAGACTAATTACTGTTCTCTGACACTGAATGCTGATGGAGGCACTCTGTTTCCTCATTGAGTTGTTCAGTATCTCCTTTCTTTGCCTCGTTGACTTCTTTTGGTGCATGTTTACAACCACAAAATGCTGTTACCTCCATTGTTCAGTGATACTTGCAAGCAGGGTTCAGGGGTTTTGACACACGTAGAAATGACTCATCAAAAGCACAGCCCAGTGCTGCTGTGGCGCTGTTGTTCCCGTGATGTGGTCACGATAGATCGGTCTCAGAACAAATGGGACTGAACTGAGACTTAACAGGATGTGTATAAAGTTTTGTTTCTCAGCCAGCCTTTTTTCTGCATGAAAATACTGTCCTGGAGCTACTGCTGTATAACTAATACTTCAGAAGTTAAAGTCTCTTGACTTGTTCCAAAGTTTTGTGGGCAGATTGATAGTTGAACACTCAAATACCTTAATGAGACAGATAACTATATTGTAATTTCATGGGCAAGCTAAGGAAAAAGAATAATAGCCAAAAAAGAAAACCCAGATAAGAGTAACAAAGCTAGGCTAGTGGCCAGGAGCAGACTTCAGATCTCAACTTGCAGACATGGGCTGTGCCATAAGTCTATACTTTCTTCTGAAGTGCAGCCTTCACACTGTTGTCTCCAAGCAAGATGACCTAGTCAGGCAATATAATAAAAATCAGCCTATCCGAGTGCTAAAAGAATCCCAGATTCCCTGAAACGGGGCTCTGCAGAGAAGTAGTGGAGGCAGAGAGAGGTGGGAAAGAGGATGGAGGCCTCAGGCTTTTGGAGTATGTGGGTAATGGCCAACAGCTGTCAATTTTTGCAAGGTGAATAAAGAGGGTGAGATCACGGTTAAGAAATGGGGGGACTGACATGGGCAGAGGTATCCCCTTGTCTACTCCCAGCAGTGAATTTTGGCTCTAGCTTTTCTGTCTGTGGTGTGAAACTGAGGAATAGGAGGTGGATATGTCTTGTATTAAATGGGGAGGAAAGAGAGGAGTTTGGCTTCTGTGGCTCGTGACAAACCACCTAACAGCTGAATTAGTAAATTCATCTTTACCAAATATCCACTAACGGATGACTGTTTGGGATGGGGTATTATTTCCTGCACATCACCTTTGCCTCTGGAGAGATCCATGATGTGCCCTAAACATAGCCAAGATTGCAGCTATGGAGAATCATAAGCCTTAGTCCCCCAAGTATTGCAAAGGTGTTTGCTCTAGTGCTTGGAAACTGGAGCATCAGCAGTAAGCACTTTTCACCTTGCATGCTTGGGAGGGAAAGTCCTGAGCTCGGGGCCCAGCAGCTGTAGGTTTGATGAGGTGATGTGAGTCATCTGAATGAGGAACCACGCGCTCCTAGGTCAGAGGCTGAGCCAGGGAGAAGAGGGCCTTCCCCTGAAGCCAGCTGCCTGCTTCTCCTGGCAGCAGGGGGAAGGGATGTCTCCTAACGTGCTGCCCATCCTAGAAGGCCGTGGTGAGGATAAGTTAATCTATTTCGTTTTTTGAAAAGTGCTCTATTATTGTCCTACTTGTGTTCTACGTGGCTCTTTTCTGTGACCTGAGATTCCTTCTTTTCCCCTACCTACGCTTATCTCCTGGTCCAAAAGGTGTCACGTTTACAGCCCAGTGGTGAAGTGATGCTGGAAAACTTGAGGAAGGAGGGTCTTGTGATTTCTTTGAGCTGTAGACAGGAGATCCAACACAGGGGTAGGTGAACATAGACTCAGTGCTTGGCTATTAGTTACATCTGCTGCTTCTCACTACAGAGATGCTGTCCTTACTGGGGTTTGACTGTGGGCTTTCACTGTGGACTTTGTTCAGGATACCAAACTGTAAGGATTATACTTTAAAGGTGTTTCACCCTTGGTGTGTTGAAAGTGGGAGTTTAAATGTTCATGTACAGAAAAGGATATGGGTTTCTGACAGGACATGGATAAAGCGTCTCCTGTGTAAAAGGACTTTCAGGACAATAAAATGTTTATTCCAAGCTTCTTACTGCTGAGAAAGGTACATCATCTCAAGAAGAAAGAAAGAGGCTACTAACAAGAGCTAGAAGGACGCAGTCCGTTGGTTTGCTTTATGGCTGCTGGGAAGTGATGACATCTACTTCTGAATGCGGGTTTAAAAGGCTGGTAACTCTCTCTGCTCACCCCCTCCTTTAAAAGCGTGCCTTGAAAAAATCAAGTCAAAGAGAAAATCCTTGTGTCGTGCTATACTGTTGTGGCTCTGACCCTGCAAACCGTAAGGGAACTGTTAGCTTATTCTTGATCTCTACTTGAATTTTCTTCCTTTATTATAAAAATAATTCTTAGTGCTGGTTGTCTTAAGCTGATCTGATTGTCATACAGGCTGCTTATCAATAGCTGGTCATTGCCTATACTCTCTGTTGCTGGTATTGACCTTAGAAAGACATTTTCACATGCTTATGACTAAAAGGTTTACTCTGTGTTATATTTTAGCTAACAGGTTCTTAATAACTGTAATATGGGCTCTCTCCCTTCCAAATCAGAAAAAAAACCCACCACTGAAAAACAAGTCAACCTTGTAAGGTCTTAAGAATTTTCCTTAATGCCTTGTTTGAAAAAGTCTCTGAAATGAAACAAGCAGGAAAGTAGTAGAATATTATAGGTTCTAATAGAAAGCAAGGGTTTTGAAACCTCAGGGTTTCAAATTGTCCCATGCTGTTCAGCAGAAGAAAAACACTTCAGTTAGGGAAGGGTGCAACTTCCTACTAAAGGATTCCTCTTTAGGAGAGGTGTAAAGCTTTAATGGTGCTGTGCTTAGGCTATGTGCCTGGAGCCATTCTGCAATAAATAAGCTTAAAACTCCTCTTAAAAACAATGAAGTTCATCCACACAAGAGTCCTGGAGCAGGCCTTTCCCTTAACTAAGTTATAGAATGGCTTTGACAACATGGCTGTGGCTCCAAAGGACAAAGCCCAGCAGTACAAGTGAATGACCATAGTAAAATATTCACTGCAACAAGGCAGGAACACGGGAGGCAACATTCCATGTTATTTTGTGCCTGGATCACAGTGGAGCTGTGTGCAAATGTTTGTAATGAAGTACCGCTCCCTTCCTTGGGAACAACCAGGTGGATTCAGAAGCTCTGGGAGAAAAGCACAATCGGTAAAGGGACTGATCCTCATGGCTTTCAATTTGTGCTTTATAGATCCCTAGTAGACTCTGAGCTCCTTCAGAGAGATCCATGAAAGGATAACCAAGAAAAGCAACATCAGCTGTGTAAGTTTGTAAGGAAGGCCCTGTAATCCCTGCCTTTCCAATGGGGTTCACACCTTCTCTGGAACATATCCAGAAGTGGTAATTAGGAAAAAAAAAAAAAAAAAAGAAAACCACTAGGCTAATCTAAAAGGACTTACCAGATCCCAGCACAAATACTGCTTAGCAGTTACAGTGTATTTCTAGAAGATTAAAAATTCTTCTCTCTTTTACGCTCACCTCCCCTAAGGAAGCATCCACGTAATGAATGAGGATGTACTGTATGTTATCTCACTTGGAAAAGTCCCAGTGTGGACTAAGTCACTTTAGTTTTATTGCCACATCAAAAGGTCAGCACGTTAGCTTGCATTAAAATCATAATTTAATTGTCTGCAGCAGGATTTATTACACACTAGCTTCTGGTTGGGTTGTTTTTTTTTTTTTTCTGTAGTGCTGAAAATTTATGGGAGAAGTTGCTGGCAGGGTGGAGAATGCTTACAGGACCTGGTGCATTTTCCACTACTGAGGCAAAACCACAAATACGATGGCACGCGACCTGCAGCAGCTCACATCAAAAGGTATGGAAAAATGAGCAGCGTAGTCATTACAATCATTGTGCTGAGACCTATTCATGGCGGACCTGATCCATTCAGTTTTTAGCTACTATTCGCTTCACAATATTCTCCTCTCACGGTGTGCCATGGAATTTGTTCCTGATGCACCAAAACTGCTTTGCTGCCTGGAGGCTGGGTGCCACCAAGCCCTAATTTGACATCTGTGAGGGGTGGAGGCTTTTTAGGAAAAAAAGATACTTTGTCTCTCCTCTCCCCTAGCCCCTTCATGAAGTTCCAGTTCTTTTTAACAAGTTGGGTTATGGTAGCATTTCAGCTTCAGCAAGTCAGTTAAAGGCCTGAGGTTAGAGTTAGGTCAAGTTTGCCCAAATTCAGGAGACCACCTTCTCTCTGCAGTCGGCAGAGCGGGAGATGCGCTTCCAGGCAGCAGGATGTATCTTGCTGGTGGACTTCAGTGGCGATCAACTAACAGAGCTACCCGCTGAAGGCTATGCCGACTTGGGCACTTCAGGAACTATGATATGAGACAGATTTCTTGAAACGAGCTGATGCAATATAGGTACTTGACAAAGATTGTTTCTAAGTGCCAATGGGCTTGAACAGATGACAGTGGTTTGTGAGTTTTTTACGTCCCTTTTGAGCCACAACTAGCAGATTTTCTTCATTATAAGGACTGGAATGGGCATTTTGCAGAGCTGAGGGGGCTGGGTGGCTGCAACATCCATCTCACAGGTCTGTCGTGCACGCTGCTTTACTTGAAGTTTGCAGGAATTGCTGTCCCCACTCCATCAGTTACTGTAAGCACCCGCAGCTGAGAGATGGCCCTTGCTGCCCCAAACCTGTGACCTGTTAAACTGCTGTTAGCAACCCTACTGTAACATCTCTGCCTGGGGTGGGGTGGGCTCTGCTGCCTTTTCTCTTGCCTTTTCTCTTTGTCATTGAAAGCTATGAGAAGGTAAGCACCAAAATCTGGTTATTGTGCTTGATTACTATCATGTGTATTTAGAGATGAAAACTATGTTTACTCCTTAATAGCGTTACACTTGGGAAAAGAAAAAGCAGAAGTGAAAAAAACTGATGATGAGGTGGATTTACTTGAAGGCAGCTGCGGCTTCTCTTGGCACTGTTTTGCTGCACGTGTGCTCTGCGCTGCCGGAGAGGAGAGGGAAAGCACCGGTTGCTTCCCATCAGCAAAATGGCCACAGGTGCCCTGTGTTGAGGTGAGGGCCTGCCACCGTGCCCAGCCCCTGCCACGGGGGCTTTAAAGAAAAGTGTGCGCTCAAAGCATTGCTGAGTACGTGGTGTTGCGAGGTTTGGTTGCCTTTGGGCAGCGTGGATTTTTTTTTTTTTTTTAGGGTATTTGTTAAGAAAACTCCACGCAACCCTTGAGCGATGCTACCAGTGACTGAGAGGTGTGCCTGGCACTGCGGGTAAGCGTCAGTCACCCTTCGGCGTCGTCTCCCGATGGAGAAGGGGATCGCGGGCCGGGCGCTCCCGCGGCGGGCGCTGGTACCCTGGGACTCGGCGGGACCCCGAGGGGCGATGGCGGCCCCAGCCTGGCTGGCAGGTGGGGAAGGCCTCCGGGCAGGGGACGGGGCCGTCCGCGGGAGACCGCGGAGGCTGCGCTTGGGGAAGGCCTGCTTTCTGCCGGGACGAATTTCTCTGTGGTTAAACACGCTGCCCAAACGGAGGGAGGGAGAGGGGGGACCTCAGGGAAGGTGTTGGCCACGAAGGCCCAGGGCCCTGGCAGCAGAGCCAGGAGCCTTCATGGGGCACAGCTGGGTGAAGGCCATCCCTCCCTGCGTGGTGAGAGGCGCGACAGGCAGCGGGCTGACCCCCCGCGACGCGGGGTGCCAGAGGGCCGCTCCCACAGGAGCGGGGTGCCGGCGGGTCAGGAGGCCGCTGCCACAGGGAGAAACGGGGCGTCTTTGAGCGGCGGCGGGCTGTCCCCCGCGGCCGGCAGGGCTGCAGCGGAACGGGGTGCCGGTGGGGCCGGGGGAGCGCGTCCCCGCTGACGGGGGCGGCGGGCGGCGGCGGGCGGGAGGGGCCGCCCCGCCCTCAGGCCGCGGCGGGAGCGGGGCGGGGCACGGCGGCGCAGGGCGCTCGCGGCGGGGTGGTGTTTACATTCCGCCGCCTGCTGCACGTTGCCGCGGAGCGGCGCGCTCCCATTGGCCGGAACGGGCGGCGGCCCCGCCCCGGGGCGGGCGGGCTGAGCCCTGCCGGGCGCGCGGCGTGCGCGGCGCCCCGGGCCGCTGGCGGAGCTGCCCCGCTGGGGCACGGACACGGGCCCGGACCCGGGGCTCGATGCGGCGGACCGGGATGACGGTGCCGGGGGTGCCCCGCCGGCGGGGCCAGGGCGGGGGAGAGCGGACGGGGCAGCGGGCGGCTCTCCCTGGTGCGGCGGCGGCGGCAGCAGCAGCCCTCCTGCCGGCGCTGCCCGCCGCTCTGCTGGGACGCCTCCGCCGAGGGACCCGGGGCGGGCGAGCGGGACACGGGGGGGGTCCCGGCAGCGGCGGCGGGCGGGGGAGCCGCGGGGCCCGGGGCGGCCCCGCGGCGAATGGGCGGTGCTGGGGCGAGCGGTGCGCGGGCGGAGGGCGGGCGGGGGAGCTGTCTGCCGCCCTCGCACATGCGCAGCGCGGGCCCGGGCCGCGCTATATAGCGACTTGGCGCCGGCGCCAGCTGAGCAGCGCGGCCCGGGCGGCGGCGGCGGAGGTGCGCGGGGCGTGGCGGGAGGGGGTCCCGCCGGTGGGGACGGGGGGCGGCCGCCGTGGCGGCGGCGATGGTGGCGGTGGGTGTGATGGTGGCAGCGGTTATGATGGTGATGACGGCAGCGGCGGTACCGGTAGACCCGGTGCCGGTGTGAGGGGCGCAATCGCGGCGGGGTGGCTGCCCGCCCGGGCACCGGTTTGGAGGGTAGAGCGGCTGAGGGGAGCCGGGGGGTGGGCGTCCGCCCGCGGCCCCATCCGCCCCCGCTGTGCCCTCCCGCCCGGGGCAGGGAGCGCTGCGGAGCGCCGCTGCGAGGGGCGATGGCCCGGGCGGGCACCGCCGGCGGGAGGCAGCCCGGCGGGCCGGGGTGTCGGCGGGAGCCCGCCATCGCCTCCCCGCCGCTACCCCGGGGCCGCCCGGCGGCGGAGAGCCCCGTGGGGGTGGCGGGGGGCGGGCTGCCGGGTTTTGGAGGGAGACGGGCGCGGTGGGGGCGGGGAAGCCGGCCGAGCCGCTTGGCGGGCTGACCCCGATCGCCGGCCCGCGCCGCCCGCCCTCACCCCATCCCGGCCCCGGCGGGTCCCGGCTCCCCCCGCCCCGGCCCTCGGGACAGGGGCTTGGCCAGGGGGGCGCCTGGTGGGGACCCCCCTCCCCGCAGCCCCCGATCCCTGCAGCGCCCCGGCCCCAGCCCGCGCTGCAGGGCGCTGGGGGGTGTCCCCCCCCCCTCCCCGTGCGGGGTCCCCCCCCGGGGGAAGGTCCCGGCGGGGGGGTGGGTGTCCCCGTGTGTGGGGCTGCCGCCCCGGCACCCCCCCCCCCCCCCCGCTTCCCCCTCAGGTTTTGGAGGGAGCCTCGCTCGCGGCAAGGCGGGAGCGCGGGGGCCGCGGTCTTGCCCTGCTCCCTGCCCCCTCACGCGTCCCCTCAGCACCCCTGGCCTGGGCGGGGAGGGGGGCAGGCGGCGGCTCGGCCCCTTTTGGAGGGAGAGCGAGCGCGGGCAGCGGCGGTGCCCCCCGGCCTGACCCCCGCCGCGCCCCGGGGCTGGCCGAGGCGCCCCCCCGGCCCGGCGCGGCACGGCGCAGCGCAGGCCGCCGCCTCCTCACTCTTTGCAAATTGGCGCGGAACCGGCGCGGCGGGAGCGCGGGCGGCGGCGGGCGGCCCGGCTCGGCTCAGCAGGGCCCATCCCGGCAGGTGGGGGGGGGGGCGGCGGCCAAATCGCCCCGGAGGGAGCCGCTGCGGCGGCAAAACGTGTGTCTGTGTGGGTGCCCGGTGGCTGCGGTGTGCAGGGTGTAGAGGCAGCGGGGGGGTGGGGGGGTGTGTGTGTGTCACAGCCCCGGGGACCCCCCACATCCTCTTGCGTGGGAAATGTCCCCTTACAGCTCCCCCACCCCCCCCGGGCTAGAGGAGCCCAGCTAGCCTGAGCCAACCTGGCTGCTGGCATAGGTGGGCACCCCTGCATAACCCGCTTCAGCAGCCTAACTCCCCGCAGGACGCGGAGCTGCCTGTGCTCCTACACCACAGACATCTGCCTAGGCGCTCCTCACACCAGTAAAATACTCGTGCCCTTCGAGTTCAGTTGTGTAAACCATGCTGCTCTTTGTGATGCATCTCATGACGCAAAGTCGGGAACTCGGTCGTAACTTCTTGAGGCTACACTAACCGAGCTTGTGTTATTCCTTTGGTCCAGGTAGAGGTCTCGCAACCCAAAGAAGATGTCAAGACGCAGGTAAACCGTTAGCATCATAATACACCACACTTACCTATATTCATCTAAAAACTGTTGTTCTCCTAATGTCCAATGTCTTTTTGCTCTTCGCAGTAGCCGGTTGCAAGCCAAGCAGCAGCAGCCGCTGTCATGTCAAGAAGAGTCTCCGCAAGAACTGCAGGCACCAGAACATCTCCAGACCAGAAAAAGGAGAACAGCAGAGGTGAACACTTTGGGCAACTTGAAAAGTTTAATAATATTGAAAGTTCTCCAGTGCATTTGGATGGGAGAATCTTTACTCTGCTGAGTTAGAAAGTGGGGCAGGAGTAGCAACAGTTTAGCTTTCGAGGTGGCTGTGCTGGTCATTGTCAGTGTATTGATGTGTCTCTCTCTTCTCAGCAGGAGATTAAGAAAAGAGAAGATGGGAAAATTGCTAAAAAGCATCAATATGAGATTAAGGTAATTCAATCCTGATTACTGGTTCAAACTAGGTGAGGGAGTCCATCCGGTTTACGTTGGTGGGTGTGAGGTCATGCATTCCACACTAGGAAGTATTGAATAGGGGAAGTTTCTACCTTCAGGTATTAAAAACTATGGGAGCCCTGCACCTTGGCATCTTTTTATATGTTTTGGCTTTTTTACACATGGCTTTGTTGCAGATGAAGGGTCCTTCAATGTGGAAACCACTGCAGAGTAAGGTTAGGTGTGAACATGAGAATAAAACCAGATATTTCAGAATAATTCCACATGCAGAGCAGGTAAGGCCTAGAGGCAAGTCTAAATGCAATTATTGCACTTGTTTTAGCTTAAGGCGTGGTTTCATGGCCCTTTAGTTAAGATGACTCGTAACCATGCAGGCCCTCTTTACGTTCATGTAACAGTTCTGATTATTTAAATCAACTTAGGAATCTGTTTTAACTAACATAGGCTACTCCTAAACCAAATGAGAGGCTTTACAGTTGTTTATTTTAAAGTGGGTTAGTAAAATAATGTAGCTTTCTCTTGCAAACAATCTTGTTTGCAGTTACTCTATTTGTAAAGTAAATGAGACTAGCGGCTATGGTGAAGCAAAACTCTTCTGATTGTGAAGCTGTCTTTGCAAACTTTGTGTAGGGAAAAATGCTGTGCAAGTATGTCAGCTGTACTTGGGGTGAAACTGCGTGTCACAACTTACCTTTGCCGAAAGGGGGAAATCCTGCTCCCCTTTCTTTCCTTCCTTGGTAGCTGGCCAAGCGCTCCATCCCCTGCCTTGCTCCGTTTTTGGTTCTCTTTAAATGAAGCAGTATGCAGGTTCAGCTTGCTAATTTGGCACTACAAAATGAGTTGATGTTCTGCCAGTTTAGTGAGTTGAATCAACCCAGCAGAGGGTCTGACAAGCATCAAAGCTGACAAAAGAAGGAAGGGGTGGGACTTGGGCAGTGAGGATCACAGGAGAGAAGAACAAGCAGGATCTGCCTTTTCTAGTGGCTGTGTGCTGTAAAGATCAATTCTGCTGGAATATGTAACTTCACTCCTAGGGTACTTTAGTCTGGCTATGAGTAGGCTTAGCTATACTAAGGAAATCGTACGTAGTTTGCCTTGCAAAGCAGCTATCTAGGACAAGTTTCTGTGTTCAGGGGCAGGTGTTGCCATTCTTTAGGAATTGGATCCCCCCTAACTCCACAGAACATAACTAAAGTTCTGTGTCACCATTTTGAAGGCTGTCAGCCATTACAGCATTGCGTATGCTCCATGCATTTGATACCTTCTTACTTGTATTGGTTACTTACAACCAAATAAGTACTAGTGAAACAGGTGACAGAGTTAACTAAAGTAACCCAGAATTCCTTCTTCGAAGCTTTCCACATGAATAACTTCAGGCTCTCCTCCTTTTGAGTCATTGCATCCCATATTTGGCATTGGCAGGCTGAGAGATAGTTCACAGCTGCTGCTCGCTCAGTGGGTATCTAGCTCTGGAGCTGAGATGGGTGGCTCCTCTCTGGAGCGCTTAATTGGAAGATAACAAGTTGCTGAATGTCCACTGAGAGACAGTAGAACCTCCACCCTCTCCTTTCTTTTCCCTCTGAGTAGATAAGTAGGTAGGACCAGCAACCTAATGCCCTCTGTTTTAGTAGCAACGAGTACCTGTGCCTTATGTACTGTAACTGAGCAGCTCAAGAAATGGATGGGTTATTTGTGGGTTCATAAACTACAGACAGTTGTCTTCCTCAAAGCTGAGTTACCCAAATTTATCAGATTTGTTTATACATGTTCCATCTTGACTATGAAAGGCTTTGTTGGCATTTTATCTCTCTGTCTTTCTTGGTTTCAGTACTTGAATTGATGCTGAGGTCCAAAAAGACGTTACATACATTGTTGCTGTTACTGTAATCTACTTCTCGCCTTTCTTGCTCTCATAGTAAAATCAGCATTTAAAAGATACCTTGTTTATGTTGCAGAGTTGTTGGCCGCCCACGATAACAGGAGGCATCTCGCCTTGCATAATTATTGAAACGCCTCACAAAGAATCAGTAACCACTGACTTCTCAAGATTCAAAAAATACAGGTTCAGAAACCTCTTCATAAATCCATCACCTTTGCCAGAACTCAAGTAAGTTTACCAGATGCAGCAGTTGTTGATGTTTTATCAAATATGCTGAACTAGTGTAGTAAAATCTGTTGTTGTATTGTGTTTGCATAATAGTGGGCAGTACTCAACCCATACTTCTACTTGTCTCCTCATCCCACAAACAATTTGATGTCCAAAAAAAAAGACAGAAATTCTGTCCTGTCCCGACCCAATCTTATAAATGCACTGGACAGATAATTTTTGCCTTTCAGAGCTGTCCTTTTATAACTTAACACTGGAGACTCTAAGTGGTTAAGAGGCGCATAATGGTTAAACTAAACTTCTTTCAGTGCTATTGGAACTGAGTGACCAAAAAATACTAAACAAAATTTTCTTTAAGAACTTAAAACTGTGCAAATATTCAAATAAACTTGTGGCAATATTGCTGTGCAAGTAGTTTGCGAATGCAACGCAGTATGCTTGGTGCAGTCACAGCTCTAGGAAGTTTCCTTTCTGCAGAGGGATAGATTAGCTGACTAAATTGTGTTTTTCAACTTCTGAATTTCCTAGCCATTCAGGTGTGTTAGATGAGTACCCCAGTTGCTCTTTGTATCAGCCTGGTGTTTAATGAAGGAGTTGTTAAATTTGCTTTTAGGGAAAACTTCTGAGGTGAATGACAAGAGAAGCAGAACGTGAAGCATTACTTCAAGAGAACCTTTCTAGATATGCCATGTTTTTATTTGTTCTGGCCAAAACTTGATCAGAAGCGGGAGATGCTGCATGGTGATGTTTTGCCTCAGTGCAAAGCAATAGGTCTCTTACAGTCTCTTTCGCTGAGTTTCAAACTCAGCTGCTCTTCTCTCCCAGTATTACTCCCAAGCCTGCTGAACTGTGCTTAAAGAACAGCATGCTCTTCCCTATACCCAGCAAATCCCATTTTTGTATGTGTTGAAAAGCTTAGTGCAAAGTAGTTTTTTTAAAAGTAATAATAATAAAAAAAGATGGTGAATGAGTGACTCATACACTCCTTTAGCAAGTTGTTGGAAACTGCTGGATCCCAAAGATCTGCTCAGATACAGAATTCCATGCAAGGAGTTTAATCCTTGGTGTTCACCTCTTGTTGATAGGCATCTGGTAAAGCTGAGCTCCGTCCTTTCTGATTAGCTGAACCAGAGGATCATTTACTCTTTGCTGCCTTCATGTTTTCCTAACTGCTGCAGGAAGACCATAATAGGAGATTTTTTGATGCCTGCCCACTTAAATGGGGAGACTTCTGCATTAAACAAGCAAGTATCTCTCCACGTTTTAACTTATGATGGCAGCAGATCGGAACTGATCTGAGTTAGAAATTGTAGGCGATACCAGTGATCCAGGTCTGTTTAATCTCTCTCTGCTTCTGCTTGGGGAAAGGTAAATATTTAACTCCAAAAATTTCAGTAGGAAATCAGCATTGCATCGATTAATGTGCCGTCCCTCTTAGTAACTGTAGGAGGAGAAGTACATCCAGGAAAAAAATGACATCAATTCATAGTAACAATAATTACAAATTAAAACCAAGCCATATTAAAGGTATGGGCATCTTCTTCCCAAGTAGACTTGAGTGCTAATACGTTGTCAGTTAGCAATAAACAAGAATTCTGTTTTTCTCACAATAACCTGTTTCTGAGCCTTGAGGTAGGCTAGAAGAGGAAGGGATGGATGAGTGACTTTTAAACACCATCTGTAAATGTTTTTCTCAAGCGAAACTGGACAACTTCGTGCATGTTTTGTGTTTCTTGGGGAGTGGGGTGATTTTTTTCTTTTTTTATGGGGAGGGTTTGGTTTTTATCTTGCTCTCTGGATGGCCACCGAACTAGGCAAAATAGGAAACTCTGGTTGTACGTGCAACGTTGGGGTGTACACGTTCAGTTTTATAGGCTGTTCCATAAAACCGGACACGCTGATGATCTTGGCAAGCTGCTGTTGTGGTGAAGTAAAATGTTCAAAGTATACCTGCAAAGTTTTTTATATATATGTATATTGCAAAGTTAGTTCAAAGTATACCTATTTTCTTTTGTTCCTGAATATCTGTAAACAATAAATAATGTTTTTATGCTCCTTTTGTGAAGGTGTATATATACTTAACAATGCTTTGTGTAACTTTATTCCGTAGCTGGGGAAATTCCAAAGATGTCTGGCTCAACATCCTGAAGAAGGAGAACAGATACGCTCATTGCAAACATTTCACATCACTACATTCTAGTTTGCAACCTCACATGAGATCCATACTGCTAGACTGGCTCTTAGAGGTGTGTTCTTTTAGTTACTTTGCCATGTGTTATGCCTGTGAAGTAGGCAGATACAAGCACAGCTTTTACATAAACAACCTAATAGCAAGATGTACTGTATGCTAAATGCTAAAACTAGTTTGCAACAGAAGGGTTACAAGTTACTGCTTTTGATCCTCTTGGTGAGCTACATTCAGTCTTCCCTGGCAGGAGACACTGAACCTTCCACACAGTGCAGCAAGCAACAGTACTAAATTTTTGCTCTTGCCACACTTATTTCCTGGGAAGGGGAGAAATCTAGTTTTGAGACACTTACACTAAAATTCCTATAGACAGATTAGTTACGGAGCTCTACCTTTGCATCTTAGACTGTATCTAAGCCATGAGACAGCTGCATCTGTATCGAGGACTTCAGTTATCACCTTGGCCCCATCTACTTCAAGAGCTCTTAGATGTCAGCCCCGACACTGTCTTCTGACTTAGGATAGAATTAAAAATTTATTACTATGAAGAGAGCAGAAGAAAGAAGTATGGTACTGGCTGACCTCTGAAGGCTCTTGATATAGACAGGTTCTTGTTGGAAAACGATTATAAATAAATCATCCATATTCCAGTCTAATTACTGTACTTCAGAGTATTCCAGTTGTCAAACAAAATGGAAGTTCTTGGCAGCCTATGCGAAGGAGCGTTAGTGTTGCAAATAAGAGAGCTATGTTCTGGAGGCGTTTGCGAGAACTCTGTATTGAGCATATTCTGTCACCACTGCCAAAAGCAACCTTTGACTCATGCAATCCTTGCCCATCAGCAGAAGGGATTTGCAGGTTTACCAATTCCGTATTGAGCACTCCAAGGAAGCAGATGTTAGTGGCACTCTTGATGTCCTGGTGGAACAGTGCTAATAGCAGGGGATTTTGAGGGAAAGGAACGGAGTGTGGGGGTTTTCTTTTTCAAATATGGTCTGAATATAAAAACTATTCCAGTTGTGCACTTCCCTACTTCCTCTAATGTGTAATTTACATACCACCATTAAATTGTGTTTTGTTGCTTTTTTTTTTTTTTTTAAAATCTTGAACTCTTAGGAAATAATCCAATTTCCAAACAAAAATGTCAACAAGGGCCTTGTTGTTGTTGTCTGGCTCAGGGGTTCTCTCTGCCACAGTGGATTAAAATCGCAGCAACTTTGAGAGTCCTCCAGTAGCTCCTAACATTGTCTTCTGTAACATCATAACTGAGATACTATTTAACATGACCAAGCATTATTGCCTATGTTTGGGCAATACACTTCTATAGAAATTGTACCATGTATTCGTGGGTGGGCCTGGTCTGTACTTTTTTAGTTCTGAATCTTGTTTGGAGCAGTAGTTAAAAATATCAGAGTAGCACAGCAATTGGCAAATATTAGATCAGGTCTAAAAGAATGAGCTGTGGTGTTACTGCCAACCAGTTGCATTTTTGATGGTCAGGAAGGGTTTTGATTTGCAAATGGACTTTCAGCCTTACCTTGGGAAATAGCTAGTAGTAGTGAGGTTTTATTCTGACTTTGTATCCAAGTGAAATAATGAAGCAGGGCAGGAAGCTTGGACTTGGAATCTATTTCTTGGATATTTCCTGTTGACTGTGTGTAGATTGTAAGTAATTTGTAGATGTATCTAACTAGTTTCTAGCTGTGGAAGGGATACAGAGTTGCAGGTAAGCTGAAGTTGTGGCAGACCCACCCGAATTTAGTTAGAGATCAGAGGAAAAAGTAGGTAAGAAAGATCTCCAGGCCTGGGCAGTCTCCTTTCCTTTTTTGTTGAACTGGTGTTTGAACCATTTTGATACAATGCAAGTATTAAAAAGTTCTTCCTGCCAGGGAAACCCGCGACTGCGTGGAGCAGATGGCCGTCCTTGCGGTTTTGTTCCCGCTTAGCGAGGCTGTCGGCGTGCCTGAGGGGCTGCGGGCAGGCTCCTGGCTGGCCAGCAGAGCCCCCTCGGGCAGGAGCTTCCAGGCTTATTTGCTGTACAGCCAAAGACTTCAGGTTTTTTAGTGGTTCTGCCCTGGGGCAGACAGGGAGGATCTGCTCCGTGACTTCAGCTTGAGGCTGGAGCCCAGAGTATTCTTAATCAAGCAAACTAGTGGAGGTTTTTGCTGTCCCCCCCGCCTCCATGAGGCTTTCTTCTTTCAGTGGAAAATTGTTCATGCTCATTTTTAGGAAAACTGGATGCTATTTACATTGGAAAAAGTATACTTTGGAAGGATGTTAGTGCATGACAGACAATCCATGTTTAGGTGGGAGCATAGGAAATACTTTTTCCAGTCCCATACTAACCACTGCATCTTAACACACCTTGGCATGTGATTGTGTGTGCAAAAGATAAAATTGTGCACGCTGTGTTTTACTGTTAAAGCTTGAATACTCCCATGTGTGTACACAGAGTTTTTTAACAGAAAACGGAATTATTTTGTGTTTTTTTTTTTTTTTTTCCTGTTGTAGGTATGTGAGGTGTATGCACTCCACAGGGAAACCTTCTACCTAGCTCAAGACTTTTTTGATAGATTCATGTTGACACAAAAGAACATTAACAAGAGCATGCTTCAGCTCATAGGAATTACCTCATTATTCATTGCCTCCAAACTTGAGGTAAGAAGTTCTGTTACAGGGAGGAGGATATTAAGTTTGAAATAACTAAAAAGACAGTGGTAACGTTTATTTATTCTGCCTGAATCTTTTGAACTTGGTGGTGTACATACAACACTGAAGGTCAGAAGGGGAAAGTTTTTTCTCTTCCTTCAGTTGTGCATATGTCAATCTCTTGGAGTGTAGTCTTTGTCCTCCCTTTCCTCAGCAGCAGGGAAGGAGACCACATAAACTTAAAAGCTATGCAAATGTGCTAGGACTAGTTTCGTTTTGTTTTGTCTTTTTCCAAATATACAGCAATTGGCAGACAATCTCAGGAATGGGTGTGGGACTTGAACAAAACCAAGCCTAAGTCTCAAACTGCCTGTACATCAGGCTGATATCTCTTTAAACCCATTTAGCAGAGTTTTTTTTTCTTTCAAAGATAACGTAATCAGTGCAGCGATGGTGATACGTTACATCGCATACTACATCTGTGAGCCCGGAGTGTATTTTTGTACGTCTCCTTTTGTAGGTCATGGTAGGCTGGACTGAGACGAAAATTCGGGATATTAAGTTTTTATACTTGGAACCCCCCCCGGGTCTAGGTGTTGTTCTTACAGCCAAGGTAGTGCCCTACAAGCAGTTGTCTGTCCCAAGGAAGCGTGTGGGGCATCAGGCCGTGGAGCCAGCTGGTAGGGAAGCGGTTCTGCTGGCGACTTCTCTTTCACTAACACACCTACCTATATGTGGCCCCAACTGGCATGACTGGGTTGGCAAATTTGTTAACCGTCTCTGCACCATGGATTTTGCCAGCTACAGTGGCTGTGGGATTTTGTCTCATCTTTTCCCAGCTTTTTCTCAATCGATGAGACTACATCAGCCCTCACTGACATTGTGCATAACCTGTATTGGCAAGCCTTTTCTAGTACCGGGGTGTGCTGTATGAGAATTAGGACGGTGTATGTTTTTACATCAAATGGAATAGCTGAGTAGAAAGTGGTATAAATGAAAGGCTCTTCTGATTGCTTGGTCAGCATTTATTTCTCCAAAAGCTAAAGAAGTTGCGATAAATCTATCGTGTTTTACAGCAGGTAACATATAACCTACTTGTTTTTAATATCTCCTCAAAGTTTCAAGTCACTTCATAGAATGAGAAAAACACTGTTGTAGCATAAGAAATGTTAATATTCCAGTATGGACGGAAAAGTATTTGCCAGTATCCTCTCAAATTGTCTTAGATTTGTAAAGCGCTCTAATCTTCACTTTTCCCCTTCCCTTCCTTTAAAGGAAATCTACGCTCCTAAAATACAGGAATTTGCTTACGTCACTGATGGTGCTTGCAGTGAAGATGATATTGTAAGAATGGAACTTATTATGTTAAAGGTAATAACTTTGCGGCGTTTGTAAGTGCCGGTTGAAAGACCGTCCAGCGGAGCCTTGTGTTTTAATGTCATTTGTCTGCTTAGAAAAGGGACACGTTTAGTATTCCCTCCAATGAAACTTTCATTGTACGTGCAGGGGACCTCTGAAGCCCCTGGCTGGGGTGAAATCCCCGTCTGTTAGAAAAGGACAGGTTTCTCGTGCGTGCACGAAAGGAAAGGCCTGCCACGGGCCGGGCCAGGCGGCTGTCGCTGTAGCGTAGTGCGCTTGCCAGGGTCCTTTGCTGTCCGGGAACAGGGGCCTCTAGGAGAGACAGGCAAAGCATCGACACTACTCGGTGCTCCTTCTCTTGGAAAGGATCCATCTTTACCATCACAGGACTCCTTATACGTTTATTCTTCGTTAGCAGATACTAGTTGCAGGTCCAGGCAGCTAGCCTGAAGGCTCGGGGGAAACAAATACTCTGAATTTCCCAGCCTCTGAATGGGGAAGATGCACAAGATCCAAGTGCACGGGCATAGGAAAGGGGGTTGAGACAGCCGGATACGTTTTTGTGCTGATCGTAACGCAGCCTGTTCAAAAAGTAGCGAGAATGCAATCTAAAATGAATATTGGTACTTGAAATTGTACATCATCTTTAGTGTCTTTTGAGGCTCTGTGCAATAAGCTGAGCAAACTCAAAGGGGAGGTACGGGAAAAGAGAGCAGGGCACAAAACTATCCTTGCGGGGTTTAGGGTGCTTACCCGTTTGTTTCATATTCGCAGGCTTTAAAATGGGAACTCTGCCCGGTGACAATCGTCTCTTGGCTGAACCTCTATCTTCAAGTGGATGCTCTGAAGGATGTTCCGAAAGTGCTGCTACCTCAGTATTCTCAGGAAAAATTCATTCAGATAGCACAGGTAGGTAGTAAACTCTGTTGGAAACTGCTTTTTGGAGCGATTACAAGCACAACTGACCATTACACCCCAAAAGCTGTTAAAGAACGCTTTTCCTTGTTTCACCTCGCCTGTTACCATGTTAAGGAATGTGCAAGTTTGCCTGCCAGAGAATGTCATACTAAGCTTTGAGGATAAGCACCCATGTGTTTCTTGTCTCCCTGCTCTCACATATTTTAAGACTTCTGTACACTGGAAAAATAAAAATCCATCTTGTTTTTTTTAATTGCTATGCACTACAGCGGCAACAGCTCAGAGAGGAGGGTGGATAATTTAAGATGCTATGGTCAGTTCACTGTTTTTTACCTGTATTATCTCTAACGGTGTTTCTGCATTTGCCGAGAAGGCAGTCTGAGGAGTGTTTTGACTGTTTTGAAATTGCTGTGCTTCAATTTTTATGGGCACGTAAGCCTCAGAGAGGCTTACTGAAGGGTAGACTAAGTCACAGAGCTGCTAGGTAATATTTTAATTTAAGAAAATACCTTCCTGGAGCTCTGCTAAGAGTTTCAAGGTGTACTTAAATCTGTGCAAGCAAAGTGTCTTGCATGTTACTGGTCAAAGTGCAAATTGGTTTGCATCATAGCTCTGTGAGACCCACTTTAGCTGCAGTGGGTGCCAAAAATAAATTAGATGCATGCAATTGATGGTAAAAAGCTCAGCCATGTTACAGAGCATAGAGTGTAGGGGGGCTGCTGCATGCACAGCGGTTTCTGAGACAGGATTGTATCGAAGTACCATCTTGTTAAAATTCGTACCTCTTCTTTCCTCAGCTGTTAGACCTGTGTATTCTGGATGTGAATTCTTTGGACTTCCAGTATAGAACACTAGCTGCTGCAGCGCTCTGCCACTATACCTCAATTGAAGTAGTCAAGAAAGCTTCAGGTAAGAAGCCTTTGTAAAGCTTAGCCTTGTTAGGCAGGGGACTCTGAAAGCTGTTAGATGCCTGAGGCTGCGAGGAGCGTATTGGCTTACCAGGCTGCCAAAGACCAAAGCTACACGGACACTGCTAGTTTGTTCTTCTGTTCTGTGGGGTTTTTTCCCCCCTAACTTCACTTCCTTCCTGCCACTATCTCAGATGTTACAAAGACTCAGAAAAGAAGGAAATGCTTTCAGAAGCATAGTCTTAGCTGAGGAAATGAAGCAGATTTATCCCTCTTGCTCTTGGGCTGCTACTACTGCTCCATGACTTCCAGTTGTTTTGGGGATCGTTGGCTACCTAAAATGTAGCCAGCCACCAGTCATCCTCAGCTGTCGGTGGCATTCAGTTACCCGGTGCGCTCATTCCCACAAGCCTGTCCCTTATAAGTGGGGGAAAAAAAAAAATCCCGTACCTAAGCTCAGCAGGTGTGCATTGCCCGAGGTACCACAAAGGACTGTGACAACAGTGCGTGGTTTTAGGGCGTGAACCAAAATCTTGCGCTCAAGCTGAAGTCACCTCGGCCTCCCCGGTGAGCAACAGGAACCCTCAGGGCCACAGAGCCACTTTGCTCAGGAGGCCTGTGCTCACCGTCCTCTGCCACCACGCTTTTCAGTAATGAAATCTCAATGCTGGGCATTTCTTGGAGGATGTTTCTGAGTTTTTTATCTGCAGTTTGAGTTGTTTTTAAATTTATGACTGTGTTGGGACACTGTGCAACTCCTCCATGACTTCTAAATCTATTCTTGCGTTCTGCCCTCTAGGCTTAGACTGGGACAGCATTTCAGAGTGCGTAGAATGGATGGTTCCCTTTGCAAGCGTGGCAAAAAAAGCCCCCGTGAAGCTGAAGAACTTTAAGAAGGTTGCAGTAGAAGACCGACACAATATCCAAACACACACAAATTATTTGGACATGCTGGTAGGTGGTTTGTGGATTGGCAGTTCAGGCAGCTGAGCACGGGTTACACACTCCTCTCCCGAGGCAGCTACGCTGGCCAAACACCTTCCTGGGCGCACCTGGCCTGGCTCGCCATGGCCAGCGCTGCCCAGCCTTTTGTTTCTTGCTCCTGCTTGGTGATGCTGTAAACGAAAGGGGTTTTACCCTAACGCTCACAGGCTGTAAGGAAAGAACTGGTGAGGTGTTTACAAGATAATCATCTTTGTTGTGTAACACCACCTTGGTTTTTTATTCAGTATCCTAACTCTGGAGTCTTGACTTGTACTGGGCAGAGTGAGGAATACTAGTGAAACAAAAAAGGAGAACTTATCACAGGTATTAACTGTCCTCTTCCTCTCCCGATACCCAGGAAGAAGTTAACAGTGGAGTAGCATCTACTGCCCCAGGCCAGTTATCCCCCGTGTCAACAGGAGGAATCATAACCCCTCCCAAAAGTACAGAGAAGAAATGAAATACAGACCGCAACCTTCATGAACAGTTTCAGAAACAGGACTTGGTGCTTCAGAACAAGACCACACTAAAGGTGACTCGCGCTCTTTACGGCTGCTCAAGGCTTGGGCAGTAGAAGCTGCACCAAACAGAGCAGCAGAAAGAAACTGAGACTGTGTCCTCCTACAGACTTGATAAAAGATTTTGACCACGCATCCCTCCACGCATCCACAGGAGCCAGGACTATTTTGGTCCGTTCTCAGACATGACTTAGTTCAACTCAGACCATTCCTAACTTATGAACTTCAAGAACTTTTTAAAAACGGCTGAGTGGCAAAGTTTGTCCACTCAACTTACTTACATGTCAAACTCGCTTTAACTTGGGCTAGCCATACAGGAGAACGTAATGACAGCTTGTACATATTACCTCTTCTTGACTTGGGTTTGTTGTGTTTGGTTTTTTTTTTGTTTTTTTGCTTTTCTTGGTAAGGTCAGAGCTTAAGGCCTGTCAGTTAGTCACCCACGAGCTCAGGTGCAGTATTACAGAGGTCAGCGGGTACGCAGTTTGCATTTCTGAAACCACTCCGCCCTTGCATTACAGCGTAGCCAGCCCTGTATCCAATTCTGGCTCCCCAGGAGGCTGATGAATTTAAGGTGGCCCTTCAGGGCTGCCATAAACTTCAGTTCTAGTGTAGCGCTGACCTCAGGTAGGAGTACGAGCAGAGAAGGTGCTGCTGAAGTAACCTTAACTGGAACGAGTACAGTCCTGGGAGGAAGGAGGTCTATCCTAGGAGATCCAGCCACCAACTCTCAACAAGAACAAACATAACCAGACCTGGAGAGGGTATGGAAAAAAGTGAGCCGCTGGTACTCTACAACCACTCACGTCATAGGAACAATATTTTAAACTAACTGTGGAGCTGTATTTTATCAGTGTTTATAAACAGCATTAACTACTGTGTTTTCCTTGGAATATTCACTACCTCTGCCTCCGAGGTGCTTCACTTCTGTGCTGAAGGGACGGTGCTGGGAAAGATGGGTATCGCCCGCCTCCCTCTTTTGAGGTGCTCCTCCCTGTGCCCCGCATCCAGGGCCACGTTTTACGTGACAGGGAGCAGCCCGCGAAGCTGCGCTAGCACATCGCGTGCCACCCACGTCCACATTAAACTCGTGCTACACTTAGCAAACTTGAATTCATGTCTTCTTCAAACAAGCCATTGTGGAACTAGCTGAGGTTGCTTCCAGCCTTCTGTACAGTTTGTAAAAATAAGGGGTTTATTATAAGATTTCATCTATTTCTAAAAAGAAAGATACTAGACTGTAAATGTTGTATAAAAATTTAAATGAATTTAAAAAATAATAAAGTCTTGAAAGATTTTTTTTCCACTTCCACACATTTTAGAACAGTCTTCCAGCGTTAGCCTAGAAGTAAAGTTTTGCCATTGCTTGAAGAAACTTCTTTTTCCTTCTCTGCGCAGCAAGCTGTAGGACTTCCTCGGGATTACTGGCGTTCAGCTCTGTCTGGCCAATGGCTTTTATCTTGAAACAAAAGATGAGACAGCGCTAGCACCACTCATTCCAGTAGGGCTGTTCCATCACAAGGCATTTTCAGCACCGGCTCAACGGGGGATTTATTTCTGTAACATGCGGTGCCACCCCACCCCTCAACCAACAACTTCACATCAGCATCCAGACTCAATATTAAGAATTAGGCAACAAAATTAAAACGGCAAGTGGCGATTCTTTTCAAAGACGGTTTCAGGGAGGGACAGACGCAGCGAGGAAATCCCACACCCCCAAGCACCCTGTGTTCGCTTACTGCTATCTGCCGCTTGTCCGTCTCGCCTCTTTTGTGGTGGAGATCTGAGGGTGGGTCAAGAAAAGACACACGGGTAGGAAGCGGGCTTTTTCCAGCCACGGACATCCACTGTGAGCTTTCTGTAGTGGCATTCTACTGAAAGGATACATGTCAAATACTCCAAAATTGTGACATCCCAGATGTATTCGTAGTAAGAATCCATGGCATCGTGACTGAAAGAGAATACAAGGTTAGATTACCCAACGCGCACATTGTGCATGCGTATTTATAAGTTTTGTTGTACCATTTACCTGTTTTGTTCCTGCAGTGCCTTAAACGCAGTTTTATAGTCTACTTCTCTGAGGAACTGGCATAAAATGGCTACCTGTAAGGAAAGGCGCACAGGTGATTTTCACAGCCTTCATTCCCCGCAAACTGAAATCTTCCACAGAAGCCCTCAGTAATCCCACCCCGTTCCTAGCCCAACCAACTCCTGGTTCCTGTAGCAAGTTCTGAGCACCTGAACTTCCAGAGCGTACGCAACTCACTCTGCAATAATCAACAGCAGTAGCTAAAGGGAAGCAAAAGGGTTTTTACCCTTTTACCCAGGGACTGACTTGGCTTCCAAGTTTCTAAATGCATTTAATAGCTCTTAACTCAGAGGTCAATAAAAGCCTTGTTACTTCTCGGAGAAGGAGCAATCCCACTGAACAGTGGCCACACAGGGCTACCACGAAGAACATGGCCAGCTTCCCAGCACCCCCCCACAGATACTGGACTCTCCCTCAACTCTACAAAAAAAACCCCAAAAACCAAACCACCAAAAAAACCCCCCAAACACACCTCTATTCTAAGAGAAAAATGGAACAACCTCCCCCAGACTACTACTTTCTACAGCATTTCCAAGTATATGTTTATTTACTCCTTAATTTGGGTCCTTTTAGTGTCCTAGAAGCAACAGTAACAACACAATCTATTTTATTGCAATTACATTTAAAAGGAACAATGCAACTGGATTCAGTTTTACTTTTCAGAAAGTTCACCACCCCCCCTTAAACATCAAAATATTTATAAACTAATGTTTTCCTAAATGTCCATGTTTCAACTCTTACCTGGGTGTGACAGTTGAGTAAAGAACAACACTTGATCATTCTTTTTATCACCTAGAGAACAGTTAAAACACAAGTTTTGAAATGCTAGTATTGGAACACAAACAGCAATTTATGCTTTTTTTTCTTTTTTTTAAATACAAGAGACCAGCTACATAACCATGTACGTTCTTCTAACGCGCCCCCAACAACTCCTGGGTTTTAGCACATCCACTGATCAACGGCGCTTTCATCCCTTCGCAGACTTCACAAGAGCACAACGTGTGCTACAGAACAAAGCGCTGGGTTTCTGGTTGGAGAGCCGGGCTGCGGTCCTTAAAAAGCTTCGCCTTCGTCTCCTGCCGCCCACAGAAAAGGCCTGACCCGGGTGGGACCGGCAGAGGGAGTGGGCCCAGGGACAACAGCTCGCACCCCCGGGCAAAGACGTGGCGACGAGCAGCAGTGCCGCCACCCAACAGCACCGTGCTCCCAGCCGGGGCTCCCGCGCCGCTGCGGCCAGGCAGCGGGCACGGCCTGGACAGGGCTGCGAACGTTCAGGGTCCCAGACGCTGCCTGAGGCTCGCCCTTGCCGTACGTACGGGAACGCGAAACGAGCAGCAATCGGACAGCGTATGAAAATAACCTCCTTCCCTGGGCCTGGGCGGGCACGACCAGCCTATCGCCTACTGAGACGCAGCCTACAAGAAACACAGTGGTTGCCTAATGAACAAGGCAAATGCCTGGATAAAGGCCTAAGCGGCTGCAAGACTGGAGCGGAACATGCTGCGGCGGGGATTGAAGATTCCCCCCAGCACACCCAGTGATTAAGGGGTTCTCACTCATGGGCCACTTGCCAGCGCCTAGCCGCTCGTCACACCAACTTGCCAAGCACCCAGGTCCCTGCCACGCACAGCGCCATACCTCCAGCACGCTCTGACAACGGTAAGTTACAATCCCACCCATCTCCGGGCAACCTTGCACAGCGCTGCGACACAGCCCTGCTCACTGTCAGAGTATGGAAACCAATACCGGGGGTGTGTGAGAAGGAGCCAACGTTGTCTGGATCTCCCTGCTGATGTGGTCCACGCTCCCGCTCCTCAGCTGCGTTAGTTAGAGCAGACAATATTTCAGAAGTGTTCAGACAATACGCTTACGTTTGTCTGCACCATGGGTGGAAGCAAGCAGGCTCCATCTGTGTGATACCAGCACCAGAAGCACGGCGGGAGCGGGCTGGAGGCTCGGGCCAGCGCTGCAGCACAGCCAGCGAGGAAGAGCGAGCACTGCTGCGCTGCCCTGAGCTCGTCTGCCCGCCCAGCATCGCCCAACACGGTGTGGCCCCGCGCAACGAGCTGGGGGACGGCCACACCGCACGGCCATGTGTGTGCCCTTGGCTTTTTCATTTGCTCACTACTGCACCGGAGTCCGGCACCAGTGCCTTCCCAGCTGGCAGCTCTGCACATTCAGTCTACGAACTAACAGAAAAGCCTTCTGTGCTTCAGCAAAAGGGGAAGCTTCAGATTTTCTATGGCCTTCAAGCAACAAGCAAAGAAAAATGGATCTATGAGGATTCATATCCCTAAATGCATCAGCTATAAAATCTTACAAGCTACACCAACGTGTGCGTGTTTAGCAGTTTTGTTTCTACAGAGAATTAGGATGCTGACTGGATCCAAAGAGATATTTTTGTACATCTAAATCCCATTGTAGCTCACCTGGTCTGTGTACACATCTGGTGGCACCATCTTATTAAAGAAGTCTGAGCACACAGCTCCTGCCTGTAGATAATAGTGAAGGGCTGCTGAATACTGATTCGTCGCTGCAGTGGAAAAAGGCAAAATAAGGTCTTAAAAGTAAACACAGCAGTTATTTCTAAGACTCAGATCAATTGTTTATAGAATTACTCAGATACATACATCTCATAGGTGAATTCTACTGGGAAGGTGACTTGCATATCATTGTTTGAAAAGCACAGACACACAGGAGGCAGTAAACCAGTGACAGACAGAAAACTACACAATCAGGAAAACTAGCAACACAGGCAAAGTTCTGCCTTTTGAGAATTACTTTTTACTTTTCAGGTATTTGATCTTAAATCCATCAACCTTAGAGCAGAAAAGCAGCTTGTCTTCCCTGAACTCCGCACGCGGGTGGCAGTGAAGGAATTTAGTTGGTGCAAGTTAGAGAGGGCCAGCTGATGCCACCACACCCATCTCATGGTTCAGCACCAGTTTTACTCCCAGTAAGTCCTTACTGAACCAACACGAAGACAGTTTTCAGGGGCTCTGTGGTGAGAGCAGTCTGATTGTCCACACAGCTTCTGAAATACAGACCCGACACATGCCGGGAGTGCTCTTTCAGGTACCAGCTTCTGAGGCTTCCTACGTAAGCATCCTCCTCCTGGGATGTTGTTCCACTTTGTACGAGCAGTAAATACTGCCAGTTTAACACCTCAAATCACTCCCTCATATCCAAGGTGACAGCCCTAACCACAAGACTAAGACCCCTCCCCTCACCCCAAGGGTTATGAAGCATCTTCTAGACAAATTTGTCTCCTTTGGAAGCAACAGGCTAGGATTTCTGCACTACATCTTACAGCACACCACAGACATCCTCCCAGTGCAAAAAAAAAAAAAAAGAGATTTGGAAACATGCACCTTGCCTCCTGCAATAGCCCAAAGCACCAGCAAGTAGATGGCAGAGGCACAGCACACATCCTGTTTTACTGCCAGAAAAGAACAATTTGGCTTAAATTGCTAAATTTCACTAGACTGGTCTCAACAGATAATTTAAGTGGAAGAAATGCCGAGCTACCTTTGAGGATGGCTATGGCCACGTCCTTCTCTGGGACATACACCAGGTAGTACCGTACTTGTCTGGCTATCTTCTGAAAGTTCATTCTTCAGCACCTACCTCTCTACTCTACTGACACTCTAAAGCAAGCCCCAAGAACTGACTCTAGGTTGGGGAATAATTTAACAAAGCATAGTATCACAGAGCTGGCCAAGGCTTCCCCAGGCAACCGCTGCCCTGGTACAGTCTGGGTGCACGTCATGGTGCCCAGAAGCTGCAAGAATTTATATCCCAGTTCTGCTGGCTGCTCTCAGCTGAGGAGCAAGGATAAGTACTGGGAAAGTGGCAGGCGAGGACAGAACAACAGGAAAGAGCTTCCCATCACAACCAATACCAGATCAGAAGTTCATGCTTCCTCATTTACAAATCCTAGATACTTCCCTATATAAAACAGACCCTCTCTACTGTGCTCGTCTTCTGCTCCAGTGAAGCTGATCTCCACATTTAAAAGCAAGCACTATTCACACAACTTTCCATCCACTTAATACGACTCGAATGCCAGGGGTTTGCACAATATACCACTCAAGGACCAACTGCACCCACTAAAAAAAAAAAGTGATGTTAATGATGACACTTAGAGTAAAGTTTCCCTTACCCCAAAAGCAAGTCCGCATGACCCATCAAAAGCTCAGTCTCTCTGTGGGCTTAGACAACCTCCCAAATTCACCTATACAACTGCATGTAAAGATTTTAAACTCATATATCACTTAAGCTTCTTTTCACAAGAGGGAACACAAGGAAGGTTATGTCAAGCAAATCTCAGAGAAGCAAGGTACCCCTACACACATGCTAAAAATAGACATTGGTTTCACTTACCAAAATAAATATCTGCTTGAATAATTAACCAGAAGTGGTTGTTTGCGTTGATAGTCAATGCATAGCTGACTAGCTCTTTTACTGTAACAGCCACAGCTTCAAAGTCCACTGACTGAAGACTAAAGGAAAAAAGGAAGAAAAATAATTCCTAAATTATTGTTTTGGTTTTTTAAGCAGTAATTTGATTTCACATCTAGCTTAAGTCCAAAGCACCTTGCATTAAATGTCAAGCAAAAATAACTCCAGGAAAGATTTAGTGTTAACTAAGACTACTGTTGAGTTGTTTCAATAGAGTAAATCTGATAGAACAAATACCCCCTTCACAGGCTCGGACAAAAAGTCAGAACTTTATCTGCAGTTGACACCACAAAAGGGTTTCGTGCGAGAATATATGTTTTCCGTTTAAAGAAGTTTGAAGACAACACCTGAAACCACTACAAGTTTATCACAGCATCTGCATAAATGGCCACAGACAGCAATCTCTGGAAACTTGTGGAACTAGCTTGGAAAGGAAGGCTGGGAATGGTTTGGCACATTGCTTGGGCAGTCTTTCCCAAAGCTCATGCGGAATCTCCATTTTTAAAAACATGCTTTTTCTCACCCTACTGCTAAATTCTGGTAACCTTGAAAATTACTTTCTTCTGATTAACTTTATAATATACACTGACGTCTAAGTCGGTAACAATGAGACTATTCAACCAGACCAATTAAAGACAGATGAACCACACTAAGCATTACACGCTCTCTCTCTCTCTCTCATGAGAGTCATCTCTCTTGATGCATACATGGAATCTAAACCAGAGGCTCTGTAGGGTAGAACCTCACTAAACTTCATTGGAGAAATACAGTTCAATCCAGCCAGAACATATCAATGCCTACCATATACCACTTAGTATTTTGGCAATTATTCAAACACACATCAAAAAAATATTTGTTATTTTGCATTAAAATATTATATAGTTCACATAGTTACATCAGGCATTGGAACAGGCTGCCCAGGGAAGTGGTTGAGTCTCCATCCCTGGAGGTATTTAAAAGATGGGTAGACGTGGTGCTTAGGGACTTGGTTTAGTGGTGGACTTGGCAGTGATAGGTTAACAGTTGGACTCGATCTTAAGGGTCTTTTCTAACCTTAATGATTCTATGATTCTATGATATAGTTCAGTAAAGCAGGCAGCTAAAACACCCCTCTGTTTCTACCAGCAGCTGCATCAGGACCATCAAATTAGGAGCAAAAACCTCCACGCAATCAGACCAATCCACCCGCAAACAGAATGGGGGTCAGTGATGCCCCTACATGGCAGAATTCACACTAACATACAATAACTAACACACAGTAACAGGAACCAAACCAACTACGTGAACGCATATTTTGAAAATTGTATATTTAATTATGATCTTACTTGGGGATGGATGAGGGCCAGATGGAAATGTGCTCTGCTGCAATATCATTCACAATATCTTCCTAAGAGGAGAAAGATGGTAAGAGGCATTACAGAAAGAAACACTTCAAGAAAACCAAGTAAGATGTTCATGATATATACTAACCCGAACATTATGAAGCTTGACAAACAGGGACAATATTGTGGTTAAAACCAATGGTTCCTGTAAGGAAGAAAAAAAAAAAAGTATTCCTATGAGCTAACAAAACTCCACTTCTTTCCCTAAGCTTTAGAGCTGTGTAAGAAGTTCTGACATCATTATACTTTCTTATTGAAACAGGGCAATATTTTGTTAAGAATACTGCAACGCAGGAACACTGTGAGCAAATTTCTGTAGGAAGTCTTTAATTACTTCAGGTTTTCCTGAATAACTATTTGGATATAAACTTTACTTAGGTTTTACACATCTTTATGTTGTTTCTGCAACTACTGCCTAGCCTTAAACTTAAGCTAGGTATACTACAACTTTCTATACATTTACAAACCCACAAGGTATAAAACAATTTCCCTTCCTCTTACTTCTGCTGCTTAGTTACGACGCAAGTAGCAGCTTCCTTCTCCCTCCAAAAGGAATGCTTTGCTTCGTGATAGCTGGAATAAAATGAACTTCATGATAGCTGGCACAAAATATACTCCTAATGTTAATAGATCTCCACTGTCAGAACTCAGGATTTTTAAAATTTTTTTTCCACACTGCTGTATGGCAGGTATAGCAAATTCCGAAGTTCTTCAGACATATAAAACAGCTGTATAGCTATCAGATTTTCTGACTTTAACAGGAAAAGTCCAGAAAAATATTATACCAAAAGAAAGTTCTGGTTGCGAACACATTCTCAAGGCCACTGTAACTTACCCGAAGCTTTTTGATGAAGGACAGCAATTCACTCCTAAATGAGGGACACAAATATCCTTGTAAGTAATCGTCCACAGCAAAGAATATATGCAAACTTAATACACTGGAAACGAAAGTCAGTAAAGCAAATTCTTCACCCACCAAAATACTCCTGAACCTCTAAGTTTACAAATGCAAGGTATAAAAGTGAAAACGCTCAAGCAGGTCATTCACTTTTAATACGCTCACTGGCAAGTTTTACTTCTACATTTAAAACAGGTTAAATAATTGATTCCTTGTCATGCCAGATCAGAAATTGTCACCATAATACCAATCTAGGCAAGCACAGCCTGTTTGGAAAAGGTTTCATTGCTTCTTTTCTATAATAACAACAGGGTCACTGCCCTTTACTGTATGAATCAGAGGGGGTCAGAAAACGTTCAGTATCCTAGAGCACACCTGTACTGCTTCCTTTTCCTTGCCAGAGTACGCAGCCGAAATATACACCGAGCACATACCCTCTTCCACCCATCCCACAGCAGCGTAAGCAAAAGCAGCTGGCCTTTAGGCACACATTAACCTGATTAGCTCAAGAAAGGCAAAGAAACAGTCAATAGTTTGACAGAGGCACTTTTTCCAAGTTTTTAACATGGAAAGCTGTTCAGTATAATCATACATTCCAGAATTTACCATAAAAGGCAACTTATAATCAGGCTTGAACTTAAGAATAGGCTGAAAACACTTACAAAATCAGTCCTGAACCAATCAATCAATCAGTTAAGGCTAAGGCTGGCATAGGTTAGGTAACTGACAGTGAAATTACTCCAGTCAACAATATTTTCTTTCTTTCCCTCTCCCCAGGGGCTCAGCTGAACTAGAATTTCACTTCAAGATTGAATAACATCTAGCTTTAGATTCAGAAACCTATAGCTAAGTGTAGACACCTATGCTGTGAGCTAGGTGTTTAATAAAAGTAGTTAACTGATGCAGTCACTGGAGTCTGCAGAGCAATTCTATTTGATGTAAAGCAGACACCTCCCGTCAGTCAGCTAAACTGCCCTCTAGATGCCATTGACTTCACTGGAAGAACTACACCGATTATAATGGGAGCACAGGCATATATGCTTTGGCATCTGTATGTTGACCTGAATCCCACGCGCTCCTTCTCTCTCTCTGAAAGGGAAAGTCAACACATCACCGCTAATAACCAACACCACCAGTGAGCATTCACTCAGTAGAGATCTTTAGCTGCTGCCACCACTCTGCTAGTGGAATCCAGACAATTTTTGAAGGGAACACAGGGTCAAGTATAAAATTCAAACAATCTTTAAAAATAATTTAAGAAAACACACCTGTACATAATGCCTAGTGTAGACTCCCTGTGTTTTATCAAACTCACTCTGCCATCATTCCCCCGTTTGTGCTGGTTGGATACACTGCAGATTTGTACAACGACTTCCCAAAGGTCTTTAGCTGTCCGTCTACTTTCTTTGGGACCTGGAAGTTCTTTGCACGTAGCAGCCAGCAACTGTCCCAGCTATGCAATGCAAGAGAAAAAAAATACAGTAACTACCGCTCCTCTGAATCCTGACTACAGCAAAGGAATTATTGGCATTTAAAGTGGCTAAGGAAGTGATTTTAAGTTACAAACTACAAAGCAACGTGACTAAACTTTGCAGCAGAGGACTTTGATGAGGAACCTGGAAGACAGGAATTAAACAACAGAGGATTTTTCCCTTTATTAGTTTCCTTAGGGCATATTTCATTACTACAGGCTCCAGAACACAAGCTTTACACTCTACTTAAATATACTGCATAAAACCTAAAAACTAAAAAATACAGTTTTAAAGACTGGCTCCCTAGAACTTTCTTCACTTCCATATAATAATTAATCTGAACCAAAACTGGCACCCTCTGCTATTCAGAAAAAGCTGAACTTCAAAATGGAAATCAGGAAATACCCCAGGTAAGCAGAGCAGGCCAAAAATTAATCTATCCTGTAATATGATCTGCATTCAGCTTCATTGCCTGACTTTAAAGTAGAAACATTGCTGTAAAACCATTTTGAAAGTAAAGTTTCAAAAAAGGTGGTGCTTGAATATCTCCAGAAATTCAACACTGGTGTTAGGTTCAGAAATGGAACCATTACAGTGCACCTGGAAAACAAGTGTCTTAGGAACAGAAAAACAACCAGACATGAAGCCTGAGATCTGTGCACTTCTCATACCTCCTGTGTGAATCTAGGCTGAGTTCCAGCTGAGAGAAGAGCCCTTTATGGAAGTGCTACAGGTTCCAATCAGCTTATGGATCACAACCACACGTGCCTGATGCTTATGGAACCAACCTCAGCCGGCAGCCGACAAGGCCTAAGACGCAGTTTCATCTGTTTTTGCAGCACAGCCTCCATGTCCTTTGTCAACCGTCAAATACACTTATTGCTTAGCCCTGCTGTCTTCTATACCAGACTTAATTCATTATAGTCACAAAACCCGACACTCTTGAGACAGAAAAAGTCAATTATAGCCTGACAAGGCTTTGAGACTGAACACTCGTTACCTTCACATAAGGATTAGTTTGAACCAGAGGTAATGGAACTTGCATGGTCAAATACTCATTCTCACGCCAGTTTAACAGGAAGGCAACGCATTCTTCAGCTATAACTTGTCGAAGAGGAATATCTGGAAGAAAAGGCATTCTTCGCTTAACTTTTTTTTTTTTTTTGAGAAAACACAGCATTATTCGAAAACAAGCAAAACACATTCCCTCTAATTACCCATGTTCCATATCTATCACAGAAAAACACGATGCTTAGCCCTACAAGAGACTTCACCTCTGAAAATCAGGAGCAACAACAGCTTCCTCCAACCACAACAGTACTACATTCCTTCCTCAGTGTGAAGCTGTGTGGACTGCTTTAACAACTAGCAAAACTTTTCAGGTGAAAATGCAGACGTGTTTACCCTGTTCAAGTCCTTTAAGTGGCACTAAACAGAAACCGTCAGTGTTTAGCAACACGTAGGCATTACGAAGTTGCTGTTTCCAGCTTCTAAATACTAACCAAACTTCTAAAGACTCACTGAAACCAGTGTCAAACTTCACTATTGTTTTTCCAATTATACACCTAAATAGTAGATCTACAATACAAAGTTTGTTTTTTTTTCCTTCTGCTAAAGCTTTGTGCTTTACAGTGTCCCAGGGAAGACAGCAATGTACTTGCCAGGTACTCTCATTTCCAAATATCCCCGGACTCTGCTTATAAGATCAGAAGGAGGACGTTCTCCAGAAACACCAGCTCCAGCTTCATGAGTGTAAATGTCCAAAAGTAGCATTTCATTCAGCATGACTTGACGGAGTTTTGGAGAAAACTCTGTCACGAGCTCCAAGCAAGCAGCAAAAAGCTGTTTCGCATGGACAAAATCCTGCAATAAAGAGGTTCCTGTAATTAATGGTTCATAATGGATTCATAAGGGAAAAGACTAAAAATTAATGTGCTGTTCAGCTCTATCCCAGCTGAACCAGCCTCGGCATCCATTGTCATTAGCATTGCCCAAGCATCTCACAATTACTGTTTACATTTTTGAGTCCTTTGGACTTGCTGTTAAGCTTAACAGTTCCAACAGTTCCAGATTTTTCAGACAAAACAAGAAGTTTAAGCAAAAACATACCAGAAGTAACTACTGGCATATTAGGTACGGTTTGGTTTTACCTTCTGGTTTAGCAAACTACAGTATTGTCAATTACAAGGCAAAACAGCATTCCAATAAATTCCTTATGTAAAACAGCCAAAAGAACAGCACTTCATATCAGTAAGTCAAATCACCACTGGCTTTAGATGCAACATGATTTAGTACATCATAATCAAAACTTCGTATGAATGAAATTACCTCCAGGCCCAACTCCCTGGAAAGCCATTATCTTTGCTCTACCGATGGAACTTTGTGAGACAGAAATATTTAACCATTATATGACACACAGAGCTTGTTACTACATCTCCCTCACCTCCCAATTTTTTTTCAATTCTTCTCAAAAAGGGCTTTCCATATTTTCAGTTTTGTTAAAACTCAGTTGCCCAGACTAACTCACACGTAACTTCAGATGGCTTGCTCACCTTAATTGCACAGCAGTGTAATCCCTTCGCCATAAGGATGTAGACCAAATCCCTAGTCAGATTGTCTTTGATTCCTAAAATAACATTGCCGTAAACATTTGGTACTTCCCACTGGGAGAGAAATACATAGGACATTTGCACAGAAACAGGTTTTAGAATTCACATCACTGCTTAAAACATTAAAAACAAAACTCAAATATTGAAAGTGATTGACATCTAAGTGCCAACTCTTTCATTTTTACAGAAGTAACGTATTGCTCATACAGAAGTACAATAAAAATGCCTAGCTACACTACTTTGTTCATACTCTGAATATGCAATAATTGGGAGGGAAAAAAACCCCAAAACCAAAAAAGACAAGAAATCCTTATTTAACAACAACAAAAAAAATCTGTTGTTCTCTCCTGCTCCCCGCTTCTAATGATAGGAATTTAAATTTAAATAATATCGCTGACTAGTCAGAACACTGAAAGCAAAAGCTACAGAAATTTGTCTTCTCACAAGGAAAGCTTGTGATACAGTCAGTAATTCCTTAAAACAAAGCTTATACATTTTGTTGTAATACTTTTCATAGACAATGTGAGTTTAGATAGGTGTCATTCTTATAGAAACAGCATTATGCAGAGAGAGGGGGAAAAAAAAAAAAAATCACATTGAGGGTCTAAGACAAAATGTTTAATGTTCACTGCAGTATGATACCTAACCAGTCCCTGAATCACTCACTCATGACCACATGAAATAAATTACCTTATTTGAAACTGTCCAGAATTGGCGTTCTGAAGTCATACCATGCAACTCAATTAAGATCTGTCGAATCCTCCAAGGATCTACTGACAATATGAGCTGGTGTTCAAGCTGGCCAATATTGACACTTGCTGAAGCTAGAAGAAAAGCAATCAGGTCTCCAGCACATTCCTTCTTAATGTAGATGCTTACATTTCTTTAGTATATAACATTTTAAACATAACACAGTAAGAACAGCAGAAACATCAATGCTTTTGTAGGTCCCATACATCCTTTTGTGCCCTTCCACAAACACCTTGTGCTAGCCTCCCAGCTCCCCTGACCTAAAGGGCTGCTTGCAAATGACCCTTTTCTCACACCAGCAGCTCTGAGTATTCCCTTACCCTTGCTACAATGAAGCAATAGGTTCAAGATCTGCACCAAAAAAAAAAAAGTTCCTATACTGCCTTAGTGAAAATACGCATTTTCACAACTGGCTTAAGTCAATGCAAGGCTGTGTTAGAGCTGAAAAGGTAAGTTCTTTCCAGCTCCAATCACCATCTGGCACCTCTTATGTTAGCTTTGACTTGTGCAGCTGCACAGCCAGCCAACTATATCTGGGAAATGGACTGGCTGAAAAGATCTGGGTTTTACTTTGGTAGGTTTAAAACTTCATCCAGATGGTACTCCTGGTCCAGCTCCCCACACTGTCACAGACGCATTAGTGCTGGTGTAAGTCCAGAGGCAGGGTGCCCCTTCTGCGAACAGCTGCCACAGCCAGATTTGGTTCAAACCAACAGCCACACCTCTCTTCCACTTGGTCAGCTAGGACACATTCATTTGAACGTACCTATTACACTCAGTTGAGATGCAAGCAAAATACCAGCAAATAACAGCCGCCTTCGAAGAAGTAGGACATTGACCCAACTAAAAATGGGAAGTATTCTCTCCCAAAAGGGCCACAAAAATGATCAGAGGGATGGAACACCTCTCATATGAGGAAAGGCTGAAAGACCTGGGGTTGTTCAGCCTGGAGAAGAGAAGGCTGCAGGGAGACATTATTGTGGCCTTTCAATACTTAAAGGGGGCTTATAAGAAAGATGGGGACAGACTTTTTAGCAGGGCCTGTAGCGACAGGACAAGGGGTAATGGTTTTAAACTAAAAGAAGATAGATTCAGACTAGATATAAGGAAGAAATTTTTCACAATGAGGGTGGTGAAACACTGGAACGGGTTTCCCAGACAGGTGGTAGATGCCCCATCCTTGGAAACATTCAAGGCCAGGCTGGACGGGGCTGTGAGCAACCTGATCTAGTTGTAGATGTCCCTGCCAACTGCAGGGGGGGTGGACTAGATGACCTTTAAAGGTCCCTTCCATGCCAAAGCGTTCTATGATAAAAACATTCTCTCAAATTTTTCTGAGAACAGACCTGCACATAGTAACCTCAAGCATGGAAACAGGTAACTGCCTGCATATAAGTTAATGTAAATACTGTGAAAATTACCTGGGATATCATAAAAAGAAGTCACAGGTTTTGTGCACAGGTTGATTCGAGGAGATCTCTTCCGCATTTGATCAATGAGTAGCTTCCGCTCATCATCTTTCAGAAGTTTTATGAACAGCTCATGAGACGAAATCATGAAGACAAGCTGAAGATCTTCCAAACCCAAACACAAGTTTCTAAACAAATAAAGGAGTTAATACATGAGCAGGAAGAAGCTGCTTTTTCCAGTTATAAGTTCTCAAAACATTTATTGTGCTGTATTACATTGCTTTCAAAGTGTAAATTCATGTTATCTCAATATGGGTACATACTTGAGAAATGCTGCCATTTTTCTCTTCAGTGCTTCGGAAGCATTTTCCAAGTTTATTGATCTTGAACAAACCTGGGAAAGAAAGCAGTAAATAATTAAGCAGCACCTTAGAACTCAAAATATTTATAGTTACAGACAGTGTTACTGCCCCCTTTTTCTGACTCACAATTAGTATCGGGCAGTAACCGTCGCTCTCAAGGGAGGCCACAAAGTTATCTGATAAACACTGTAGCCATCACAGATGGATCAGAGTTTCTTTCAACCTGTACACCAGAGAGGCTGTTTCAGACAACTGTTACCTTCCCTCAGACACAATTCACATTCCTTTTTCCTATTCCTCTGATATTCAGGTGTGCTGACGTTGAGTGCTACAGTATCAGTCAGCCTCACAAGATCATTAAGTACATAAACAAAGCCCTTTTACATGAGTTTAAAAATGAACCAACATTTCTAAGTGCAAAAGCATAAGACTCACTAGGACTAACAGGTTTAAAAAAAAAACCCAGTAGCTGAAAGATAACTAGATAATTGAATTTAATTGCCAGCTTGCAAGAAACAATATTTTTTGAGAAATATGTTTAAGTCCTAATACGAGCAGTTGATGGAACAGCTTTTACTTGCTCTGAAGTACATAGTACTGTCAAGTCAATTTTTGCCACATGCTTGAAGAGACAAGCAAAAGACAAGGCTCAAATTAAGCAAAGAAGGTATGAAAATAACAGCAAAGCAACAGAAGGAGCAAGTTTAGTTTGAGCAATAATAGTTTCCTAAAAAGCTTCACTGAGGGCAACAGTTTAAACCTCACACATACAGTAACTCAGGATCATTTCATGACATGCAAACTTTCACAACAAAGCTGGTAAGGGAAAGTGGTCCTCTTCAACAGATACTTCTTCTAATATCTCTCTCTGTCTTGGAGAATTTGTTTCTTTGTTCCTTTGAAAACAAACGTTCAACAATATCTCTATATAATTTAATGACATCGGGAATCACAGCAATTTCAAATCCAAGCTGAAGCAACAGGTCAACATTGGGTCCTCCCCAACAGACGGAAACAGAGCTATGAATAGATGCGAGAGTGACCCCATAGAGTGTAATTGTACTAACTGCAAAGAAGTTGAATAATGTTTGAGAAGTTACCTTACAAAGTATTTTTCTCTGCTTCAGAAATTTGAGCATCACTTGCAACAATAATACAGTTCTATGGGGAAGGAGATATCTCATTTCCCCTTCTAATTTCAGATAATTTCTTACCTCAAGGAGGAAGTCTATTTTCTCTTTGCTGGGTTTCAGGAACAGTTGACAAAACTGAATATCAATTGTTCGGCCCTGCAATACATCGCAGACTGTGTTGCACACACAGACTTTGAAACAAACTTCATCCAGAGCATCATTCCTGCAAGAACACAAAACCAAAGATCACAGAATTTCTCTGACAAACACAGAGTTGGTATCACGGCAAAGCGCCAGCTGCCAGATCCCAAGACAAGTTTGGAGCACATGCCTCAGTCCAAGACCGCGTTCTGAAAAACTTTACTCAGGATCTACTTAAGCTTACCCAGGATCTCACTTTTTTTAAAAAGAAAATTCCCTCCCTGCCCACAGCTCTGTTTCACACGCAGACTTCATTATTGCTTCAGCCTGAGCACCACTGGAACTCCAACTAGAGTTGCGTCAGCACAACTGACACAACGGTGCATTGCTTCTTGGCAAGCATACCCTGAGCATGGCTGACAGCCCAAAAGACTTCAGGAGTATTTATTCACCTCAGAATACACAATTATTGGACAAAAATCAAAACAAATAATCACAGCCTATGGCTTCCTTCTCTTTATCCTTCTCTGTGTGACTCAACTAGATCGCAGAGTCATGCTCCTCCATCCTTCTCTGTCTAGTGCTCATCACTGAAGGCGCTCTGTATCAGCCATATCAGAGATGAAAACACCCCTACACAGTGCTAAGCCACAGCCTCTAAGATCCTCTTCTAAGAGATGTTTATTTGACTCCTCTCTCACTGAAGTGAAAGCTGAATTCAGTAACTACTAAGTTCTTACACAAGAGGCTGTCACCATCGATTCTTCCTTTTCCTCACACACGTGTTTGTAAAACTGAGCCTCTCTCACTTCTTCAACTGAAATACTTGTAGGCACCTTCCCTTCAGAGAAAAATCATCATCATGATTATATGGAGATACTTTCCATAGAGCCCTGATTCAAGTGTTTATGTTCCACAGAAGGTTGAATTTTGGATGTGACCATGTGCTCAGCATTTCTCAGTTGGGACCCATCCACAAGCTGCTCTTGTAACGTGCCTAATTCTCTCCACTTATTATAAATTTTTTCTTTTTATAAATGTAGCATACTAATCCTTCAGCCCTGAGCTAGTTCAGCAGTACACAAGGCTCATAATCACAGATAACTACACTGCCAGTGTTCCCAATGCTTCTCCTGCAATATTACTGCTTAGTATGGTTAGCCTGACCAGCTTTGACTTCAAGGTTTAGGAGACCTCTAAAGAGGCATTACCTTAGTCAGAAATTCTGTATATACAGACACACACATATATATGATCAATTACGAGTTTTACCACTTTACTGATTTTTTTTTTTAATTCATGTAAGTATTAATACTCATTAATTTTTTTCCCATATATGGCCAAAGCGAGATACATCACAACATAGTTCCTTAGGTGGAAGATGTAGTTTAGACTATTGCTAACAGAAATAAAGGCTGAAGTTTCCTGGATGCAAGTAATTTGTTGTTAGAAGATTTTGCATACTTTCCATGAAAAACACAAAACTCATGAAAACTGCTTTTCATCATCACTGAACAGATCTTTATTTAACATCTCACCCTTGTTGAGCTTTTTGGAAGAGTTCTCTCAGCACCGATTGTCTGAACTGAACAGGTAAACTGAGGGTTAGATTATCTTCAAGGAATATCTTCACTAAGTCCTATAACACAAACACAGAATAGTCAATGGATAATGCAAAAGATACAGATTAGAGTAGGTTTTTTATCTTAACAGAAGCAGCTTACACCCATACGTAATACTAAAATTCATTAAACAACAGGAAAGGGACCAAACAATAAAAAAGTTCTCTAGCATCAGAGCATCAAAGAAAAAAAACTTCCACATCTCAGCAGCAATATTCCCTGAAACCCAAAGAACTAGATTCTGCCTGAAAATTCCACACATCAGCTAGTAGGAATTATTTACATTGTATGGAATCCAAGATATTTTAATCTAACATGTATCATTCCTATATATGTGTTCTAAAACAGAATGTTAATGGCTAGCTGGAACACTTTAATTTATTGAAATCCCTATCAGTTCAGGTGGAATCATCCACATAGAATGACAAAAAAACCCTCAAATATACATGGGTTAAGTACCCTACCTGATAGTTGCCAGATTTCATACAGCTATGGATTTGACTATAGGGAGTTGCCTGTTGAGAAGCATCATCAGAAGATGAGGTAAGAACTCCACAAGCCTGACAGTACCCAGCTAACCGTTCTTCATCGATAGTGAAATGAAGTGACGATGAACCATTCTGAAAAGTAAGAGTTAATCAAATCTTAGTGGCCAAAATATTATGAAACATAAGGTTAATTCAGAAACACAGAGACTCACAATTTCCCCAAGTAACAGCAAAACAACAAAAGAATGTGCGCATACACACTTTCTTTTTTAAATAGCATACTTTTATATGTGCTCTTTACAGTGCAGACCATGTGTTGTTTATTTAAATAGAGTTTTGCAGTTTTAGGAATATAAATATGAAGCAAAATAAAAAGGAAGCATACCTTAGCTGTAAATTAAAGCATTGCATTTTTTAAAAAGGTCAGAACATAATCTGATTTCCAATGGAAAGTTAAATAAAAAAAGAATAGGAAGTTCTGTATGGTTACCTTCCTCAAAAACACATCACCACAATCAAAATACCATAACGGACAGAATGTACTGTTCAGTTGAGTTATATTAGCACTGGAGATGTTATTTTTGCATTTCTTGCATCAATACAATGGGTTTTTTTAGAAGAGTTTTTAGAAGAGTTGAACATATATGCTAATAAAACACTTATTACCTTTGCAATCAACTCCTTTGTTCTGAAAAACTTTTCTTTAGCATTTTCATGAACAGCTGCATTTGTAGATCCTTGTTGAAAATAGATTGCACCCAAATCATAGCAAACCTGCAAACAGCATTGATATAAAACACGTTATCTTGGAAATTTATATAACATTTTAAGTCAAGATTAAGTATTTCAGCTCAAACCTCACACATACTTTAAACTATTCCTAGTTTTATCTAACGTACTGACACACCTTTCCCCACATACTTCAGTTGTTTCCTCTTTAACTGCGATCTCGGTATGAGTAATTCTGCACAAGCATTACAAAATTACAGAATGATTTCCATGTAATCGTTAAGAACAATGCAATAAGCTGTCCTTGTCATATACTGGTTTACTCCAGAGGAGGGGGAAGCAACTATATTTACAGTGTTGAAAAAAGTTCTAATAATGTAAAAATGAAGTCAGTATCTCATTGCATTAAAAAAAGAACACAGGAAATATTAACAGAAAAATACTGCAATTTATCTCAAAAATATTACTTAACACTTTGTCTAAAGAAATAGATATAAATTGAAAGCTTTAGTATAGAATGTAAGGTACCTGGCACTGTATCTCCTCTGCACTGATTTTCAGTCCAGCTGTGGAACTCTCTGTTTCTCCATTCACCATACCAGGCTCCACGGCTAATAAATCCAGAGTTCTTATAGTGTGGACATAAAGATCTTTGTTCAATTTAAGTGCTCCTTCTAGGACCAGGATGGAGTCAGCAGCCTGCTCTTTCAACTGCAATAGTTCAAATGCATTGAAAAAATTAACCTCTTGGTTTTCAGTTTAGCTCTGGGTTTAAATTAACACTAGAAATGTAACAGTACAGTAAAAGGATAGTAAAAAAAAAAATTGTCCTTATACACCTGTCTTATTGCTATGTAGAATCTGCTCCTGTATTTCTTGTACAATAAGAAATTTGTGACTTCTACTTCAGTTTCAAGTACTCAAGAGAAACAGGATTAAACCCTTACTTCCACTTAAAACAAATAATTTTTCTCTGTTTCACCTACACCTTTTTGTCCCTTTCTGGAGCATTAAGTCATGCAAATTTTAAGTTATTATTTCACAGCTGAAACAAAACCAGCTTCTATGTGAACATCAAGATTTTTTCAAAAAATCTGATCAATTGGTAAAACAGTTAAACATCATTTATGCTCACCTATTTGAAAAAATATGAAAAAGTAAAAAATTGTAGAAAATGTATAATACAAATTATTTAACTGATTCCAAGTAGTACAAGGGTAGGAAAATGAACTAGGCTACTTATGGAAGTAGAGGGTTTGCTCTTCCTCTTTTCTTGCCTCTCTCAAAGGGAAACAATTCAGGCACAACTAGCATTCTGTTGAAAGCTACATACAGGAAACACTCAGGTACTAAATCCTTTTTAAAAAACCATTTTAAGTAAGTGTTGAATTTTGCTGCCATATGATTTTGCAGCTCAAGCATGGTGTTGTCTTAATTACTAATCACACACTGATTTTGTAGAGGCTTGCTCGATGTGTATTGCTCCAAGGCTGGGCTGATGAAAGAATACTTCAATCACAGAAAACAAATCCCACACCACATGCAGTGCAGAGACAACGCCATCCAAAATGCACACAGTGGAACTGTGTAGCAAATACTAAAAGTGGCAAATGTAAATGTACTGAATCCAATAAAACTGCAATGCAATTGCTTATTTCTTGTCCGTTCGTATTTACATGTAAATTCAAGCAAATATAAGAGGGGAAAAAAGTCTCACCACTTTCAAAATATTTTCAGTTAGTTCCTTTTCTTGCTGCATCTGGTTCATCCTGGAAAACACAGAGAAGACGACAAAATTTCAATTATAAAGCAAACCTGCATGTTATTTTACTTCATGTTCCAGACAACAACAATTAATTCATAGTAAGTTTTGCTTAATTACATTGTAAACATCATTATGCAAGACCGCTGACTGTTCTCATCTATCTATATCTGAAATACAGAATTATATAATGAAAAGATAGTTTTGGATGAGAATGTAGTTCAATAAAATGGAAGTTACAAAGTTTCCGTTGCTTTTTTCTTTAAAAATCAGGTTGTTAATATTAGCAAAGCTATCATGAAATCAGCTTCCACAGCCTCAAGTGTCTTGAAGCTTCACTATTTAATTCTTCTCAAGCATGTGCCAGGGGCAGAAGTGTGTTCATGTGCTTATGTAAAAATTACAAGTATTTTTAAATTATTTCCCCACACAGAATTTTTTGATTCAGGATCAGACTCTGACACATATAGGGACAATACAAGATTTACAGTAAAATGAGAAGCAGTAGTGGTATTTTTAATCAACATACTTAACAGACTCTCTCAAACAAGTATGGCCCAATGCTGGAGTACAAAATTAACATAAAACACATGAAAAGTACCACTGAGATACTCCCAACTTTATTGGAATTCTATAACATAAAAGTCAATGCCAAGGACACGTTGTAACTAAATCCACACAACTTCTAGAATTCAAAATGAATACTGACTTTAAATTACAATTTATTGCCTAATGAAGCAAGTGGAAAGACTTCATTTTGCAGGTTATCATACATAATGTGGCAAATTGCTATAATACAACTGTATTAAGCAAGATACTCTAAGTTAAAACAGGATGCAAGAAATGTACTGTGTTTAAACTACAGAATATGCATTCTGCCCAGGCAAATTGCCATCTCCCTTTTTCGCATGATTTTTTCATGCCTCTATGAAGTCACAGAGATTATAATATATTAAAAGAATGGAACGACAGACAAGTACATATACATATCAAGCATGTCTGACACGAAAATAAGAATATACTTGAAAGAAATGCAAGTTTTCCATGCTATAACTAGCCATTTTAGGCAACTGTATGTTATTAACGTGATTTAATCCAATTAGAAATTAAATTTCTGATTACAAAATACACACAAAGTCCAAATGAATTATACCTGTAACTTACACATTTAACTGGGGTGGACCAGGTTTCACTTGCTTTACAGGAAAACTACTTTGAACGATGGTCCTTATGGCCCTACATAGGGGAGAAAATTAAGCAAAGAATGGTATTAGCCTCAGAAGTGTAATAGGTAGATTACATGCCTCTTGAAAATATCAGTTTACCCTTTCAGATACATTATACCATTAGAATACATCCTCCACTCAACAGCACATCTAGTATTTAAGAAATGTTCTTATGTCCGTAAAAAGCTAAAAGACAGCAAGATTTTTTTTCTTTATAAGGTGACAGTTCAAACCACTGCCTTGATTATATTTTAGGGAACAAAGCCAGCTGTAGAACTGCTTTTCAGACTCAGCTCCTCACTATAACCTACCTACAGACCACAAAATTATTATTACTTTTAGATTCTTTCTCCTTCTATGTACAAGTATATAGACAGAAAAACAACATTGTTTTGTTCTATCATGAGTTTAAGACTATTGCCTTAAAGTAGTTTACCATCTGTTGTAGAGTAGTATTGCCATTGCAGTGGTTGGAGGTAAGCTGGACAGGTCAACATCCACATGTTTAGTTCCTGGGGGAACTTTGCTGATACACAGAAGTTCATTCAGTAGCATGTTCAGTACAGGAACAGACAAGCTATTAAAAAAAACAAGAATCAGATACTCCATACAGTAATCCTACTCCTGTAACGTTTAAGTAATATAGACTACTATTCAGTACTATAGTATTACTTAACATCCCATGGAAGTAAGAGTAGTATGTTTATTTAGCATAATGAAATGCTCTGTATCAGATGGCATTCTAGATCGGGTATGTAAAGCAGGTACCAGTATTAGCAGCGTCAGTTAAGCCAATGTGGAAGGTTGCCCTGACAGCTGAACTACTACTATGCACCGCCGCATCAGTCCACACAGACATCCCCAGAATAATCCAGTCACCTATAGCAGCAGGTCCAACTAATAAGAAATTATTTTCAGAGAACTTCCAGATCATACTTCCAGAAGGTAAACCACCATGTTTCCATTGCAAATGGAATTTCACTCATGTAAAGGGACCATTTCTCTGTTCTATTAGGGCTTATCTCCCTTTCTGCAGCATCCACTAGCAAACAGTGAAGTTAAGACTAGGTACTGGAATAGAACACTGTAGAGCGTTGCAAGCTGCATTATGTAAAATATACATTAGCTGGGACAGAACCTTCCTTGATAAAACGAGAAGACATGCAGGCTGGACTGCATCACTCCAAGCTTTTGAGGTATAATTTATCACAACTGAAACACTATTACCGATTTAGACATTATTTGAAGTCAGAAGTGATCAGCTACTGCCGAAGTACCTTTGATTCTGTGAAAAATTTGCATTCTTTGCAACCAGCATTGAAAACAACCAGGGCAACTACACTTTTAGCAATTAAAGGCAGAATTCCTGTTTAACAAATTTTAGGTCTTGTGTAATATCAGACGCCAAGTCTGTTATCAAGCTATCACTTTAAACTAACAAATGCTGGTTTTACTATGTGAGGTCCAGGAATCTTGTTTTCATTGGCAAGAGCAGAACATCACTCAACTGTTTATAAAGGCAGAAGTTTTAGAAAAAAGCTGGCCTCAAGCTGTTATTTTATTCCTTTTTAACTACCATGACTTAACCTTTGGGTATAATCAGTTAAAAACCAAAAGCATGTTTCTTAATCAAGAACAATCTTAGGCTTCATGAGCTAACAGAACAAGAACTGTAACTACTATATAGAAATGATAAATTAGTAGTTGAAATGACTTCAGATTGGTTCTCAAAAGCTCACCACAGATGGACAAAACAATCCTATCAAAACCCAGAATCAACCCAGAACTGTCATACAGTATGGCTCATTTTTGAGTCAGGATTATACCTGCATTTTTAGAAGTAAAGGTAGTGACTGACAAAAAATACACCATGAATAAATGTCAGCATAAATTCCTCCTGCAAGAAGGGAAACAGCCATAAAAAAGCCTTGTACACATTTACATATGTGAGCTTTCAAAGCTGAAGTATATATTAAAAAACTCCTATTGTATACCAGATACTTTTGACCATATAATATTTTCACAACTAACCACAATAAAGGTTTCCATTCATTCTCTGCAGTTGTGCAGTATCTTGCAAAGGTACTTTGGCAAGCAGTAATTCCACCGCACAATGCTTCACTAAGGCAGATAAATATGACATAGCTTAACAGATGACAAAAATATTATTTGGAGAGAACAAAACAGAACAACAAAAAAAGAGAACTTCACAGGTAAAAATCAAGAACATCTCATTCCAAGCCCTTTTACTGCTCACATTATAAAAAAAAATTATAATACAAATAAGAAATACAAATAAAAGTATATAGGAAGAAACAAGCCCTACCAGTAATCTGAAGGAATATAGTTTTCTCAAAATAATTCTGAAATTCAAAAATTTCTATATAACATCATAAAGACCATAAGATTTTCAGATCAACTCAAGAGAAATAAAACAATATGACATATTTTTTTTAAAGAAACTTTAACATACTCAGAGTCAATGTAACTTTTATCTAATTAAGACCTTTCTTCTTCCAAGGCGTCTGCAAGCCAAATGTTTTTGTCTTTATCAACAATCTGGACAAGGGGATTGAGCGCACCCTCAGTAAGTCTGCAGACAACACCAAGCTGGTAGGAGCATTGATCTGCTGGAGGGTAGGAAGGCCCTACAGAGGGACCTGGACAGGCTGGATCGATGGGCCAGGGCCAACTGCATGAGATTCAACAAGGCTCAGTGCCGGCTCCTGCACTTGGGTCACAACAACCCCATGCAACGCTACAGGCTGGGGGAGGAGTGGCTGGAGAGCTGCCTGGCAGAAAAGGACCTGGGGGTGTTGGTTGGTTGACAGCCGCCTGAACATGAGCCAGCAGTGTGCTCAGGTGGCCAAGAGGGCCAATGGCATCCTGGCTTTTATCAGGAATACTGTGGCCAGTAGGACTAAGGAAGTGATTGTGTCCCTGGACTCAGCACTGGTGAGGCTGCACCTCGAGTACTGTGTTCAGTTTTGGGCCCCTCACTACAAGAAGGACATCGAGGTGCTGGAGCGTGTCCAGAGGAGGGCAACGAAGCTGGGGAAGGGTCTATAGAACAAGTCATACAAGGGGTGGCTGAGGGAGCTGGGGTTGTTTAGTTTGGAGAAGAGGAGGCTGAGGAGAGACCTTATTGCTCTCTACAACTACCTGAAAGGAGGCTGTAGCGAGGTGGGGGTCGGTCTCTTGTCCCAGATAACAAGAGATAGGAGAAGAGGAAACAGCCTCAAGTTGTGCCAGGGCAGGTTTAGGTTGGATATTTGGCAAAAACTTTTTAACCGAAAGGGTAGTCAGGCACTGGAACAGGCTGCCCAGGGAAGTGGTGAAGTCTCCATCCCTGGAGGTATTTAAAAGACGTGCCGATGTGGTGCTTAGGAACATGATTTAGTGGTAGACTTGGCAGTGTAGGTTAATGGCTCGACTCAATCTTTAGGGTCTTTTCCAATGTAAATTATTCTATGATTCTATGTAAGTTACAACTGGGACATGTATTGCCTCACTAAGATTTTACATTTCTGAAGTGCAGCTCCCTAATGTGCTAAGCATTGCCAGAGTAAAGATGTTCTCAACTGTTCTGTCTCATCAGACCATTCAGCAGCTGAAATAATTTGGGCTAAAAAAATTCAAAGAAAAACGCAAAGGCAGATTTTGTCCATTTCAACCACAGTCAGTTTAGTGATCTAGTCTGCAGATATATGGAGTGCTTTACATCAACAAAACTGGAGCAAGACCTCCAACTTCAAGCATGTCAGACTGGGGAACTTAAGCTAGTTTTGTCACTGAAGAAAACGTAACCTAAAATTCATCTTTATGCAGTTTACATGTGCATATCTTAATGCCTAAGACCCACTATTCTTCCTCTCTAAATTATAAACAGTATTGAGCTGCTCACAGACACCGTCTTTATCAAAACCCTTTTCTAACTCACAGACAAAACAGAACTTCATTTCAGCTGTCACACTCAAGACTCTTCTTAATGTAAGGAAGATACTGTCAGAAAAGGGAGCAAGACAGATTTCCATTTGTTAAAATAAAGATCTCAAGCCGCTTCAGTTTAGTAATTTCAGCATGAAGATGTACAGACTATACCTTTTCTCTAATACATCCAAATCCCACTTCAGATGAGCAGCAACTTTAAGAGCAAGAAGTTTTAAAATGCGGTTTCTTTTGTTATCAGGTGGTGGCTGGACTTGGTTCTGTTCATTCACGGATGGTTTCGAAGCTTGTTCCAAGAACTGGACAATCAGCTGTACAGGTGGCGGATCTGCAAAAAACACAGCCACTCTTCAAATTCTTTGTAAGCCCAGAAATTAATTTCTTGTGCAGCTATGAAGAGGGATCTTATCTCCTTGTCATTTATACAGCTGACATTGTCACCTGGCAGATTCTAATCCCAAAGGGTATGTTGCTTATGCTGGCTCAAATCAGACTATTAACATATCTTTGTTTAACCTTCAAGTTTACTTGACCATGGTAACCACACTCTCATAGTTTTATTTATTTTCACTATTTTGTATTATTTATGTTTCAGTACTTGCATCTCCAGAAAATAAACGTTGCCTATTGAAATCACAAGCGAGCTGTTGCAAAAATATATACCTCCTTGTAATTCTCCTCTGTTTTTTTAAAATGTACTTACAAGCAACTGCTGGTACTTCTGAATACATTTAGAAGATACCTTCAGACTGATTTAAAAAAAAAAAAAAAAGCCCCCCAAATCTCTCCCTTACAATAAGATAGTCTCACCAGTACCTCTGAGCTGTTTTGAAAAACTGAAGACAAATCAGAATTATTATACTCTCATTGAACTTTGCAAAACATAGAACTAGTAATAATAGTTATTTTTAATTGCAAAATAGCAGTGTAAGATCTAAGCATAAATATGTAGCCTGACTATGCTTAAATTTACTTTTTGTAGAGGCAATACTGTCCCAGGTTTTCTTGTTTCATCCACCTGCTTGTAGTATTCAGGTACTGAAAAAGATGATTCCCACTTACGATTGTCAAAAGATCAGCTACTTTTAAATATGGTCACTTTCTTATAATCCATCAGACCAGGTTTGTATTCATGCCAGGTCTAAACAGACAGAGCAATTTCAGCACTGAACCTTTAGGAGGGCTCTAGTTCCTGACGGCAGCAAGACTTAGTGGGAGAAAACCAACTGCACATTGTAGTGATTTTTACAAACAGCGCTTCACGTTGTAAAAATAAAGAACCCGCAACATTTCCACAAACAAAACTCACATACGCGAAAGGAAAAGTCACCTACCACACCGGAAAGACGGAGAAATGAAGTTATTAAATAGGAAGGTTAACGCAAAACGAGTGAAAGGCGTTCGCGGTCGCCACGGCCGCACGCCCGCTGGGCCCGACGCCCCCGCCCCCCCCCGCACCGGGGCTGCCCCGCAGCGCAGCGCAGCAGCCCCCCGGCAGCGGCCCGCCCGCGCCGCCACCCCGCCGCCTCACGACCCCTCCGCGCCCGAGCCCTCCCTTCGACCGGGGGCTTCTTGCCACCGCGTTACCAGCGCCGGGGCGGCAAAGCCCCGCGGCGCCTCCCCGGGGGGAAGCCAGAGGCGAGGGAGGGAGCGAGGAACAGACGAAGGAGGGCGGGAGGGAGGCGGCGCCGGTGCGCGGCCGGCAGCGCCAGCAGCAGGCCCCGGGAAGGCGGAGGCAGCGGCCGAGCCGCAGGCCGCAGCGGCGAGGGAAGGGGCCCGCAGGGCAAGGAGCGAGCGTTTCTTCCGCGGGGCCCGTGAGGAGCCGGGGAGCGGCGCCCGGCCGCGCCCAAAGCCGGGGGGAAGCGGCCGCCAGCAGGGCCGCGCCACACGCACCGGGAGAGGGCTTCTGCAGGTGCTGCTCCAGCAGCGCCTCCTCCAGCAGGAACTCGAACCAGGAGGTCTGCGGCGGCGTGCAAGGCCGGCTGGAGGTGGCGGCCTCCCGGTCCGCCGCCTCCGCGCTCATGGCTGCTGCTGCTGCTGCTGCTGCTGCTGCTGCTGCTGCTGCTGCTGCTGCCGCCGCCGCCGGCCCCAGGCGGCCCCGCACACGCCCGCGGCCGCGCAAGTCGCGCCCTCCCCCGCAGGAGGCGGCAGCCCCAACAAGATGGCCGCCGGCCACCGCCCCCCTCGCGCAGGCAGGGGGCGGGGCTACGCGCGGTCCCGCCCCTCGGCGCGCTGGAGCAGCGCGGGGGCGGCGCTATGGGTGAGGCCCCGCCCACACGGCGGGGCGGGAGCACGGCCGCCCCCTGCCGCCCGCCCTCACAGCCGCGGCCCGCCCACCGCCGGCCCCCCGGTGCTCCCTCGCCTTGCCTCTCCTTCCCGCCCTTCCGCTGCTGCTGCTCCGCTAAGTAACGGGAAACACGTTTTTGAGTATGTGGTGACTAGCAGCTCTCTAGAGGAGAGGGCAAGAAGGGAGTGCTCAGAGCTGGGCCCTTGCAGCGGTCAGAGCAGGCTCCCGCAGCTCAGCCGAGGGTAAAACGACGAATCCTCCGTCCTCCCCCTGCCCACGCACGCCTCAACGCCTTATGAAAAGGCAAAGACATTAAGACCTTGATCCACGAACAGGGGCAGATTCAAGTCAAGTGGCAGAGGCAGCTACTTCTTTTCAGCAGTAGCTTCCACCGTTATGAAGATGTCCGCACCTACGCAGTCCGGGTCCCTCTCTGCCAGTCCCCAAGCTGCAACGAGCCAGGAGCCGGTTCCCAAGCTTTTCAGATACGCCTCTCCCTAGGATGTCAAAGTCTGGGGGAGAAGCAGGATGACTAGCAGAAGCTCTTAAATATTTCAGTCATTTGGCTGAATTTCTCAAGTATTTTACCAAGAAAAGAGTTCACAAATTCTGCACAGCAAGTTTTCAATGTAGATACACAATGCAAATCTATGTTGCCCCAGTCATTGCCGTAAATGACCGGGCTGTTTTTGCTTTCCTACAGGACTGCTACTCATCTGCTCCACAGCTGCAGCACCCGCAGCAAGCGGAACAGGGGATACTGCATCAAACGAGTGCCCTTTCTCCATCTCAGCCCATTTAACTACCCAGCTAGACAGCGACCTGCCAGCCATAAACATTCTGCATTTGGCTATAAGTGACCCACGGAGACAGAACTTTCCTCTTTCTCATCTGCCATGAGGACAGAAGTCCATTACATGTCCTGACTACAATGCAATTTGTTATCTTGTCGTGCATGTTACTTTGTGTCTTCAGTTATTTGAGGCAAAAAAAATAACTACTGCTTCAACTTTCCTGAGTTATTGTTTAATGCATCCATATGTAAAATGTTCGGTTTCAGAATATGAATTACAAAATAATCCTCTGGGAGATCGTAGTTAGCCTGTCAGCATTATTTGTAGCCCATTGTTCAAATTAGTCTCTTTTGGAAGAGACAGTTTACCAATAATTATGCTGAGCTTTACTTGATACCAAGTTCAGAAGAGGCAACTTAATAAAGCAATAAAAATGTATATGCACTTCATGAAATTGTCATAAGAGCATAACACTTGGAAGAGTTGCCGTACTGAAGTTCTGGGGCTCAGCAGTTTCCATTTGCAGCAACAACATATGTAATATCCCTGGATGTAAGAGATTTTGTAATTTGTTACAAGACCATACATCTTTAGGAGAGGAAAAATTTACGTTAAGCAAGATGTGGCTGTATGTTAATATAGCTACAATATTTATTTTTTATGACTCTGTAGGAACAATGAATGCCCAGCCATATGAGACTTTGGCATGAAGGAGTGGCTCTTTGCTCCAAATCTCTACTAAATATTGTTATTTTGGTATAATTGATACAAATAATTTTAGGGAATGAATGCAGATGGTTTTATTCAGATCACATGGTGGTTTTGTTCAATCAATTTTCAGTGTAACTTATACTTCTTCTAACAGTATCAAAATCTTCCTTCTAGGTACAAAACTAATTTACATTTGCATTTTTTATGCCAAGTAAAATGATGAATAGTGACAAAAGGTCTAATTGTAAAACTATCTATAAATCAAAGGAAGTTTCAAGACTTCAATAAAAAACAAATGTTGAGTATCATGTTGTACTGATAATTAAAAAAACACTGAGTAGAAAACAATTAAACAAACCTTAGCACTTCAGAGCTTTCAAGCACACTGTAAGCACCTACCAACATTCACACATCACCCCAGGCATTGGTAGCTGCCCCTATGTCAGAGAGGTAAGAAAGAGAGAAAGGGAAAGGAGAAGGTGATTCACCCATGGTCACAGAGGTGAGTGTTCAAGTCAATGTTAGATTTCAGAAGCTCCTGACTCCCTTTCCATGCTCAAACCACAGTCCTTTTTTGAGGGGTGGGAGCAGGAGGAGGCAAAGGGGAACAGGGTGGGTTTCCCATGCTTTCTGTTTTGAGGAACTCAGTTTTTACAATGACTCTCCTGACTGAAAGAGTCTGGTTCTAACTTTTGCCTGGATTCCCTTCTAGCTTCTCCTTACACCTGCTATCAGCTCTTCCGTTTTCCAGCTGCAGACTATGAAGAAGGGTTCCATGTGGAAAGCAAAGTTGGAAAGAAAAGCTTACTGAACATAAACTTTTCCCAGGTCTGACAACAGCTTTTAAGAGTGTAAATTGTCATGTCAGCAAAGTGCTATTCACAGCTAGGATCTTTCCGCTATTTCCTCCTCTTTACAGGTAATTGGAAAAAGGGTCAGACAGAAAAGTTTCACACAGTTGGGCAGCCTGTAACTGTGAGTGAGATGGTGTGTGTGATGCTGGGGGAGATTACAGTTTAGGAGGATAAGACAAAAGCTGACAAACAGAAATTTAAAATGTTTTATATTTAACATCTGTAATAATTATTTCACAGTCTAAAATGAATGCGATTAAAAAAATGCCCTACACATTGCTACCCACCTGACAGGAATCATATTAATACTAGGGAGAAAATAATTTGCGTTCTTGCATCCAGGAGAATTCTAGTACTGGAACAGGTTGCTCAGAGAGGTGGTAGATGCCCCATCCCTGGAAACATTCAAGGCCAGGTCAGACAGGGCTCTGAGCAACCTGATCTAGTTGAAGATGTACCTGCTCATTGCAAGGGGGTTGGACTATATGACCTTTAAAGGTCCCTTCCAACCCAAACCATACTATGATTCTATAGTAAGTCACTGTGGTCTACACAAATAAAAAGGGATATTATAATGCCATTCTATACAAATCCTACATTCCAAAGTTTTCAAGAAAATTAATGCTTTAAAAGTTTTTGCACTTCTACCATTAAATAACTGTACAGTGCATATAAAAAGACTGTTCGGATTATCACTTCCGGGAAAAGTGAGTATATCATACTACTGTAACTAAAATTTTGCATCAAGTAAGTTACTTGATGTACCTCATATATAAAAAAGGGCATTTTTAAAAGTAGTGTCCATATGGCATGGCAATGTTTCAAGTTCCTTTAACTCTGGTTACAAATGTTTGTTTGAGACCTTATAGAGTTCTTTAAGCTTGTCAAACTTTGACCCCCACTCTTGGAGGCAATCGTAATTTAGATCTTCATCACCACTAATAGAGTCTAAGGAACTAAGGCTCCCTGCTAGAGAGCATTGCCCTTCTAAGCAGTAAAAATGAATAGTGTCAGCTGGAAGACTCTGTAGATCGTTGTCTGCATTCCAGATGATTTGAGAAACATATTCCTTGAAGTCTGGGACACCAGTAACAGCTGATGTTGATTGTTTCTGATGTGCATGTTTTGGGAATGAGTCTCTTTTTGGGCCAGTGGGTGTCCTGGAGTCTGGAGCAGCTGACCTCAAGGAGAAGCGGGAAACGGTATGGAGAGGCTTCTTCAGTTCATCTATATCATAAGCATTCTGGAAAAAAAAGAATGCAGATATCAGAGAGAAACAACACAAAAGGAAACACATTCCAAAAAATGTTTTAAAAATCACTGCAACACAAAACTGGATTCTGTGAGTTCTCTACGAACGGAAGCAGAGAGAGGGCCTAGTTCAGAGGACTTAGTTCAGGTAATACCAAATTCCTTTGCATAATGATAGTCTTCAGCTAAAGCAAGAATGCTGTGTCCAGAGCAGCCCCCTCAAAGGTGGCCACAGATGACCAGCATCTTGAAAGGTACAGATTGGGTTGAAATAGAAGCCTCCCACTCAAGAGTAATTCAAGTTGAAAAAAAAAAAAGCCAATTGGATAAGGACAATAAGTTAAATGAAAGGTCTGGGAAAAGAAGGTGAGGAGAGGCTGGATTTGCAAAAACTGGATTGAAGCTGCATCATACCTGGTCACGTTCTCCACCTCCTTCTTCATTATAATTGAAAACATTTTCTCTAACATCCTCCCAACTTTCACGCTCTTCAGGAATGTGGTAAATTCCTCCTTTCCGAAACCCTGAACTTCCCCACTGACTCCACACCGTGTAGGAAACCAAGAGTGCTGGAAGAAATAAAGACACATATATGTTATATGACATATGACAAAGTATGATGCATGATAAACAAGTAGTTATATAACTCCTGAGATATTAAATCAAAGCTTAATTTGACAACCAAATTCCCAGGTAAGAGATGCGTAATTGTTAATATATAAACAACTTATATTCAGGAATGTAAAGAATCATCTATGTATATTACATCATAAACTTCATTAAAAGAGTATTTTACTTACCTAAAGGAATCCATTTAAATAGAAGGCATTTTGGCCAATCTCTGGCCTTTCACCAATCCTGAGTAAATAAGATACCCAAAGTAAGTAAAACACTGTTTTAATGAAGGTTACAAGTGTAATATAGTCATGGAGTCCTTACTATTCTGAGATCTGTATGCAGCTTTTCTTTATCAACATGAGAAACAGTTTTATGGTGTTATTAACTTTTCAGCCAAAGTGCGCCTGAAACTGGACACAGTGTGAACATTTCTTTCTGCCCCACACTCTTAATGAGGCTTGCCTGTTAAGATCATAAACTTTCTAGAGAAAGATCTCTGCCTTCGTAATCTGTGAATAGCACGTACTAGCTGTAGGTCCTAACTGATACAAATGTAAGGGCTCAGGGCAGGTGGGAGTTTCAGATGGATGTGGCTGCACACAGATTTGCACACATAGATGGAAGGCTCTTATTTAAGAAGGATTGAAAATAACTGATTGTGAAAGAGAGCAGTCCTAAATTTGCTTGAAGTGGCTTGAAAGCAAGTAAACTGTACCTATGTGCTGATGCCTGTCTCTTAGCATCCTCAAATGAACTCCCAACTGGTGATCTCCAGAAAAAGTGAAACACTGATCACAACATCCAAGGGTAAAACAGACTTGATTCAAGACTAAAAAGATACAAGACTAAAAAGAAAGAAAAGAAGTACTTGCTTTCCTACCTAGGAAGACAAGGAGGCACATGCTGATTGCCAGAATAGAGCCAGAGCTGAGTCCAACGGGTCTTCCAGCCTTCACCTGGCTAATTTCACACCATCTTCCCTTGTAACCTTCGGGGCACTGGCAGATAGTCTTGTCCTGGGATTGAGCCACACAGGTACCCCCATTCCTACAGGTCCAGTGTCCACAAGGTGATGAGGTACAGTGTCTGAGCCCTGTAAGGTTGTCAGTCACTTCTACTTTCCCAGCTGGACACCTGAACAACAGAAGCAGAAGATATCTTTCAGGCAAGCAAAGCACCTGTTTTGTGCAAAGTTTGTTTCTATTTCTTTAAAGCCAATAATTAAAGTCTTCTCAAGCAAACCACAAATCCACATTGAGAGTATGAAACAGATGTAAACTCTAACATGGTGAGCTAGTAGGCTTATGAAAACATGAACATATGTTCTGCTTTCCTTATCCAGAAGATACGCAGAAGAGCTTCACTCCTTCCTTAAAAAAGGGATCTGTCAGCTTCTGAACAGACTAACCCTTTTCTACAGACATGTTCAAAACCCCTAGAAGGAAATGGATGCCTGAGATCAATGGGCTTAGCAAGCATGTAGCATAAGCTTTGCAATGTTCATCTTGGCCTTTGGGAAAGAGATGTCATTGACCTACTCAGAATGACCCATCTTGTCTTTTAGGACTTTAATGAGAAGAGAAAGTGATTTCTTCTGACAGGTAATTGGAGAGGCTGTGCAGGAATGCTGTGAGGAGCACAGACCTGCTTTCTGCAATCCGAAGAAGAAATACTAGTGAATAAATGGAAGAGCCTACTTATTGTTCTTTCACAAGCAGACTGAAGAAAGGAGTGTCCCAAGGCACACTTAAGACCATCTCACAGCCTCTTTCAGCAATGAAACACCAGGCCTCAGAAGTCCCAAATTTTGGCTGAATTGAAGCAATGCAAGTGGCACCTTCTCCCAGTCCCGTGTGTATGTATGCTTGGCTTTTTTGAACAGAAATGCCTGTATTTTGGTTTGTATATTTTAATATATGTTTTGAAAATTTTCCTTAAAGAGTGGATCTTCTCCAAGGAAATAACTGTGTAGGATACCAGCTGGTGGGCTTTGGTTCTGACCCTGGGCAGCCAATTTTAGAATCCAGTTTTGTAGCAGTCTAATTCTGAAAGTCTCATTGTTTCATACAAAGTATGATTAATTTCAACTTCTTTACAGAAAATGTATGTAAATATATATTGTATATGCAATATATATTTTATACATATATACACACACAGTGTGTGTATATATATATATATGCTATATCAGAGTATATATATTTTCACTCAGAGAAGGAGAGACCAAATCTTTTGCAATCCACCTTTTATCAAAGGGTATTTCACTTCCTCACTGGCCTGTGATCTTCTCACCATGGAAAAAAATGGTGGAGTAAATAGGTTCCATATCAAACTTGCAGGAAAAGGCAAATTTGGCCCAGGCTGGGAGATGAGATGGAGAGCAGGATTTGTCTTTGGGATGCCCCTCTCTGGCCAGGAGCAGCAGGGAGTTTCACTGTTAGAAGCAAGTTGCCTTAACTAAGGTAGAAAGAGGGAGCTTCCCAACCACCCCTGCATGAAAACAAAAGCTTAATGTACCGGCATTCATATTTTCTCCACAGGTCTACACAAAGGAAAGGGCTGTAACAGGGCTGGCTGCTGCAGGCACTGGAATGGCACCCCATCGTGACACCTTGCCGCCTCAGAATTAAGCCGAACTCCGTGCTTTTGCCCTCCACAAGAAGTGGCTGACCATTCAGCTGGACATCACGCATACAACCTGCATCAAAGCAGGGGAGTACACAGAGAAATACATTGAGTTAGCAACTTCTCCACCTTGCCCCCAACACATATGCAGGAGATCTTAGAGCACTGTAAAAAACTTAAAATATTTTTTTAAAAGATCCTTATACTGCTTATCAGTTTTATTTTAGAAGAAGAACTACAGGACACGTGCCTATGTGCTCTGGCCAATCTACAGATTGACAATACTTCTCCAGGACAGCTTGGTTGCACCAATGCAATAATTTAGCAGAACTGTGCTATGAACCAGAACAGCTCCACTAAATTAATCTAGATTCAAAATACAATCTTAAAAGTGGGGCTGAATGAGAAGCAACAGAATGGAAAAAGCTGTCTTCCGTTGAGCCGCAATCTCTAAGTCCCAGCACCCCATCCCAGGAAATGGAAAGCGTGCCATGAATTGCCTTGCATATCCTTCTTCTCCTACCAGGATGTGTTGTGTCTGTTCCTTAAACCCTTCCAAGGCAAAAAGGGAGTGAAGATAGCAGCATGAGGTCCCTACTTGGGGCTGCTGGCATGGGAAATAAAAATCTGAAGTGCTGTCTTTCAATATCTACAGGAAATCTCACATCTTCACTAGGACCAGATACAACGGCAAATAGAGAATTGAACATTAGCTCTGAATTCCCTAGTAGGGGCGACGGAGCTTCATGGGCGTAGTAGTTGCCATAGGAATTGTTACCTGGGTTTTAGCCTCTCCAATACACTCAAAGATGCCCCTTTTAGGCTTTAATTCCCTCCTTTTGGGAACTCATCACATCACGTACCTTGGAAATCACTCTCTGAATGATTGGGAAGGCGGTTTCCTAGCACAATGCTTGCCCAATCCATTTCAAACCATCTATTCGTACCCAAGACAGAGGTCACTTCTTGATCACCTCCACCACTGTTCACGCGCAGGGTAAATTCGTTGTTGTAGCGCTCCATGGTCAGAAGGACCCACTGGCCGTTGTTTATACGTAACGTTCTCATTCTCAGAGAGTGATTTTTGTCCCCCAAGCTGAAGTTAACACTAAAGAAACCCTCAACTACCTAGAAGACAACAATAAAGACATTTAATAACAGAAATGCACTTCTAAATGTTATTACACTGTCCTGCCTCAAGAAATGGACCTGAGTTTTTAAAAACCAAGAGTATAATTTTCATTTAAGTGCTTTATTCCCAGATAGAAATTACCACGAGAAAACTGCAAGTCCAGGGATTATCAGCTTTTTTCTTCACAGGCTGCTCTCTCTTTGCAGATGAACCTTTTTATCAATCTTCTCCCTATTGTTGTCTACCTCTAAGTCTTCCCAGCTGACCCTCCTGTTACAACTGGAATAATTAGCTTCTCTCTGGCTAATATAATCCTGACAGCTTTTTCAACAGCAATGAAAACATAGAGACAAGTTCCATAGCCGGAGACAGACAGAAGCAACAGGAAAAGGCAAACAGGACAAAACAATCTTCCTCATTCATCTGTATCGTATGCACTCACTCACCCGTACTTTTTGCAGTGAAACAGCTAGAATCTATGCTATGAAAGGGTAATACTGAGAAGGACAACACAAATGAAAGTAGTTACCGTCATGGAGAAAATTCTTGCTCTTTATTAAAGAACAGGTGTCCTTAATCAGAAACTGCACCTTTTTCTCTTATTGGGGTACTCCATGACAAATTAAGAGCACTGAAACAGAATGGCTTTTGGACTGCTCACCTCCAGTTGGATGTATCCATTCCCATCTGCAGAGGCCAAGCTGAGAAGGGTGCTGTGGGAGATACGGGTGCGCACCATCAGCTGGATCCGAGTGCTCTGAGTGCTGAGGATGCTTCTCGGCTCATAATGGATCCAGCTGTCCCTTCCAAAAGCCCATTCTGGAAGAACTAAGCACAACACACACAAAACCAAAGCAAAAATCTCAGAAATTACTGCTCCCTCAGATCTCTACTGCTTGAGAATTAAGCAATTCTGAATGTCAGAATTTTAGTTCTTAAGAAGCTTTGACAACGTCAGGAAGCATCATGGAAAGCACCCCTCCACCCCCAAGGGAATTAAGAGAAAAAGAACAAACAAAGGGCACAGAATTTAGGTAGGAAAGGGGCAATTAGATAATGTCTCTAACATTCTGCCTGTTACAAGCTACACATTCTACTCAGTCACTCCTACACTGAGTCAAGCAACTCCTACCTATTTTTTTTTTAAGATCTCAAACGTATCTTCCAGTAAAGTAGTTGGTATTGATCTGAAGACAAAAAAAATGAGAATCTAATGTTTCTTTGAGCAGTATAGTCCTGCGTTTAATAACCCTCACTGTTAGAAAATACGCACTTTACTTCCCATTTCAATTGGCACAAGAGAAAGCCTGGGGTCTGGCACAGAGTCAAAAGTTATAATATGTAATTTTTTTTAATTACAAAGAGAGATTAAGTCAGTGTTTATTATGTTAACTGGGGAAAACGCACTGAAATTCATTCTTTCCCCATCATCCTGGGGAATCCATCTGAGAGTCGTCCAGCAGAGAGCGTGGTGAAGTTGCACTGCACACTTTTGTGGAAATCAAAAACCACTAAACCACCCAGACCCTGGTGCTCTTATGCAGCAGACGCCCATTTCAGTCTTGCTACCCGACAGCAATCCTAGATCTGCTTGTTCTGGGCACAGCTTAGTTGAAAAAAGAAATTTCTTTTTACCAAATAAAGATATAGTCCAAGTTAGTGACTAGACAGGAAGAACGCTGGGTCACCAACAGCTAATCTGAGGTCAGTGTCACGCAAGTAGAAATCCAAGAACTGCCCAGCTGACACTGGGGCACTTAGACTGGTTCACAGGCCATGAAATATCAAATGATCAAGAGACCATTTCTGCACTCTCTTTTCCTATCACTGTTTCTCCTCTCTCTTTTCTTTCTTAAAGCATATTTTCTCCTTTAGCTTGTTCCCTTCATATTATTCTTCCTAGCCCACTGTTCTCTCTTATTTACCATCTTTGCAGCTACAGGCTGTAACTGATAAGCAGGGATAAATTTTCTTGGGACACGACAGTGGTTCCTGCCCCCAGCTGTCTGCTCCTTGCTGCAAGCACGGCTCAGGCATTCATAAAGCACCAGCTGAACACCAGCATTTTGCAGCCCAATATATCAGAAGAAGCGGGAACCAATCGAAGTTTTCCTGTTACATCAGGATATAACTTATGGATTTCGAGTAATTACTTTCTGAGCACTTGGTTTGTCCCTCAGTGGTGAGGGGTAGGAGCCAATACAACAGTTGGGTTTGTGAACCAGCATCCCAAGATAATGCAAAACAGAATAAGATTTAAATCTAGGCAGTTGTTTATAAACCAGCATCATCTGTCTGCAAAACATTAATACAAATAACTGAACTATGTTAGCCCTTTCTGTGGTGATAACAAACACTCTAAACAGTGAAGGCTCCAGGCCTAGAGCGTGCCAATTACGATTCCAGTCCTTGCCGTGTTGGACAGACAGAGCTTCCGCTGAGTAATTTACCGTCACACCTTTTAAGTCCTGTGTGGCAGATGGAGAAAGGAAGAGAGGGTCTGGCTGCCTGCATAGGGTATTATTGTTCCATATACAAGAAGGAAAAGCAAGTGCATTGAGCTGAAAGGATATGTGTAATACACTACCAGTCCTGTCTGTTAATCACAGCGCACTGATTCAAAGCTAGCTTGCATGTGCTCCTTTCCAGCTGCTCACTGCTGCTCATCCTCACCTGTAGCTCATTCAAACTACAGGACTGAGGGTCTAATTCTCTTCCAAAACTACACAAAGCCCCCGAAGTTATGGGGCACTGGTGCTCATTATAGACTGTCATGATCAACCCCATCGTTTGTGCCTTGTACTGAGAGGGAGAAGGCAAACACAGGACAGGTGAAGTCCCAATAAACACCTGTAACTCTTCTGATTTCTGCTTTAGAGCAATGGCTGCTGAAGGTATTAAGATAGGGAGGAGAGAGCCAACTTCAAGTGTGTCTCCCCTGTACCCTGAACATGGCTGTGGGCTATGAGGAGTTAAATAATTTATTTCCTAAATTCTTTAATTGTGCTAAAATTTTGCACTTTCTTACAACATCTCTGAAGTTTTCATTATCCACCCTTGCATGCTTTTGTTCTCTGATACATATTTCATGCTGATTTTGTACAGGATAACATGTTTGCTGGAGCCAGCCTGATATTATGCCCCCACATGCACCCACTGCTGTGGTCTAGGGGCATTGCACAACCTTCAATTCATTCCAGTGACAGACACAAATGCAATTATCCCCATTTTATAGATGGAAAATTGGGCCTGAGGATAACTTCAGGGTTATGCCCCGAGGTTTCACAGAGACAACATATAAAGCTGGCAATCTCATCACTCCTATAACCACTGCAAGGTGACAAATAGCAGTGCGATCAGAGGAAGAAGGCACAATGCAGAATGTTTCATCTTTCACCACTGAGAAATAAGATGCTGTGATGAAAAGGACAAAACAACCCATCTGACCACTTGCCTCCCCTGAAAAGTAAAGCAGGTCTCAACAAGACCCTCATCTGTGACATTATCTTTATTCAACAAGAGTTAGAAGGATCTTTATGTTGCTGCAGATCTAAATCATGCCCAGAGTACAGCATCGTCTTATTATGCCACTCAGTTCAAAGTCGGGGCAAATTTAGAGCAGTATGTTTGATGCTGTTCCCACAGATCCTCACCATTAATTTCTCCCTAGAACTGGCAGTACCTTTTTCACATGCTGGTCCAGCATATCCTGGGGAACAGTCACAGCGAAAGAAATCCCAACCACCAACACACTTGCCGTGGGCACCACAGGAGGCCATCCCACCACTCTGGCACATTTTATCCGTAAGGGCACAGCCGGGAGCACTGTTCAAGGACTCTGCAGGGTGCTCTAAATCATAGACCTGAAAAAGGACGAAGAGAAGCATCACATCAGGTGTCTACAGTTAACAGCAGTAAACCCAAGACTGGCCTTAGTAGCCCTACCTTACTATCAACAATGACGTTGCGTATGCAGCCAACAAACCCTCTGAAGTGCCTTTGTGAATCGTGGTAAGGCAAAGTCTTCTTAACTCCACCCAGCTGCAGGGGCTGATGGCCACTGAAGAGCCTACCCATGCTGAAGGGAAGGGAGGGAAAGAAAGAATTAGTGCCATGCAAAATACAGCAACTTGGCTGATCCCTGCTCCCTGCCCCCCCCCCCCCCCCCTTATTTTCCTTAGCTCTTTTGGGTAATTACATTTCCAGTTCTTGTTGTTGGTTTTATTTTACCTTTGAGATCCCACAGTCGCTCCAGAGGCTTCACAGGCAGACAGATCCATTTGGGAGATCTTCTTAATGACACTGTCATCGTCTCTAACTGAGATATTTACGCAGTGGTCAAGAATCAGCTTCACTTTCTAGAGAAAAGCATTATTTAAAACAATTGCATCCAGAGGCGTGCATACATTTTAATTACACATTTTCTTTCACTTAGCAGAAGGAGGAATAGTAATCAGCAATTACAGTGCAGGAAACTTTATTAAAATAATAAAACACTTCCATGTACTAATCTGGAAGGTTATTGCACATGGTGTGTAACTAAGGTGCCACACGAAAGAAAGATCTGACTCTACCTTGACCATGCCAAGTCACTGACACGGTAGATGGAAGATGGGATTTTCTTGGCGTTTTCTGCCAAATCAGAACCCAGAGAGACAATCTAGCTGAGTAGACAGGCTCCCCATCCCAGATCCTGACATGCCCCCCAGCTTGTCTTATGTAGGAGAGGAAGGGGAAGCCTAGCAGATGCCTTCCCCAGTGTTGTATCAGCAAGATGTGTCCCTTATGCAAAAGCATATCTATCTCCTTTGTGCTGCACGTCTGAAGTCACTTGGTGGGGCAGGGTTTCCTGCTCAGAGAAATTAAGGATACTTCACTCCATCAGCCCAGGAAGCATTTAGCCCCTGGATTATCACAGCTCTGTAGTCTAAGCGATAGATAGGATCATTAAACAAAGAAAATAGCAGGGCCAGTTTCAAAATCGGATCAGACTTCTCCAGGCCTTGTTCTGCTTCGCTGCTTCAAGACTAAGGGGATACCTGAGCTGTTGCAGAGATGATGAAAGACTGATTGATAGAAGAGCTCTACAGAAGGGAGGAAGGATTTGGAAGGAATAACCATGTACGTGAATTAGTTCTTCCACAGGATTGTCCATATTTACACTTGCCTTTCCATCATTTATAATTTTAATATTGTGCCAGCGGCGATCTGCAACATTAACATTTCGTGACAGCTGCAGGAAAAGCTCACCAGAGCTGTGGCTCACGGTCAGCGACGGGATGCCACCGGAGAGCTCTGCAAAGGAAAGACTCTTATTGGACACACAGTAATCACGTTCCCAGTTAAACTCAGCTGAAATGGCTGTTGCAGTTAGACTTTAGTTGGAGGAGTTCTTTGGACAGCTTAAAAAAATCCAACTTCTGACGCAGTGACACAGGATACAAACTGGGCATACTGGCAAATTGTGCTGCATTTTCCTTTCAAAAGTAACTTTCTGAACCTTTTTTTAAAAAAAAAAAAACTATCAACTGTAAGGAGAATCTCACCTTCACATGAACACAAAGAACAAATACCCCTTAAGTTGCTAACCTAATGCAATGAAATCTTCCCGTTCTCCCGGCTGCCCTCGCGCCACTGGTCCGTGGTACAACAGAAGGCCATCGGCGACTTCAGTGATAAACTCTAAGGAGATGCGGCTCTCAAAGCAAGGCTTAAGAGGAGGGAACCAGGCATAACCGTGGCCTCTGAAGCTGTGTTTTGTCTGCTGGCAGTCTGGTCCATGGAAATTTGCAGAACATTTGCATCTATTAAAAAAATAAAGAAAAGCAAAAATCCACCATCCAAGCAGAAGTCGCAAAGGGCTCTTCCCACAGCAGGACTCTCCACTGGAAACACAGGAGCCCATGTTGCCTAGGCCATAGTGCGGGTTAAGCACTAACAAAACTCCCATCAGAAAATGCTCCCTATTGACTTGTTTGTACAAACACAATTTAACTTTAGTTCTAAATGATAATATGTCTATGCAAGAATAGTTCTGTGAACAAATGACAGAGACGTAATACACAAAACACCTGAAAACCTCTAATCTCTTCAGCAAAGATAAGAAACCCACTTTTCACCAGGCTTAGTTATCAGCTTGTTTAAAGACTTTATAATGTTGACAGGGAAAGCAAAGGAAGGGTGTGGGAAGGTAATATCACCCAGAAAAAGCGAGAAAAGGGATGATAGTCATAGATCTTGATAACTTCACTCTTATTGCAAGCTACTTACTGATTTATTCCCGTTACACTATCAAAAATAGATGCTTGGGGTTCTTTCCTTAATACTCTGGGGATTCTGTAGAAAAGAGTAATCACAGCACAACCATAACAAAAACTGTAAGGGCGAAACTAAAGGAGCAACATAAATAGGCAGGAGGAACGGAGAACAGCTGGGCCCCTATTTCTTAGTTTCTACTGCCCATAGGTTGCTAGTAGCTAATAAAAGCAGAGCAACAGGGGTAGGATGCAGAAAAAGATCTCAGAAAAAACCACTGAAAATGGAGCAGAAGTAAAGAAGCCTCAATGTTGAGCAAATGATAGCTGGCGGAGCCTACCAAGAGATTCTTGGCAGAAAAATTTCCCTGGTTGATTACATCCGAGCAGCAATGTCAGACACAGATCTTTACTATGACCAGGGCTTCTGCAGCTTCGTTCTGAGTCCTATCACCCCTATCAAGGGTTCTTAGAAGAGGCTGGCTAGTTGTTTCTGCTTTCCTATGTTGGGATGACCATTTTTAAGCAAATATGCTTAAGCCTTGCCTTCTGGAAAGGGACCTACTATAGTCCCATCATTTTTTTCACCTTCATACTATTTTGTCTACGGCATGTCATTTTTGGAGAAAACATGAGGCAAGGAATGTGGGAAAGAGGTTATTAAGTGACATAAGTGACATGATTTAAATGTGTAACAACATTAAGGTAGGTTGCACAAAACAAGAGCATTTTGCAGGATGACATTAAAGGAATCGGTGCAGCCTGCAAACTTCCCAAGGTTTTCCTGGAGACTATGATGAACCTAAGTATCTACCTGAAAATAGAGGCTTGCTTGCAAGACCTGTCCATGAAGTATAACAAAACTGAGATCTGCCACAGCGAGAAGACACGCAGTGACATCTCCCCAAGCTTCCAGTCTTCCTCCTTGCAGACTGAGCTAGAAGCATTTTGCTTGCACACCAGACAAAGCTTTACCAACCTGTAGCCCAAATCAGTATCCACACATGTGCCACCATTGAGACAAGGGTTTGTCTGGTATGAGGAGCAGGAGAGATGAGGGCTCTCCCGAGCTGCACAGCCACACAGGGCATGACTCAGGACTGTCACAGACACCAGTGAAATGCTTCCAGCTGTGGTTATTGTTGGCACATGACTCTCTTCATGCTTGCTGATGCATCCGCTGCTCTGAGTGCAGTTTGCAGTCGTGCATTCATCAATGCCAATCTGGGTGATATTTATATCCAAGATGTTTTCCAGCTGTGGAGAACAATTAGTTGCATTCATCTGACTTTTCCACAAAAAGGAAGCTCACAACAACAGCCACGAAAAGCCCAAGTCTTATTTATTCTCAAAACTGGTTGCTGTGCCACTGCCTTCCAACATCTACCTCACTCTAATCAGCCAAAGGTAGCTCAGCCTGGCATCTGTTAAGGCCAAAGCCTTGGTATAGGTCAATTATAGTGTAAGCAAGCACTTAGAAGACAAAAATATTGTCATATTCACCATAAGCTGAGTAGATAAATTTTAATCTCTGATGGTTGTGATGGATTATTTACATAGCATCTGATCCGTATTTTTAATTTGGACTTCTGTCTTAAAAACACTGGGAAGGGTGGACAGGCACTGGGCAGTGAAGAAATACCTTTTCTGGCAAGACTGAGTTGGTACTGCAGCACTGATTCTAAACGTAACTCTTATTTCAGCCTCTGTGTACCAACAGACACGTTTCCAACAGAGCGAGTCATTTAACTTTGATCAAAACTTTTTTTTTGCAAGAGGGGCAGGAACTTTACTAAATTGTCAATGCACATTTCCAACCTGGTTTTCCACTGGAGAATGGTTATTTTACTGCTTCGCCCTCTTAACTCAGAAAGTTGGAACTTTTGACTGGTTTTGAGTTTCAGCTACAGAACATTTCTGTGTAGAAGACTATAAATGGAAACATTAAGACACCGTGTGGAAAGGCAACAGCCAAACACATCCTTTACACAGAGTTTAACAGTCATTTCAGTAGGAAAAACATGTTCACTTTCCTAAAAGCTCATTGTGTTTGGGTGACTTAATATGTATTTATAGGCTGGTTTTTAAAACATTCATATTTGAAACTTTTAATATAAGTGCTAAAGGACTGTTTGACTTTACACATTAAAATTATCCATTTTTCTCACACATTACTCCTTCAGTCATTCTAAATACAGGCATTCACTAGGCAATGGATATTATCTGAATAGACACAATGAGAAGATACTGTGGTTTCATAGGTAGCATGGATACTTACCCACACTCTGGAGGCTGCTACATTGCCATTAAGTTTTTCTGCTTTATAATAGGGTGGACCATAAACTGCAAACCAAACATCAACACCTTGGGTTTGACTTGTACTATTTAATACACTGAAAATGTGAACGTTTTCGAGTTGGACTGATACAATTTCTGAAAGCAGCTTCTTCATCTGGTAGTATTTACTCTGTTTTTCAGGGGACTGGGATATGAACTCCTCAGGAGTGATACCTGTAATAAAAGTTAAAAACCTGACAAACACATATCTTGCACCTGTTGTACCAATAAGAGAGGAGCACCACAGAATAATATTAAGGTCACAGAAAATGCACTCAACTGCAAATTCAGGAGTATTTTCATTTTTAGGCTCTGAAATTGTCCGTGCTGGCTTCCACTCAGGGTTTGTGTTCTCAAGCTTTTTGACTCTTATTAATTTCTTTTTTTCACTCTTTTAAATCAGAAACGTGTAAGAAGATTTTAGTTTTCCACAAAGATTGAAAAAATTTGGGCAATTTCAGGCAGACACTTGTTCAAATTAAGTTTTTTCTGAAATATAAATTGCTGTTTTGCTAAAAAGTTGGTGTAGAAATCTCGCTTCTTTGTCTTCCACATCAGATGAACATTTCTTGCTGTCTTTTTTCTCCATAGATGCACCTTCATATGCAGTGTCAGAGGACCATGCAAACAAAGATGCATTTTCAAACCCTTACCTAGAAAACTATTAACTCTCATCTCATGTTTAAGAGCATTAGAATTCTAAGTAACATAGCAGTAACAGTAAAGAGGTAGATTTCAGTATTACAATTCTAATGTACTTCTTCACGTTGCTTACCTTTTATTCGTATAGAACCAGCATTATGGAGGGCATCATCCTTGATTTCCTTCACTATAACCTTTACAGTTGAGACAACATCTGGCCAGACTCCATCAATGACTCTGACTCTTATGTTGTACGTTCCTGGTGGGGTACCTTCTTTAATAGCCAGCAACCCTGAGTTATCATTAAGGATAAAGTACCTGTAATAAGCGTTAAGCCAAGAAACAAGCTATGAGAAGTTTAAAAGCTAAGTAGCAATTATCATCACTACTGCTTTTTCTGATCCACTTTATTTTGGGAAAGCTATCAAAGAAAGCAGATGTGTTCCCTCATGAAGGGACAGGGCAGAACAGAACTTTTTTACGTTGCCTTCTGTTGGCTCCTACAGAGCTCCTCTTCACCAGTATATCAAGAAGGTTTCTTCCTGCTTCTATGCCATAGGAACTGTGTAGGAAGACTCAGGCTACTATAACCATAACTTTGGAAACAGTGGAAACTCCTAGTTTAGCTACATTCATTGAAAGCGAGACCTCGTCAAAACCTTCGAATGGCACATGTACATCTCAACCCTAGTCACAATCCAGACACTTCGGTGTGAACACGTCCAATACAAGTAAGGTCCTAAAACCAGTGGTGACAGGGAAACACCGACTCTCCAGGAGCATAGAGGACAGAGGGTGGAAGTTCGTGGGTATTTCTTCTGTAGTGGCTCACTGATCCTGATTATGTGTATGACTGTGAACAGGAATTTGGAACGGTGTTCCAGCCCATCAGGCAACGGGAAGTGGAGTGGTTTGGCATACAGCATTATTTACTGTGGCCTCACACTCAGAAGGGCTTTTGGAGAGCTACACACAAGCGTCTAACCAAAACAATACTTTTGCACACTTGTTTTCAAAAAAAGGCAGTTTAAATACTTTATATGTTTTTGTGTGTGGGCAAGATTTCCATACATTACACCCAACTTCCATTTTTATCTCCAAATACCTTGACGTTTTTCCTTCAAATTGGTAGATTTTGCGATCCCAGTCGTCATCATCAGGGGCATGGACCTGGCCCAGTACAGTCATTGGGAGGATACCTAAAACAACATAGCATATAAGCAGTATGGTCAGACCTCTCACACATACACAAACAGGTTGGCCATTCAAGTTTTACTTGTTTAAGTCTAAAATCTCTACAAAAATAGTTATGATGGTTCCTGAGAGATGTTCACCAGTTTAGAAACACCACACGGTGTCCTGCTTATCGGGTGTTTGCTATATGGCTACATAGATTTAATTCAACAAGTGGCTGGAATGAAAAGCAGACGCGAAGAAAAAAAGAGAAGCCACCTCTGAGGAAAGATGTGAGAGATACTCAGAAACAACATCAGAATTACGCATTTTCACTATTTTGGCTGCAGTATCCAACCAACTTACAGAGTGTTTTAGATAGGGATTGGGGTTCGGCAGGATAAACAACCAAAATGCTGACTGGGCTATAAAGGGCAAAAAACAATAGCAATTTGGAAGAAATTACAGCAAGATAGAGAGGATGTCCAAAATACAGTAGCCAGGATTATTTTGAGTAGATGGTGAGACTTTGCGATGAGATGGAAAGCAGCATGTATTCTGCTGGTTTTGCATCCTCTCAGCAAAGCTCGTAAATCAGTATCTTGTTGTTTTACAAAAACTATTTCTGAAGGAAAGATCCACAGGTATCTGAATTCATATATCTACTGAGTAAAGAATCAAGGATACACAAAGAAGAGGAAAAAGTGTGGGACTTCACCTTGTGAAAGGGAACAGCACAAACCCTGACAACTGAGGGACTGCATGCAAAAAAGAGAGAAAACTGTGCCTCTCCTGCAACTGTGGCAACATTCATCAGGTGTTTTGCAGGAGACAGTATACAGAATGCCCTGGTGTTTGATTCCCATGTTATAGGAATGTAGCATACAACATGTGAGTAGCCTTCTGATTCCGTCTCTCCTTAATATTTTAAATAACCTAAGATCTGAAGACTTGAATAGTCCCTCCCAGAAATTAACAGTACAGATGAGTTTATCTTTTAAAGAGGCAACTAAAAGGGAATTCAGGTGTAATGAAAAGATCTGGTACCTAGGCTACAAGCAGAGTTTCTCAGCAAATAGCAACCAGACTTGGTTTCAACTTTACAAGAAGCTGAACTTGACAGTGAGCACACAACAGGCAGAACAACGTTTCAGTATGCATAAATGGTCAAGAGCATCTACACAGAAGTAGTTTCTAGTGTGCCCACAATAGACAATCTATTTAATGTGCTATCAAACCATAGGATACACAGCAGAGTAGAAGAGGAAGGAATGACCTAAGCTTACATGGATGCAAGCATCCCAAAATCTTTTTACCTGTGTGGTTTATTTTGCTGTTGGGCTTATTATGTGGGGACCCTGGATCACAAGAGAACTGCTAGCTAATTGCCAAAGCAAGAAGGGAAAGGTGGCTTCTCTTGCACTGCCTGCAGCCAACATTCACAGAAAATTCCCCCAGAAGAGCATTTGTCAGCTGAAGGCTTGTATGAATGTCTCAGGCAGTTTACACATGAGTTCAGCTTAAAAGTGTTCACTAAAACTGAATTCAGTCTGGAGGAGGAAAAAGGTTTAAGGAGGAGGAAGAAGGTTCTCAGCATTCAGACTCATCACTTCTCAGCAACATTATGAATTTTGTTAATTTTTTTCTCCCTGAAATGTTAATGCTGCTGGAAAACTGCATCTGAAAATAAGAGACCATTACTCAAGTTCAATAGAAACATGCATAGAATAGCAGCCAGCTATACTCTTCCTTCAAGGCTGGCTCAGTTTCTTCCACAAACCAAGTGGCCCAGAGTCCTGTACCCCACACACCTACTGCTCTCAGGTGGGGCTTAAGCAAACTTCAGTAGCACCTCTACTAAGATCTTAGCTTATGTGGAACAGGACAGAGTCCTCCTGTGAATCTCAGAGCTGCTCCTTTGACCTTACTGTGACACTTGGAAGCAAGCATCAGGGAGTGATTTACCATCATAGCTGTAAATGAGCCATTCCATGTAGCCAGCAGAATGCGGGTGGTCATTTTGGTCTCCGATATTCACGGTTAGCGTGTTGGTGGAGCTCATTGGTGGGATCCCGCTGTCTGTGATCAGGATGGGCAGGTAGAACACCTTGCGTACTTCCCTGTCAAAGGTACGCAGCGCGGTGAGCAAGGCACTTCCATTGTGGAAGTCCTGCAAGTTGAAGTTAGTCAGACTATCGAAATTGCTGAGAAGGTGAAAGGAGAAAGGTGCTCCGTTAGCAGCAGTGTCACGGTCCTTAGCATACAGCAATGTAGAGGTCTCGTTCATTTGGACGACCTGTGGAGAAGCTGTGTTTTCCCAGACCACTGGGTTATAATGAGCCTCAAACTCTGGCCCGTTGTCATTTACGTCCTGCAGAGTCACTAAAACAGTGGCACTGCCAGTCAGAGGAGGCTGCCCCGTATCAGTGGCAATGACAATGAGCTGGTAATGTGTCACTGTCTCATGATCCAGCAGTCCTGCAACCATCACCCACCCATCACTAGCCACAGAGAACTGGCCACCTGGGTCAGACTTGTTTAGGAGGTGGAACGAAAACCTTCCATTCAGGCCAGAATCCAAGTCAACAGCAGAAACCTGAACAACTTTGGTGCCAACTGGCGTGTCCTCCCCCAGTGCAGCCACTTCATAGAATTGGGGGTAGAAGACAGGAGCATGGTCATTGGAGTCTTCCACATAGATGACGCAGTGAGCGATGCTGAAGAAATCCATGTCCTCTGCTTTCACAGTCAAATTGAACACCCTCTCATGAGGCTTCTCAAAGTCAATCCGCTTTCGTAGCCGGATAAACCCACAGTTGTTGACTTCATCTGTCTCTATGGAGAACTTGCGGTCGTTGTCCCCATCAAGGATGCTGAACGTCACCATGGCATTTTCCCCCTCATCTCTGTCTACAGCAGACACCACTGCCACCTCAGTGTTAATACTCGCATTCTCAGAGACAAATGCCGTATAGATCCTTTGCACGAAGATTGGTGCGTGATCATTTACATCGGTCACGAAAATAGTGGCAGTGCTTGTCCCAGTGAGTCCTCCTCCATCTGTGGCCTCAACCACTACTAGGTACTTGTCTTCCTTCTCCCGATCCAGGGACCCGAGCACTGTATAGATGGTGCCGCTAACTGAGTCAATTGAGAACAAGTTCAGATTAATTTCATTTTGGACATTCTGAATGATGCTGTATGTTAGCACAGCATTCATACCAGCCTTTGGGTCATCGAGGTCCACTGCTGTCATTTCCATGACCGGAGTGTCTGCCGGAGAATCCTCAGGCACGTGGCCCATGAAACAGCCATCCAAAACACAGAGGAACAGGGGTGCATTGTCATTCACATCCCTCACTTCTATGATCACATCTGCAAAGCCAGTCAGTCCTTCTCCGCTCTCATCTGTTGCAAGAACAAGAAAGCGCCACGTTGATAGCTTCTCACGGTCTAACCTTTTATTTGCGCTGATCTCACCTGTGTTCTCATTGATGCTGAATTCGCTACTGGCCCCCTGTCCGTGCAGGGAATAGCTAATGGCATTTTGATCAGCTGCTTGGTCAGGGTCTGTTGCAGAAACCTGGAACAAGCCACAGCAGGTAAGTGTTTATGTAAAAGAAAAGGGGAAATCACTGTTCTGTTATTGATGGCAGTTGGTATTCTGCAGGCTAAATAAATAGCATGCATTTTAACAGCAAACATCTATTGGTTTGAGTCATTCAGGTCAAGTGCTCTTTCAATAAACATCATGCACAGCCTAGAGAAACAACAGGATCACATTTAGACAGACTAATATATTCTACTTCCTGGTATCTTTTGGAAAGAGGAAATAACTGCAGGAAGAACCAAGTGGAAGTAATAACAGGTCTGCCGAGCAAATGTTTCTTGTGAAACTCTTTGGAGCTGGAATACAAAGGCAAACAGGGGCTGTTCCTCTCCGAGTGAACAGAAGGCTGCAAAAACAGGGTGGCCATACATCCAAGCTGATTGTCAGCACAGGCCAGAGAGAACGTCCAGCTCCTGATTTGCATCCAGGGACTGTTTGGGAGATCGCTAATTGGACCAACCAAGCAGTCCTCATGCCAGGGACTGCTCTAACAACAAAACAATGAAGACGTTCGAGGTCCAGAGTCAAAGAACAATCCCCGGTGATGTTTATTTGGTAGTATAAATGTAGCCAAAGGGTCTGTGACTTAAATGCATGAGGTACATGTGCCAACCATGCTATGCTTATACAGTTACTCAAAATATGCTAACTCTGCTTTGTAAAGGAAAGCCATCACATTTTTCAACATTTACAATCATAGAATCACTTAGGTTGGCAAAGACCCTTAAGATCACTGAGTCCAACTGTTATTTATGCTGGTCAAGGGAGAAAGTCCACCACATAAATTCAACCAGGCTTTCTTTATTCTCCTCTTTACAGAAAGTTGCTAGCTAAATTCTAATACGAGGGCTCAGCCACCCTAAAGAAACTATCTTTTTGGATTTCTGTGAATGGATGGGATTGAGCTGAACAAAAAGCCGGGTTTTGCCCTGCTTTGTGCGAACTGCTTTACCTTTAGGACAAGTACAGGCAGGTCTGTGAGCTCCTCCAAGACACTGCCCTGATATTCGTTCTGAGTGAAGACTGGTGCTTCGTCATTCTTATTGACAACATTGATGATGATAAGAGTGTGGTTTTCCCATTTGCCATCAGAAGCTACAAGCCGTAGCTCGTAACGTTGTTCTTGTTCATAATCCAGAGGCTGGGCAATGAAGACGGTTCCAACCTCAGGTTCCACATCAAATACTCCTTTCGCATTTCCTGATGTGATCTGGTACCTTAGTTTGGCATTTGCACCTACAAGAGAAAGTAAACAACCACTGCCTGTCCACTCTCTGAATGCTCAATCCAGCTATACACAGTGGACATGTATTCAAGAGAAACCTTATTTGCCCAGACTGTTACAGCACGTGTGTGGGAGATAAAACATAGATGCAGCCACAAACAGAATGATCCATGTATGTAATTTGAAGGGTTTGTGTATGGTAGATACGGGTTAGGTCTGCATTTATAAACATAATTTGCAGTCACAGACATGTACCTGTTTATTGATAATGAAGGAATTGTGTGCCTCTAATTTATTGTGCATTCATTTGCCAATAATAAAAAGTAACATATTATTAAAATACTAGAAACTATTTCTGCTCAATGTTTTCTAAGCCTCCCATTTCAAATGCCAATATTCCTTAACTTTTTTTTAAACCACTGGATGGTGCTAAAATATAATAGAAGTCCTCTATTTTGAGCAAGAATTCATCTCAGAAGAACATTGCACCTGTACAACAGCAGTTGTTTGATTGCTGCAAAACATTTAGGAACAAAAAAATAAAATTATTTGGTGCTTCATATTTACTTATTTGAAAAGGAAAACAATACATGACATTGCATTCCAGGATAGAAAGTCATTTCCCGAATTAAATAGGTAAGCTGCTAGGAGTAGGAAGAACATTCAGCATTTTAAGTTGTGAGTCAACTGTGGATGAGAAGACTAGAGCAACATGGATGGCAAGAAAGTGAAAAGGCTGTTCTCAACATTAGTGATTGGAAGAGCCTGGCTGCCTTTGCAGCATGAGTTTGAGCATCACTTGCTAGTCGCTTTTGCCAAATTCTCTCAAGTGCAGCAGCTGGTTTTAAATGGCTTCTTCACTTCTCCATCATGGGCACTAAGAGGCACGGGTATTACAGCACTGCCACCAAAAGGATTGGTCAACTCCCACCTGCTCCCAGCAACAGGTTCCTCTGGTGCTCATTTGGGCTCTGTCACCAACACACCAGCTTGCCTTCTTTTTCTCAACGGGTTTGTTTTTCTCCAGCAAGTTGAGCTGGACCAACTCATAAAAGGAGCAAAAAAGCTGAAGCAGAAGCAAAGACAGGAACCGACTGGTGATGCATGCTGTTGGACTGGGTCAGCCCATCTGGTCTCACCACACTGTAGGGGCAGTTTCATACCATCAGAGATGATGTGAGCCCAAAAAGAAGGTCTGGTTTTCCCTTTTTTCCTGCCTTGTTCCTGACTTCTCCCTGCCTTCATTTCTGGCCATGTCATCCCACATTTTCCACGGTTTGTCAAATGCTTCCACAAGCATATTCAACCCACTAACTCACCAAAAAGCACACAGGTTTGGTTTTCTTGCAATAGTAAAAGTAAATAAGTAAATAAGTAAAACTGACTCCCAGGGAGATCTGGAAAGCAGAGGAGTCAGCACAAAGCAAGCACATGCTCAGGAGTCAGTGAGTTTTTATGTTACCTCTTGTGAAGTTACAGCAGGGTTGTGACTCCAGGTGACTTCATTCTGCCCCAAAGAGATTGACAGCTAGCTTAACCTTTGCACTGCGAACCTGAGCACCTAATAAAAGAAAATGCTCCCGTGTGCCCAGAACTTCTTGCCTCACTTTTACAAATGCTTGAAATGCTTAATCATCTCCTGAATGCAGAGATTTGTTTGCCCATGAAGGAAGTAGCCCTACACACAACACACAGTAATACTAAGAGGACTTAGAAAGACATGCAGGGTCCACTCACCCTCATCTTCATCAACTGCTGTTGCTGTCACAACAGCACTTCCAACATCCCTGTCCTCATCTATGCTGACCTCATACACGGACCGAGGAAATGCCGGAGCGTTGTCATTCACATCACTGACAAAAATCCTTACGTAGGCTGTGTCTAAGAAAGAGATGCAAGAGGAACATGCAGACTAGAAATGGCAGAGGTGGAATACCTTGTCATATTCCAAACAGCTCACATACCCCCCAAGACTAGAAAAGTTAAGGAACCCAATCTCTAATATCTTTTACCCAATACATAATTCCTTAGTATTTTTACCTGTGTTGGGCTGCCCATGAACACCAGGTCTAGCAGATTCTGAAGAGTCCTGAGACTGAACTTCAATCAAGTAAGAGGCTCTTTTCTCTCTGTCAAAAGATGCATGGGTGGAAATAATTCCTGTCTTAGGCTCAATGGTGAAGAATTGGTAATCCTCACTAGCATCTTTCAGTATTAAGTAGTGAACCTAAAAAGGGAATAGTTAAGAGAGGTTGCATTTTCCACTTTCATTTGTATCTCCAGGTGCTGGGACTTGCCCCTTCCCCAGTAACCTACTGGGTCTGTCTGCAAAGTAGCAACACTGAGGAAAGACAGTTCATCTGGACATAATTTTTCTAAAAGTCTTTTGCCCATTTTGATATAAAAAACCAGAATTCTCATACAGAAGAACATCTGTACCAGCGATATCAAGGCCCATCAAGCCCAGTATCTAACCGCCAACAGTGGGCAGTAGGAGCAGTTAAGAAAGATCACGAATAACAGAAGGACAGAGAATGCATGGAATGTCATCTTCCCTGGTGTCTCCCCAGCTTCTGGCCAACCCACTGTGCTTCTGATCTCAAAAAGAATGGGACTGAGAGTTTGGGTCCCGTTCAAGGGGACTGAACAAATGAAAACCTCCACTGATGAAAGTTATCCACATTTTTCCCTTTAACAAAGGTTTGGCTTCCTCCTCTGAAACAAAACATTTCCACCCGCACCCCCAAGTCATGCTCAGAGCACCGCCAAGCAGTTCTACCGCACAGGTTGCTCTTCAGAAGTTGCAAAATGACAGTTACAGAACAGCAGATCTCTACTAGTCAGAGTTCCCTCCCAGAAGAGCTAGTAGGATTTTTGGAAAAGGCTCAGGAAAATGCACAGAAAATGAGCAGTTTCCTTCATAACACTGCTTATTCCTAGGGTTGGGTCATTATGACAATGATGGTCAAATAATGGTTTGACCAACCATTTGACCAATGATGGTGAAATGGAATGTTATTTAATTGACCATATTTAAATGGCCATGTTTAACTGACCATAATCACTGATGATCAATTAAATAATAAGCTGGAGAGGGAACAGTTTGGAAACATGTTCTGCAGCCACCTCCCCTTGTCTTGTCATGGGAGCAACCCTGAGAATCACACAGCAGTGCTTTGTCACAAGTTGCTGGATCAGGATGAGCTGTTATGATGCAGGATCCCAAGATCATGAACAGCATCTTCTCTGCCTGCATCCCATATTATGCACATCAGGCATATGCCAAACAAATGCTTGACAAGTGCTGTAAGAAGTGTTTGCGGCTCATTACACTGTCATCTGTTGTCTGCACACTCTCACTAGTTACAATACTAAAACTTGCCTATTAGGAGGAAAAGAATGGGATGTAAGGTCAAACCTCTCCATGTAGGCCAGAATCCAAGTCCGTAGCTAACACCTGAACCACAGATTTGCCAATATCAGCTCCTTCTGGCACAGACACCTCGTAGTTAGAAGACACAAAGAATGGAACATTATCATTGACATCTGCAAAAGGAGGTGATGGGGACGACAGTGAGAAAATGTTTGAAGACTTTTTTTTTACTCTGTTTTTTTCCACAGTCATAATTCTGTCTGGAGAAAGAACTCACACTGTTCATAGTAAGAAGCAATCGTGCTTTGGGTCTTCCCATTTTCATGGCAGCTGTCAGGAGGCATTTTATAGACATTGAGCAGTTTCTGGGAGACAGTGGCCTAATCTCAGCTAAGATACTAGCTAATGATTTGACCAGCACTCTTCTTATAGTAAGTCTGTGAATGTCAGGACCAGGGGGCCTTTCATCCACAGTCTGTAAAGAGCTAGTTATCTACAGCAGTAGTTAATTTCAGCATTTTATTAAGGGCTGATTAACATACAATGGAAATTAAAATTGCGGAGTCTATAGAGTTGACAAAGAATGTGTGTAAAACAGTTTTTCCTGGCCTTTGCAGGGCAGTATAGCCAGAGTTATGTTAGGCTGTAGGACTTAATGATTATTTAGGATGCAGTTGCACATTAGCCTCCCCTCATCTAACTACTGGCCAATGTCCAAAGGAAGCATGCTGATCTTCCCACTCTTGTCATCCTGCTCTAAGCCATGGGATCCCCCTTTCCACAAGCCGGATCACGTGGCCCCATGTCGACAGTGCTCATTTTGTTGCTCTGAGAGAGACTGACTTTCTGGAGAGAGAAGGGCTAGCTGTGATCTGACATGATCTGCAGCTGTGTAACCACCAGATCCAACGCAAGGGATGTGGTGGGATTGTGCAGGTGAAGGAAAGGAAGGGCTGCCCTGGTGGCGGCCGTCTGCAGTTGGGTCAGATTAGGCACAAGGCAAAGCCACATTGAGCTTATATCAGTGCTGGTCTTGCTTGTCTTCCTTGCCTGACCGCTGCAGAGACCCAAACTGGAAAAAGTATGTCCAGTGTTTTGAAGGGCCAGTTTCCAACACATGTTCTCCCTAAAACTGCTGTGTAGGACAGGCTGGAGAACTATGGCAGCACTGACTCGGATCCATTTAAACTGCTCTGGAATTACATCCTCCTGCTCAACACATGACAAATCAGTCCAGCGCTCCTCTTCATCCGTAAGACGGCTGAACTCAGAAATGCTGCATAGTCCCCTACATCTTTTTGCACTTATCACAGTTTAACAGCCACATTTTAAGAAAGTCATTTTCCTGTGTTGCGGCACACTGCCGAAACAGAGGAGCTGTAATGACAGTTCCTTGGATCCATCCGTCTTTATGGAGAGCAGACAAAATTCTTAATATCTCATTCTGCAAACCCTTAAGCACACATTTAGTTTTACTACTGCCACATGACTCCATTGATTCCGACACACAACTATTTGGACAACTATTTAAGACATTAGGACCAATGCCTTAAATTACTTTTTTTTTTAAGTTGTCAGTGTGGGCTCCTGTAAATCCCAATTTTATTTCTGTCTTATATGCATAATTGTCTGTGAAAACTTGTTTTCTAACAGGTTTTTTTTTTAATATCTTATAGAAAAGAATATGTCTTGTTAGAGGTAAGTTTCAGCAAATTCACTGAGTAAGGAAAGGAAAATAAGATGCTATGAAAGACTTCTTTTTCTGTATGCTTGTGCATAAATAAGGACAATTCTGCATATGAAACTTCCTGGTGGTTATTTCTGTCTTAAAGGTGTTTAATTTACTTTTTTCTCCCACTAATGCATACATGTGTGTGTAAACCTTTTTTTTCATACGAAATACTAAGTTATTGAAAAAGGATTTTTGTTTGTGAGCAAATCGAAGTTTCTGCCAAATTCTGATACCAATAACTGCACTATAGGGAAAATCTTTTGGGACAGGGTCCATAACCTACAATGAGGCTCAGACCCTGACTTGAAGCAGTCTCCACAAACTCTGAGGTTTTTTGCATTGGTGGACTGTGGAAGACAGGATAATGCTGTGATAAAGTGAAGCAGGGAAGCTGAATTCCCATTCAAATTACCACTTACGTGTCTCATTTCCATGGTGGTGAGCGAGACAAATGTTTTGGCTGGAGACTTCACTTATTCATATTTTCATCTAAATGACCACATATCAAAAGTAACTCCACTAATGCTTCCAAAAGCAGGGATTAAAATCAGATTTATGGTTTCATGTGGATCTATAGTAGGGCCTTACAAAAAGATCCCACTATAAAGAGGGTTGGATCAAATCTTTGAAAGCTGTACCTATTGTCAGGACCCTTGCATTTTCATTTCTACAGTTTTAACCTCAATGTTAAACAGAAAACTCTGAATGTAACAACAATCCCTAAACTGTTTGGGTATCTGATATCTGAGCTGTTTCTCTTTCTATAGCACAGAACATTTCTAGTAATACTCGTCTCCTTTCAATGGCTTGGGGACATTTACGAGATTTTTCCTCCTATCAAAAGAAAATCTTTGCAATTACACTTATAAAAGCAGGCACTATTGTTGCATAAACATTCACATGGCCCATTTTTGCATTATCACATTTTCACATTTTATAGTTCCACTTAGAAATTGTCTCAAACAGACCTTTATAATGACTGCACAACTTCCTTCTACAGTATAGAAACGTACAAAGCACTCTTAGGTGGCTTGGCATTTCGCAGATGTTACCTTAATTCATGGAGTTACACTAAAAATAACAAGAATATTGAGCTGTTCTAACAGCAGCAAAGCTTACCTGTTACGTTCACACAAACAGTGGTAAAGGAAGCTAAAGGGGTCATTGCTACATTTTGCGCCCGGATTGTCAGGGTGAAAAACTTAGTTGTCTCAAAGTCAAGTGGTTCAGCGACTAGAAGAGAAGCAGATCCATCAGCTCTGTTTGGCTTCAGATAGAAACGAACTGGCATGTTAGTCTCTGGAACTTGACCCTCCTCCAGATTATACGTAACCCTGGGATCACCAAGAGGGGATGTGGCTTTGATGGTCTGAAGAAGAAAAGAGCCACCACATATATTCATGAAGCATGGGGTTGCAAGTGTTAAATGTTCAGCTTGATGGCAAGAACATACATGCACATATGTTCTCCAAGAACATACGTCCCTGTATGACTTGGATAACAGACAAAAGAGAAACAGTTTACAGAGCTGAGTCTCATTTTACAACATTTAGGTTTGATGCAGGCCTTCAATCATTTACCTGCCTGTAAATGTGCCAAGCAAGAACTGCATCATCGGCTAAAGCAAATCCCTCCTCTCTCCTCCTCCCAAAACAAAAGCAATCCAGAAAGAGACCGTTTCTCCACTGAGTGGTACATCTTACCAGGCAAGATACAGACAAAACCTAAATTTTTTGCAAGTGCTTGGATATTACATGCAGGAGGAGGAAGGCAGGAATTATCTGGCAATTTACAGAAGAGACTATCCTTAAAGAATAAGTCTGTACAGGTTAAAAAGGAATTGGTTTGGGTTAGAAGAGCCCAAAGCAAACTACAGCCGTGCCATGATGTAGTGCTAAACTGAGAAAAGCTATAGGACAGATGCAGGCAGGCAGCACAGCCTGCTGAGGATGGAGGAGTGAGGAGCTGGCCCTTGGTGGGAGCACTCCAGGATTTCCCACACAGGCAGGGCACAGGTCTTGCTTCTGCAGGAGCACACCCTGATGGCCGCTGGTGTAAGAAGTCACTGGGAAAACTGCTGCCAGCTGAAATGACAGCCTATGCTGCAACAGGTACTCCTGACAAACACGAGCAGGGTACACAGCTGCGAAGGCTGATAAGGAAACAGCACAATGCAGTAAGGTTGCAGAGTGGGCATCCACGTACTTTGACATGGAGACAGAGCACAACAGAGGAAGAAGTTGAAATGAAAAAAAGAGAGAGGGAAGTAATTGCACTTTTAACATACCACTATCTTGGTGTCACGAGTGGTGTTTTCGGGGATGGTTACCCAGTATCTGCTCTGCTCCCACTGGGGCGGCTGGCTGAGTGCATTAGTGACAGTTACCGTCAGCTCCACAGTGCTGCTTCTGTTCCCTCCATCTGTCGCTACGATATAGCAACTAATGCGCCTTGTCTATGAAATGAAGAAGATTGAGGATATTTGCAAACAATTTTGTACAAATCAAGAGATTGCAATTAACCCTCTACAGTGGATTGGAGGGGTCGTAGGCTGCTTTACCTGGGATAGCAGGCGGTTCACATATACCCAGCCCGTGCTGGGGTTGATCTGGAAGTATTCCAGTTGATGCTCTAACATTGAGTATGTGACAGCAGCATTCACACCTTGGTCGCTGTCATGAGCTGCAACACGGAGGAAACTCATCCCCACTGGCGTGTCTTCACTGAGGAAGTCTTTGAAAAGACAAAGGTATCGTCAGCAGGTCTTGCTCTGGTTTACCAGGCTGCGCGTAATTGAAATACTCCTGTAAAACCTCATAGTCCCCTTCATGGGAGATTACATGTTGCTGTAATGAGGCAGTTTATAAAGTATCGTCACTAACAGAGTGTCTGTAGTCCTCTTTTACCTTCCCTTTCCCTTTCCCCTGACATGCTGGGTTGTTAAGCGAGCTGCTGGTGAAGCAGGTTTACTGACTACGCCGCTGCCAGTGCTTGTGCCTCTCCACGGTGGTGCTGGCAAACCCCACAGCCACCCGCACGCCCGCTGCTTCAGATCACAGCCCAGGCTGCTGGGCTCAGCTGCTGATAAAAGCAGGCTGGCATCAAAAGGAATTCTGTGTGAACTGAATTAACCCTGAATGTGAGTGGCGGCAGCAGCATCGCCAGTGGGAGGCAGTAGGTAATCGCAAAGCATGAAGAACTCGGGTCATAATGAAGATGCCCCCAACACCCCAGTGTTTTGGAGAAGCTGCCCAGGGCAAGGGCAATGATCATTTTATACATGCCGCTTTCCTTAGGTCTCACTCCCTGTTCCCAGCAATTCACCTGAGACAGAGGTTGTGTCTTCATGCCCGTAGTCCTAGACAGACCAATCCTTGTTTGAGCCCGCTTTTATAATGATCATCTAAAAATCTGGTGGCAAAGAGTCACACAGTTGAAGTACCAGTTGCACAGAAGAGTAATTCACTTTGTCTTCCTAAAGCCTGATTCCTGGCTGGGACACCAACAAAATGATGGGAAATTGCGAGCAGTCATTTCCTACTCCCCTTCTCTCTGCGAGGCACAATTTTATATGAAGCTATTGCATCCCTGCCAGCTGACTCTCTTCCACACCCCAGTCTTTAGATTGCTCTGATCTGGCTTTGGTCCTGCTCTTCCCTCCATCTTTAGCCATCCAGTCCCAATTCCTCCTCCAAGTAGCCACGGGTGCTTGCCCGATTATGTTTTTGAGCCATTTCCATGCACTGAGGCTCCATCAGCTCAGTGTATTGAAATGGCCCTGGCAGTGGGAAGGCTGTCACAGTTAGGTTTAGACAACCCAGTCAGTCTATTTAATCACTTCTTGTTCAGAAACCGTTTCATATTGTTGATTTCCCTTGTATGTCTCCTTTAGCATTTTCAAGGTGGGACAATCAGAATTGCATACTATTTATAAAGTAGAGTGGTTGTGTTTTCTGTTTTGGTTCTCTCCCTCAATATCTACACTCTGTGGCAGCAAAACCTCAAACCACCACAACCACTTGCTCCATGAACAACAATTTGAGCTTTAATTAGCTTCCATCATCCCCCAGGACATGTAATTGGCCTAGGATTCATGTCCCTGGTATGTCAGTAACAGCCAAAGGTACTCTCAAAAGAGATTTACTGGCACTAAAATAGATTAATGAGAATGGAATTTATTGCTAAGAAACACTGTAAAATATCCTTTTTTTGTGTTTAAATTTATGCTTTTATAGTCAAATCCTGTTAAATCACATTGTAAGAAAAAATACAAAATAACCTGGAAGGGCCGTACTCTCTCATTTCATGTACTTCTGCTTGCTGCTGGCATAAGTCTAACGCTTACTATACCATCCCTACTGCATGGAGTTAAGCATTTCTTTGATGTCTGTTTTGCAGGCAGATGATAAGATGCATGGCTTAAATCAGGGATTTGACCAACATTCTAGTGCAGAGGAATAAAGAACCAGCAGTTTCCAGGAAGAATAGAAACCTATGACTAATGGCATTTGATCTTGTTAGAGAAGAAGCTATTTTTAATTCTGTGACGTACGAGCATTGATTACTTATGTATAGATGCTGGGAAAGTGCTATGCATAAAATGACCTCATTATCTGCAGTTTCCCTATCCCAAAGGGCTGCCTTTGCTTCAGGACCTTTGTTGGAACCCTGTGTTCATGAAAAAAGAAAAAAATCTGCCAGTTCCTCAGAAGTGCCGAAGTCACTTCTTTACCAAATGCAACCGCTCAGCTTCACTACTTTTGAAAAAAATAATCCCGGGCAGTTTCACCTGAAGGACATGTTTGAAGGTAGAGTAGAAAGGTTCATCTTTGCGCAAACATGACCTTTACCTCAAGGACTTCTCTGCTCTGTCTGAAAATATTTCTCTCCGGTGAGATCACTCCCACCTGATTTCTCAGCACTGCTTTGGCCACGTTTGCAGAAACCACTGGTAGGAATGTAGAAACAGCTATTCCCAATCTGCACATCTTAACCAATTTGGCACTTGGAGTTAGTCACTATAAGATAACTCTGAAGTGTGGATGTATATTTAGACTATTTCCTAGCAGGTCTCTTCTCCTCCTTGTTAAAATCCTGCTGTGCAAGCATCCAATCTCTTTTTGACTCCTGCTAAAATGCTGGCCTCTGTGATGCTAAAGACGACTTACTTATGAGCCATTTTCATTTTAATAAGGCACTGGTCACTGCTTTGCCCTACATGACATTTCCATAGAACTGGCAAAACATGTCCAAAATGGACTTGTTATCACATGCATCATCAACCATCTTTTGCCATTTTGAGGCAATTATGCAAGGAAGGGCCTGTTCTAGTCCAGCAACTAGGGAGTATGCTCGTCATTTGTGGGTGACATCAAATGTAGAGGGTCCAAGTGTACTGAAGTGCAGGATTCTACTGGAGAAGCATCAAGTTAAATTAAATGAAAGACTGGTGAAAAGCACGTCATGTGGGGATGAAAAAGGGAATCGCACCAGGGCAAACGGGAAAAGCTACCTCAGTAGCACAGTTACAGGAAGCATCGGGGCTCCCAGCCAAATGCAGGCTAGAAGCCAAGGATTTCGGGCTGTTTGACAAGAGATAAATACCACTCCAGCCTATTAGAACAGAGGTGCTGTGTTAAAGAGACACAGATGACGATTGCTCTTCTAGTCAGGGTTGATGAATTCCCAGCTAGGATGTCATGTTTCGTTTTGGGACATAGAACAAAAATTCAGTGCACAGAAAAACTGGGCAGGGGAAAGCCGTAAAGGGAAGGGATCTGCCTGATCTGTAGGAGTGAAGACCGTCAATGTTTTCAAGAGTATCACAATGAATAAAGAGGACTGATCAATTCTGCATATTTCCAGTGACGATGGGTTAAGCAGTAACTGGCTTAGTGGGCAGCAAAGGAAGACTGGTCACCTAAAAAACTGACCACTGCTATAAGGAACTACTAACCAGGTTCATGTTGCAGTACTGGGACAGGTAGTGAAGAAACACTCACACTGATAGCGGCTGTTCTCAAACTTGGGATCATTGTCATTGACGTCAGCAATAAGGACGGTGATCTGACACACGCCGATCAGCGGTTCCTGTGCCTGGTCGGTAGCAGTAACAGACAGCGTATACTCCCTCTGCTTCTCCCGGTCAAAACTCTGCGTGGTTGTGATGACTCCTGGGAACAGAGACACCTCCTGTTCTGCGTGTCACAGCCTCGGGACTGAATTTGCAGAAAGGGACCTGCACATCTCCTGCACAAGAGGAAGCTCTGACCGCATGCAGTGCAACCGTCAAACTTAATCTGCACCAACCCTGCAACACGTGCCTTGGACAAGACCAACTCCAATTGCCCGGTCTCTCCCTTCCCCACATGTCACATGCTGCCAGCAGTCAACAGCTTTCTCTCCTGCTGCCCTGATAAGGAGCTTCAGTCCAAGTCCCTTGTTATCTCACTCCTCGTGGAGCACAGAAGGACTTTCTTCTCCTCGTCGAGAGGCCTCTCTTAGGTTTACTCCAGTGATAGTCCAAGTAACTGAATATTTCAAAGGCAGCTCATTATTACTTCGAGGAAGAGTCATGCCACAGAAGGCAGAAGTGATGTGGCCAAAGTCATGTCTACTACAGGAGCTGGAGGCTGCCTCATTGAACAGATTAAAATTGGGTAGAATCACGTAGCTCAGTTAATAAATCAAACAAATTTCTCCAAATCTTCAGTTTTTCCCCTCTACTAATCAAGTCTCTCCCTGTCTCAGCTCTTTTCTCCTGGTTGTGAGACTTTAAACTGGCTTTCTTGAGGCCACTTCCAGACCTATGTCTCTACTATGCTAGGGACCAGGATTCTGCTGCTCTGTTGTAGGCCCTTCCAGTCTTCTGCACAGTCCTGGACATGCAAATACCCCATTTTACTGTTTTGACTATAGAAACATCAACAAGTTTTATAACTTCTTCATCTGAAATGCATCAAGACTGTCTGTCACTGCCCTGTTCTGGTACGAGGGTTTTGACTCTATATGCACTGCACTGGACCTCCTATTTGTGCATGAGATGAGAAATAAACCGTGGCCACATTGAAGGGAAGAACAAACTCAAGCTGTTAGAGTCACACGCTATTTTTATAGCTACACTTGATCTAACAGGAAGATAACTCATACAGAATAGCTTTTTACCTTCTTATTGAAATGGGGTTTGTTTCCCTACTTAATTTGTCATTTAAATCACTATAACCTTAATTTAACTTATGTGCACGGCTATCCATACACTCTGAACTTTTTTCAGTGTTTATTCTATAAGCTGTTACAGCTAACCCTCCAGTTACACTGTTAAAGCATGCGCCCACATGGACACACTCATACAGTGGCATTGTCATTACAATACATTTTCATTTTATCTCAGTAACCTGAAAGCTACTGACCTGTGTCTGGGTCAATGCTGAAGCCTAGAGAAGCTCCATCTCGGTGCATGAGCCCATACTTCACCTCTCCGTTGACACCGAGGTCTGCATCGTAGGCTTCTACCTGTAGCACATACGTGCCTGGAGGCTGATTCTCCAGAACCCAGGTGCTGCCGCTGTAGTAAGTGCACTAAAAACACACCCAAACATCCAACCCTGTATATTACACAGAGCCACATGAATTTGCTGCACAGTGTCGATATTTTTTCCAGCACATCTGAGAAGAACTAAGAAGAAAATCACTTCTATTATTTATACTGACAAAGAAATCAAGCTCTAAGGGAGAGGAAGCAAAAAAGGAGAAGGAAGACTTTACACTTTAAGTATGAAGAAAACTGGCTGCATGTTCACTTACAGATTCATTCTGCTCTGAAAACATAGCCCCTTCAGCCCGCCGGCAACCACCAGTAGCCAAGAGGAGTCTATAACCCCAATTATGGATGGGAAAAGAATATCTGCAGAAAGACATCTTACCTCTCTGAAGACAGGCTTGTTGTTATTAATGTCGTTAACTCCTACAATAACCTCAGCAAAACTGCTGAGAGGGGTGGGTCCCCCGGAGGCATTGTCATCTACCGCAGTGATGTTCAGTGTGTATTGTGGCCCTTTCAGGTTGGGCGGTGGGTTTCTGCGGAGTTTAATGATACCTAAATTTGGAAGCATAAAAAGTGCCATTTTATTTTACCGTGTAAACGAACAAACACAATCAAGTGAGCATCACATTTCTCTGCCACTGTATTGTTGGTTCAGTTTGTATTTTGGTTGTAAAGCATAGGAATCGGTCATCTTAGACTGCACAGTCCTTGCACCAGGATCCCAAGTTTTGGTTGATATTTGGAGAAAGGCCATCATATCAAAGAGCTAATTCTCATTGATACAAACATCCCCATTTGCAGATTATATAAATTATATAAATAATTGCAGATTATATAAATTATAAATAATAATAATTGCAGATTATATAAATTATTATATATTATATTATATAAATATGGGGCTTTCTCATGATTTTTGACACATACGTAAAGCAGAGTCAATACAGATTAGACAGTAAATAACCGTGTTCTAAAACCTCTTTCCTTACCTTTCTGACTATCCAGTTCAAAGTTGCCCTCCTCATTGCCTCCTGTAATTAGATATAGCAGCCCATCTCCATCAGGGTCCTTTGCCCGAACAGTAGCCACTAGGGTGCTGGGACCAGCATCTTCCGAAAGGAAAGTTCTGTAACTGATGCACATAAGGGAGCAATGGCAGCACATTCAGTATCAGAATTACCATCACCATGTGAACCATCAGCCAAGGATTTTAAATTCATTATGAATGTAATTTTTTTTAAGCTTTGGGCATGCAATCATGGAATCCTTAATCAGTTTAAGATGAGACTTTGATCATCTTTCTTTGGCATAGGGTATGTATTTTAGGATTGTAACCCTGCATTTTTGGTATATGTAATTTCCAAGGATCTTTTGGAAGATATCAATATGCACCACACTACACTGCACTGCAAACTAGGATCACTTGTCTCCTGAAGATGAGAAAAAGGACTAGTATGGACTGCCATACAGTGTTTCTTATGTCCCTATATACTAATGTAAAGCATCAGATACTACAGAGATGAATACAAAACAGTATTTCATTTTGTAAATAAATGTATGTACGTTTTGTATTTAAAACATGTCCATACTTTAAACTTGCGCAAAAAATAGAAATTATATTCATTCAGGGCTTCATGAAATTAGCTTATAATACAATCTGCTGATGACAAAATTAAGTTTTAATGTTTGCTAACTACCCTTTTTATCTGTCATATATACATGAACAATCACTTTGAGACCTAGAAGTCAACACAGTCAAAATCATTCCATATAAAGTTCGGTCTTTTACTCATTCTGTTCTCTCTCTATAAATATAAAGTCAATATGCTGGTATCACAACTGGTGTATCTTTTTGATACAATCTAGAAATGAAAGGCCAATTTGTAAAGCCTTTCTTCATACAAATTACCCCTCGATTTCACTGGTACTATAGTTGCACAAAACAAGAAGTTACCATATAGCCGAGTGTTATTAAGATTACACATATGAATAGCATCTGTGAAAACCAAAGCAGGTGTTCAAGCTGGCTTACACGGGCTGGGAGAAGACAGGAGCCTCATCATTCACGTTGGCCATTCGAATCCGCACAGACGCCGTCCCTGTCCGAGGGGGATGTCCTTTATCGACAGCTATCACCACAAACTCATACATATGGTTTGCTCGCTCAAAGTTCAGCCTCTGGTTAGAATTGATGACCCCGTGACGCGTGATGGAAAAATCAGTGCTCTGGATGAAGTAAGTGATCTCAGAGTTGGAGCCAGAGTCGCAGTCTGTTGCAAGCACTATTAGAGAACACATTTAACAGAATGGTCACACTGCAGAAGAGGTTTGGTTATGCTTTTTCCTACCAAGTCAACTTCAGATACTTTTTTTTAGAGAACAGATGTCACCTAAATCTGTTTTATCCATAAAAGCCTTATTTTTGTGGTAAGAGTCTGGGAACTCAGCAGGAGGCTGGGAGTAAAAAAGCAAAACAACTCTTCCCCTCCTCCAGCCCAGCCTGAGTGATCACAGCAAGGCAGGTTTGCAAGACAGCCGTGATCCCAATACATGCTTTGTACAAATAGCAGTCAACACTGGTAATTACCACACAATCAATATGCATGTTGGTAGAACATTAACAGTCATAAACTGTGTCCTCACTCTCTCCAGGGATGCTGTTCAAATTTAATTAGCTCCCAGCTATGTTATAGCTAAAGTACTTTTTAATTACCTAGTGCTTCAAGGTACAAAAAGTGATTAAACATTCCTCCCCAGCAAGTGTTTATTCAGTACGTTGGGTGTCCCATCTGCTCAGAAGCAGCAAATCAGCAGAACAAAGAGCTAGAGCTCACAATGTAGTATCAAAAGTGATTTTTAAGAGCAGGAGCCCACCTCTTTAATTACCCTGCCACTTTTCTACCCAAACAATAAGGCTTGCACTCATACCCACACTGGTGTTAAACAAACTCCTTATTTTACCAGGAGGGTGCAGATGCAGCCATAGCGGTATCACACAGCCTTTTGGAAGCAGAAGAGTGATTGCAGTGCGTGGACACCCTGGCAGGCAGCTACAGCGTCATCCAAAAATAAGATGAAGGAGCAAGGACCCATCACTACCAGAATATTAACTCAAAGGGGTTAATTCCCCTCAAAGGGGAAGAGAAAGATTTCAAAAAGCACACTGAAATGCTGTGCTACTTAGTTGCAAAAAACTCAACTACCTCTGCTATGGAAAGTTACTCATCTTGGTTTAAAAGGTCATTTAGGGTGGTTGTAACATTTTGTTTAACATCTCTCCAAATCCTACTGTGAATAAACGTTTGGGTGTGTGACACACTACAAAAGCATGGGCTTTAGAGTTTATCACTCTCTTGCTGTACTGAAAACCTCCATATAGCAAAAACTCTAGAAAGACTGAAATGAAAGTGACTTAAAACTGTTAAATTTAGTGGTCAAGTATTGGTTTTGGAAAGATATGCAGAAAGTGAAAACATATTTGATTTGAAAAGTTCTGATTCAATCTGAAGAGTCATTACCAAGATATTGTAACCGTTCACAAAAACACATTTTATGTGCTTAATGATCATACTTTTTTTCCCCCAGATATTTCTGGCAAGTAGGCATGGCGCTTGCCTGTATATGACAAAGACGTGACTTACTTCCCAATAGCAACTGGGAATTCCATTCCCTTTCCATTTCATTCCATCCTGCAAACTGCATTGCAAAGGTATTTCGAGGATCATATAGCAACTACAAACAGGTCTGTGCTAGCTCTACCCATGGGCTAAGCTTGGTGCAAGCTAACTCCAGCTCAAAGCCTAGTATGTTAGCACAAAGTTGCCAGCTACAACTCTAAGCCTTGCTCTGCTGGCACAGTGGTGCAGCCGAAGGAGTACACTAACCCCTGCTGAAAGCATCCCTCCGTGCTTTTCAGATCATAGCTTGTTTGCATCCAGACATCTTAGAGCACATGCAGTGAGCATAAATCTGCCCATAATGACTAAGTAGACTGACTCAGCTAGGGGTAGCATCAGCACTACAAACATGATACAAGCCAGACTTTGAGTGTGTTAAAATATAAATGGTTGACAACTAAAACCTACATTTACATCATCCACAGTTTTAACAAATGGCATATATCACACTGTCTTTTTCACTGTCATCGACAGCAACCCAGTCAGCCGCAGAATGGCAAAGGCTGTCTTGAATTTGCGTTTATTTTTGTTTGTGGGACATTCTGAGGTTGCAACATCCCACCCCTCAAGGAACTATAGCCCAGGTTAAGAGCTGCCTTTTTTTTTTCTTCCCCTGAGATGATACTTGCTTTGGCAGTCAGAGTTAGTGGCACAGCACTCACCCAGCACAGGGCACAGGTGACTGCACATACGGCTTCCCTGCAGCCACTACCAACGCTGCTCAGCCCTTCAACACCAAGTGATTGTTCACCCACCCATTTTCACTGACCGGCACTATATTTCCACCTCGCATTTTCTGCTCTGAAAAGGCTCTTTCTCTTGAAATGTGCCCTACATGGCAAGAAAACCAAATGGGATGCAATTGCATAGCTTTGCCATTCTGCCATTCTGCTTGCTTTAGACATGGGGCACACATTTTTTCCTCACAACTGGATGACTTTTGATCAGCTTTACAACTCTCCCGGAGAGAACAGCATACATCTCTTTAAGGAAAATCATGTGCTTAGGAATTTCAGGAGTTTATCATTCCGATCAATTTATTTCTTCCCAAGAGCCATTAAACCAAAAAATGAGCTACGGCAAGCTCTGAACTCTCTTGGTAACTGTGTAGAGAAAGCAGTACCTGCAGCTCTCTTATCAGCATGTGGCTACGCAAGGGAAGCTAAGCTTCTTATCACCACTACAACCTGCACATGTTCAGCTTCAAATTCAGGAAATTTACATCGTTGTCTTCAAAAGACACAGTTTAGACATGTGAATTTTTGCTGAGTTTTGCCTTGGCACTTACGCATTTCTCACACGGTTCATAACCCACAACCCACCTGAGGTCTCAGCCCGTGTTCCCGTTACTACCCCAGTACCTGCCCCTACTTTCAGTTTGAATACTGACTGCGAGCCTGTAAGTGTTCTCTCAGTTTTAGGCAGAACACACCTGTGGCATGTATCACATCATGACAGACTACGTCAGATCTCGAGACATCTTTGAAGGCATTTAATTGACACGAGTAAAACAGGTTGGAGAGTGGACTTTTGTTCCTTGTCTGTTGGGCTCCGAAGACTGAGACAAGACATGCAGCATCATCCAAGTTCACTCCTTATTTGTGCAACCACAGTATTTCAAGAGTGACCTTGAAGTTTTGGGTGGAACTTGAGGCTTAAAATTATTTCCAACAGCTCTAATCTTTCAACAGAATACTATTCTAGCCTCTAAAAATGTCGTCTGTGCACTCAGGGTTTATGTGCGAGTGATATGTGGCCACATTAAACACAACAAACTTGGAATGATAACTGGTAAGCCACAACCATAAATATAAAAGTTCACAGGCTTTCCAAAGGTTTCTCCTTTAACATTTTGTAAGTCAATTATACAGCATTAATACCTATTTGATAAAACTACCTGCCCATTTAAAAAACTCTTTCTTTTTATTAACACATTAAGAAAAGAGAAACTAGTTGCAGCTGCTTCCAGGACACAAAAAGATGAGCAAGCTGAGTTAAAAGACAACCACAAGATTTGATGGAAACAAGTTATGGCAATCCACTAAGTGACTGCCTGTCCGCTGCCTTCACTGCTCCTTGGGCACAGCTGTGTGACACAGCACAGCGGTCCTCATCTGAAGACACTCACAGCTCTACTTTCAGGACACCTAAAAGCCATCTACAGGTCTCCAGGAAGGCTACCATCCACACCATACAAAGGCAGTGCTCGCTGTGGAAGAGACAGCACTTCCTCACGGTGAGAACACGAACACGTAACGCAAACTAGCAGGTCCGCGGCAAGACTGAAACGAAAGGTACCAGGATGGTCCTCACCTTGCAGTAGAGACGTGCCAACAGGAATGGTTTCGGGAATGTTGTCTCTGCTGTAAATGGAGTGCTGGAATTCGGGAGAACAGTCATTTTCATCGGTGATATGGACCATGACCTGAGACAAAAAGACATGCTGAGAGGAGATTTTCGTTTCTACACTTAGGAAAACGGGCACCTCGTTCTGGACACTGCCTGGGCAATCATTGCTTTTGCTGCTGCTCTGTCCTTATGCCTCTGATGCTAAACTTTTTCTCACATTGCTCCTGTAACACAGAGAAGTATTATCTCCTCCACTTCCAAGCAGATAGGAGGCAAAGCCAAAGAGAAATAACAAGAGGCATTTTGCAGAGCCTAGATCTAAGCCCAGATCAGAGCCCAGCCTTCTGCCTGCACCATAAGGCCTCCTCCCTCCTGAGCATCTTCATGAGTTTTCTAGGCTTTTCCTGTGTGTAACTGCTCCCGCTAATGAGGTAACGAAGATTGCAGTGACAGTGGGTAGGAAGCGAAGTGATCCACGTACCTCAGTGACGCTGCTAAGGGTGCTCTCAACTTCCGTGGCTTTCAGTAAGAGGTGATAGAGGTGGTGCTCGCTCTCGTAGTCCACGGGGTGGGTCAGGCTGAGCTCTCCGCTCTCCTGCCTCACCCTGAAAAGCCCACTGGGGTTTGTCAGCAGAGTGTACGAAAGAGGCTGGCTCTGGAAAGAAACAGCCTCAACAACTGCTACTCTGTAAAGAATGAGAGAATAACCCTTTGCTTCAAAACAACAACAACAAAAGCTGTCTCCTGAACACCTAGAAGAGGAAGATGAGAGTGACGAAAGGTGAATTGCTCACTCTGTCAACTTTGTATTCAGACTGGAAATCGCCGTGCTACAGGGAGCCCACCTACCCTCTCTTGTCTTACCAAACTGATCCTCTGACATAGCAGGGCTGGGATAACAACCTATTTCAACCCCCTACTAACATGAAAACATCTTTTTCTTCCCTTCTGTACCCTTCCAAATACTTGACAGCAGTTACTGGTATAGCTTCAGTTACAGAGATAGCTGAGCTACTATAGACTTTCTTTGAAGCTTTATATTCAGAAAAGGGACTGGTTCAGAGATGGATGGGAAACCCACAAAGCATAGGGCCTTTCCAGACCCTGCTGTCTGCCTTGGCAGGACATGAAATGAATGTTTGCCTTCCTACCGTGACTTATGCTTTGAAGCTCCATCTCTCACAGCAGTCTCTGGCCAGCGTGACAATATACTTTAAGCCCATCTCAGTGAAAGCTCCTGGGAAGGAGACAAATTTCCCTCCTCCTCATTCAGTCTCTTTTAAGGAGTAAGTGGCACACCGCCAGTAGGTCTTCCTACTTCATCAGCTCATTCTGAGGTTTCCTACTCCTTAAAGGCCCTGTGGCACTGCTCCACCTGCTACTTGGTGCCTTAAAAGCCCGTGCTGCTCTCAAGCAGCTGAACAGTGACAATAAAACCAGAGCCAGCTCGGCAGCACCTCCCCACTGTGGCGTGGCTTAGCTACTCTTCATGCAACGGCAGAGCCCCTTGGAGACTTAGCTGTATCTATTTGCGCTTCACACGGGTGTTGTTATCTCAAGAGTCTGGCAATGACTTGCCTTTCTAAAAATTTAAATACAACTCGAATGGGATACAAACAACTCCAAATCTGGTTAATTAAAAGACAGTATTTTTCAAGCACTCATTTATATCTGAAGTGCTCCAGAAGATACATAGCCAGGAGTCTGGCAGTTTTAATTCATGATGCAATGCAATAAGACCCCAAGAGCATTAAAATAATAATTTCAGCAGAATTCCAGCATCCCAGACTACACCATGTGCCACACTGGAGACTCTCAAACACCAGAAAAGGCATAATTTCTTTTAGAAAACACAACACTATTTTTAAAGAGTAATAAGCAAACACATACGCATAGCCCTGAGAAGCAACAACACAAAAATTTCACTTTATTGTGCTCTGTGAAGTGCCTCTCAGACTGCAGGAAGGGAGCTCAGCTAACAAAGTACAACTTACTTTTCTCCTGCTGGAGTATTTTCAGGGACAAACACACTGTAGGACATGTTAGTGAACTGCGGAGGTCGGGAGCCCACCAGGATGGAAATGGAGGCGTAGGGGCTTTTATTGCCGTACTCATTGGTGGCTTCCACAGTAACCATGTACTCCTTGTTCCACGTCAAAGGCAAGCCAGTCGTCATGATAACACCAGTATCCTTATCTACTCGGAATCGCTCTTCACCACCTATCAATATATGCACAAAGCTGGTCTGAAAAATGCCCCACAGCAAGAACGTTTGCATCCTCACTATTTTAAGGTAAGCTATCCTCAAATCATCTACTTATGTCCTTGCATGCACTTTTTTCCTCTCCAGTTGTGCACCTTATCTTTCTACTCACACCATGCTCTGTTGACCAGTGCAGTGTCAAAGGGACGAGAATGGGCGAGAAATGGAGCCTTAAGCTAATGGTAAGGCTGCAATTGATTTCAAAATAGAAGTAAAGCAAAGAAAGTGGCAGCAATAAAGATTTCCATCCACATAACTGTTTTACTTAAAGCACCTGCAGCTTCTATTTGCTGTATTTGCTGTATCTTTAAGGATTCCCTAAGGGAAAAATCTATCAACGAAATGATAAAATGTGAAATTGTGAAGAAAAATCTGCAACTTAACAGAATTTTACCATTTTTTTCAGAATAGACCTACCTGCAATGAGTGTGTAAGTTATCCCGGCACTGGTGTTTTCATTGCTACTGTAATAAGCGACAAGCTGGTAGACAAGAGTGCCTTTTCGGGCGTCTGGATCTACACGTGCCAGGTAGGGGTATGGGTACATGCCCCAGGACAGAAGTTCCTCTTCTGGGGCAAGGAGTGTCACGTGGCAGAGGTACCAGTCATTATCTGCAAGAGATGCATGGATTTCTAGGCAGCTTGTTCACAAACTTTAGTAGGGAATGTTTAAGATCTTATCCATTAGTATCTGTAAACAAACTGAATTGCCCATCACATTCAGCCTATTGCCTGTGCAAAAAATTCAGTACAGATACAGACTTTGGCAGCTCAATGTGCATTAAGTGCAGTTAACAACTAATTAAAAATACTTTCAAGAACAGCTTTTAATTAATTAGATATGCATATTAAATACTATGTCAGTTACACCACTTGCCATGATACCGTTTCAAGAGCGTACTTATTCAGACTCAGATGAAATTTGGCCTTTTTATTTTCAACAAATTCAGCATAAATGTTGCCAGTTCTACCAAATCAGGTTTAGAGCTTATTAACATATTTCTCTTAAAAATCAGTGCAAGTGGTAAGCAATCAAAACTCCCTAAAATTCTTCCTGCTCCAACACTCATTTGTTTAGTTTTCTCAAACCACTGGATATGCAAGGAAAGGCAGACGTGCCTTCCCCTTCTGCGCCCAGCATCCCATCTGGTTGCATCTTAGGTGAGTGAAACACTGGCTTTGAAATGGAAACCCGCCCCCCAAGGCAAAGCCTCCGGCTTTGCTTCTGCAGGGAGAGGCAAGGGAAGGGGTTAGCTCAGCCAGCAGCTGCAGGGAGAGAGCAAGCCCTACGTACTGGCAGGGGAAGCACAACACAAACTGCTCTCTGCTGGGCATGGAGGATCTGGGGTTGGGAGCAAGCACCTCCACCTGAATCCCTGGAGAAAAATGGCACATACGTTGACTGTGCCTGTATTGCTTTGTGGCTAAGAAGTGAACTCCGATACCTAAAACAACGGGTGCAGACAATTGCATCTGCCCAACCTTGGACTGTCAGACTTGGGAGCAGCCTGGAAGGACCCGCAACCACTGGTAGCATGGTCCGAGGGCGTTCAGGTAGCAGGGTTGACCGTCAGTGGGACAACTCCTGGGATCACCCCAGATCTGCTGCTGGGGTGGCTGTGCCACCGCTAGTGCCAGCCCAAGAAAAGGGGTGAACTCCTGACGTGCAGAAGGGCTGTCACCAGAGAAGAAAGAGAAGGAACCTTCTACTGCAAAGAACCCATAGAGATTTAATCACAGTATTTTTACCTCTTGGGAGACCTAAATTCAAACCTTTTGAACTCACAGAAACTTGCTAACAGATGCTAAAGGTACATATGAGCTTCTTGAAGGAATTTGCCTAAGCACATTTGTGTTCCATAGGTGGCTTTGAGATTTGACTTCAAATCAAAATTAATATATTATTGAATATATAAAATAAGTGCAAACAAAAAAAAAAAACCCTAAATGTAGGAAGGGGGGGAAGTAGAAAAGTACACATGAGAAATGCACGTTGTCTGCCTGATAAAATATGATTGCATACTTGAACAAACTGCACTGAGGTTGCAGGTCTGTTAAGGGCTACACCACTCTCAAAAGAAACACCCACCCAGGTGTCCATATGTCTCATACAGGAAACCCTTGATCTCTGCCTTCAGAAAGGCCACATTTCACATAGGATGGAAGAGGACAGCAGCACGTGGACAAAAGCAGCACCAAAGGCAAGAAGTAAGCTAGAAATTCCAAACAAATTTTAACTGCAGACATCAGGGATCTGATACTAAGTAAAGACTACCCACAGATGGAGCATCCACTGACATGCAAGACCTGTATTTACAAGCAGCCTTACCCCACAGTAAAAATATGTACTGGACAAATTTACCAGACGTAATCATTCCCAGGAGGGAAAAGACTTCATTGAAGTTTTGTGGATTTTTTAGAAGTATTTAAAATATTTTAAGACGTGGTTTCTTTAGCTAGAGGAAATTCTTAGATTACATGGTTTCTGGTTTTCTAATGTACTGACATTGCATGCATGGGAACATCTGTTAAACACGCTCCTCTAAGAATTTTTTTCTCTGTATTGCTTGGTGTAACACAAGGCACAACCCTCAGCACAAGCAAGTGGCTCACAAGAGCAGCTGTAGCGGTCAGTATTTTATCCGTAGCCAAGAGGGAGCGCTGAGAAACACACATCTTAATTAACCCAGACACAGACAGTGTCATTTTACTAGGGCCAAGTAACAGAATGAAAACCTGTAGGCACACGGCATTAAAAATTATTTCTGTTCATTCATTGGTCTAATTCAAGCAGTCCTAATTTCTGCGGAGACAAATACCTAGTCAAGCATTTTTCCCATTTAGTGAAACCTAGAGAATGATTTCAAAGAATTATAATTATATGGCTTTTTCCTTAATATTGTCTCATGTAAGCGATCCAAGTGTTAAATATCAATCAATAACAGAGTCCTAATCCTGCTGTAAGAACTGTAAAAACCACCACCATGTCAAAGTGTCAGCCCTAAACCAGAGCTTTATGCTTCAAAAAAGACAGACAAGGGAATAAATTTCACTGAGTTCAGGACACCATGTCAGGGTAAATATTTGTGTTGTTCAAATTAACGATAATTTTCTGGACTTTTGCAAAAACTTCACCTCTCCCCCTCTGAAATGTGTATTTAAATAGACTCGTAGAATCATAGAATCATTTACGTTGGAAAAGACCCTTAAGATCGTCAAGTCCAACTATTAACCTAGCACTGCCAAGTCTACCACTAAATCATGTCCCTAAGCACCATGTCTACCCTTCTTTTAAATACCTCCAGGGATGGAGACTCAACCACTTCCCTGGGCAGCCTGTGCCAGTACCTGGCTACCCTTTCGGTGAAGAAATTTTTGCCTAATATCCAACCTAAACCTCCCCTGGCGCAGCTTGAGGCCAGTTCCTCTCGTCCTATTGCTTGTTACTAGGGAGAAGAGACCGACCCCCAACTCACTACAACCTCCTTTCAGGTAGTTGTAGAGAGCAATCAGGTCTCCCCTCAGCCTCCTCTTCTCCAGACTAAACAACCCCAGTTCCCTCAGCCGCTCCTCATAAGACTTGTGCTCTAGACCCTTCCCCAGCTTCGTTGCCCTTCTCTGGACACGCTCCAGCATCTCGATGTCCTTCTTGTAGTGAGGGGCCCAAAACTGAACACAGTACTCGAGGTGCGGCCTCACCAGTGCTGAGTACAGGGGGATGATCACTTCCCTCGTCCTGCTGGCCACACTGTCTAATACAAGCCAGGATGCTATTGGCCTTCTTGGCCACCTGGGCACACTGCTGGCTCATATTCAGCCCTCACTGAACCTTGGTAAAATTGTGACGTTAGCAAAGCCTGAGATCACAGACTCATGGGATGGTTGAGGTTGGCAGGGATCTCTGGAGGCCATCTGGTCCAACCGCCCTGCTCAAGCAGGCCTACCTAGAGCTGGTTGCTCAGGACCATGTCCACATGGCTTTTGAATACCTCCAAGGAGGGAGACTCCACAACCTCCCTGGGTAACCTGTTCCAGTGAACTAAAGTTCTGGGGATTGGATTTCAAGAAAGATGTGGACCAGCTGGTAAGTGTCCAGAGAAGAGCAAAGAACACAACCAGAAAACATGGCCTGTCAAGAAAGGTGGAAAGACCTGGAGATTTTCAGGAGACTGCAAGGGACATGCTAACAGTGCTATAAGATGCCAAAGGACTGATGTATGAAGTCAGTCAGCTGTTCCCTACCCCACAAACCAAAAATAACAAACTCTCATTCTCAAGGAAAAGATTTGCATTAGATGTTGGAGCAGGGGGAATCCCCCAGCAATTTTTGAATTATAAGGATAATGGAACACTTGATAGCAGCTGGAGAGGCGAGAGATCATCCATCAATGAGATCTTTAAGACCTGACTAGACAAATATCTGCCGGCAATCACTTTGTCACAGCACAGCCTGCCTCTAGGCAGGGGCACGGTACCAGCAAGACTGTTAAATCCTTTCCATCATACTTTAATCCCCCTGCCCTTCAGCTTTTGCACCTCATTGATTTCTGAAGCTTACATGTTCACGTGTCACTTGTTCCCCAGCAGCCTGAGGGAATTTCTATCACAAACATTCTTTAGACCTTGTGTTTTAATTTTTGCTGTTCACTTAAAGGTAAGAAGTGAGGGAAGGAACGAATGTCACTCTAGAAACAGACAGCACCACATATGAAAGGAAAAACACAGGACGAGGCCAAACCTGGAGGGCCCTGGTACAGCAGCAGGTGGTAATAAACCTCAAATATCAGGCAGAACATCTTTCTGCAGCTGAGACCTGCCTCACTCCTTCAGCCCCTCAGCATTTATTTCTGCTTTTAAGGCTTGAAGGAGCAGAGCTGTTCTCTCTGTGCAAGTAAACAAAACTTAAACTGAAGCAACCTGCAAGCATGCTGACAAAACAGCCCAGGTTATCTGCATACAGACATCAGAGCTCTAATTCTGGCCAGGAGTGAATGGAAGCAGTGAGGTGGGTGTTGGTCTCTTTTCCAGAGTAACGAGTGATAGGATGAGAGGAAATGGCCTGAAGTTGCACCAGGGGAGGTTCAGACTAGATATTAGGAAAAACTTCTTCACTGAAAGGGTTGTCAAGCATTGGAACAGGCTGCCCAGGGAAGTGGTTGAGTCTCCATCCCTGGAGGTATTTAAAAGACAGGTAGACGTGGTGCTTAGGGACATGGTTTAGTGGTGGACTTGGCAGTGCTAGGTTAACAGTTGGACTTGATGATCTTAAGGGTCTTTTCCAACCCAAATGATTCTATGATTCTATGATGAAAAGATTGTTATAAGGGTCAGGTCTAAGTTGGAGCAAGTCCCAAACTCTAAAAAAAGCAGTGTTGAACATGCACCAGAGATTAACTGGAGGGCAGTCAAACAGCCCTATTCTGCCCTGTCATTCAGAAAAAGCTGTTCAGAAGCAGCACTTTGAGCCTTCGCTACTCAGGATTATGAACATTTCTGTTCTGGTAGCTGTCTCCTCTTTGCACAGATACTAGGCACAAGAATCTCAAGGATTTTAAGATGTTACAGACGTGTCATTCAAATACTATGTAAAATTATTGCATTGACTTGAAACAAGTCAGTGAAACAAAAACAGTCTTGATAAAGCAGGGTTTTTTTTCCAGCAATGCATTCGTTTTTCAACTGTCATAACTGCAAAGGCATTAACAGATCAGTTCTCTGAAATCAATAATGTTTTATTTTGTTCCACTGACACAACCGCAGCATCCTATTAAATCAAAATGCAACATCATCCAGTGATGTTACAGCTCACCCATTTTGTCAATATGAATCATCCACTGAAAGGAAGGAAATAATCAGGAAACCAGGCTCTATAACCTGTGCAACAAGACTATCAACAGGATAAAACACCTGGCCTCTGCCCCATGCATTTGAAAAAGAGTCTTGGTATGATCAACCTAGAAGAGAACATTAAGGGGCTGGTTTTGTTTGCGATACCAGTATATCCCCGAGGCTTCAGCTCTACCCCTTGTTTACATATAAGAAAAGCATATCAGGGATGGCATGCAAGGGATGTCAACCAACCACCAGCCAAGAGAAACCTAATTAAAAGTTTTAGGACATAGCAAGTGCAAGGATGGGGGAGCTCACCACATGGCCATCCATGCAATGAAGAGCTGCTAACTTTCTGTCTTTGAGAGCTAAAGAGATCAGAGCAGATCTGGCTTCAGCAGATCAGAGCAGATATACCTGTGCCACCCTTGGACCAGAGCATGAAGGCAAAGAAAGAACTGGAAAAGGATTTTAAACTGCAAGTGGCTATTCTTGCAAGCTTGTATCAATTCTGTGTTCCTTTAATCACTTATTTTCCTCCCCTAACGTAAGGAGGAAATGTGATAGAAGTAATTTTCTTTTCCCAAGATGAGGATTAGAGCTGTGCTGACTGATGTGGGTTTGATGGGACTAATGTTAGGAAGCTGAGAAGTAAAAAGTGCATAAAAAATGGTAGTTTATATTTTGCTTATATCCCCTTTGGCAAAATGAATCATTTTAATATAAAAGAGACAGCATGGTATGCGAAGATGTTTCTGAAGTACCCAGCTTGAAACAGGACATCAAGGCGGGATGCCTACACAGCCTCTCATTGTGCTGTCAGGCCACACTGTTACCCCTCAGTGGCAGGGCAAGACACAGGAGCCTTGCCTCGCTATTGAACCCTCACTAGGAAATCCACACCTGAGAAATGGTTACTATCATGGCTAAGAAACCCTTGTCATCTTCAGGACTGAAACACAAAATTAGTTTCAAATGATCTGTATTTCCTCAAATTAATAAGAATGTAATTGCCAGAAAACACCTGACGCACTGAATAAGTTAACAAACTTCTATCTCAAATACCATACAAAATTATATTTGAGATAGAAAATATCTTGTGTATATACATACATATAAATATAACTTGTCCTAGAAGTCCTGTAAATGCTTGTCCTATAAATTTGCAATTTCCCTTATAAATTACAATTTTCAAGAGTAACTTTTTAAAAATGTAATTGGATATACTGAAGACTATGAAAAGATCAGTGTGTTTCGGTAGAAGCAAAAAGAAAAAAAAAAAGACTCATCTATTTAGGCTGAAGTTGCCGTCAGGCTCCAGGGCCCCCTGCAAACAGGGCAGGTATGGAGGCAGTAGGGTAAAATGCCTCACAGGCAGCAGCTTGCATAAAACGTGACAGCAGGCAGCAGCCATCCCAATGAACACCTCCAACATGATGTGTTCCCATGTTAACACGGCACTTCAGCGTGAAGACGGAGGAACCATCCCGTTTCCGAGATCTATAGCAGAGACCAGACTCTCTGCTTGCCACAAGAAATGCTTTTCTTTTTTTTTTTTTTTAATGTTTAACGTTACAGTCATCAGGGGTTACAACGTGCAGCTTACGCTCCAGTCTCCCAAACATGACAGATCTGAGGAGCCTCAGGAAAGATCAAGGGAAGGAAAACAAAGGGGATTTGTGCAGGAGGATGAGAGAAAACATGAGACTAATCGGAAGCTGTAATCCTTAGAGTTTCAGGATACCACACTTCCCATCCCTCCCCAACAGAGAAGGATGTAAAGATGAGCCACTGACAATGATGAACGCTTCCCTTCCCTTAGCTAGCAGCCCCTTCCCCTTGAAGAGGCTCCAGCGAAGAGGATACGGAGACAAGGCCTCCTGCTCTCCTGGGGGAGCAGAGAGAAAGCCCCGGCTGTCATCGCTGACTTCTGTGCAAGTCAACAGGGCCAGAATGGGGGTGAAACCCCCCAGCGGACTTACTTAAACCACAGGCATTACGGATGAAGCACAGCTTTTATGCCCCTCAAAAGTTACAGACAACCAATTCCCTCTACTGTCATCTAATGCTGGCATAATATTAGATGAAAATGTCTCCTTGTTTTGTTGTTTCTTCTTGGGTTTTTGGTTTTGTTTTGCTGTTTTCTTTCAAGCACTGTTCGTTTCTCTCACTCAGATTTTGTAAGATAGCTTTGCATAAACCACCTTGCAAATCATAAATGCCAGTTCATTGGCCTTTTTCATAACAAGATGCTCTATGGTTGCGAGACACACTGGTGCCTCAGTTTCTAACCGTTATCCATGACTAACAACAGATATTTTTAAAATTCAAGCTGCTTTTGAACATTCCAGTCTATATTTTGTAGCTATGGTCAGTCATGTACTCCAGTACTGCCTGAGGATCAGACAAGATTGGATCACTGCATTAAGTATCTCATAAACTAACTCTAAAACATCCCTGTCCTCCAAGCACCTGCAATCCAGTTCTCATCCACTATGCAGTATCCTACAAACACTGAAGTACTGAATCTGAAAAAAAATTACAGTACATATGGACATGCCTCATGAAAACTCTTCCATGTGTATTTTTGTGCCTTTCAGAAATTTCCCCAAAACTAAAGTATACATAGGAATAATCTACTTAAGAGTATTTAAACTTCCAACAAAATGTCTTATAGCAGTAATTAATCTTTAACCAGAGTTCATCTTCACTTTTAGAAATGCCTTTTAGCCTAAAGAAGTGATATTTACAGTCATGCTGCCCGCTGTGACCCCTCTCTCCTGCCCAAGCGGCTTTTGAATCTGGTGGCCAGTTTGTTCCTATAAGCTTTATGAAAATCAGCAGCTGGCCAGAAGATGGGGATCCCAAATAAGGGTGCCCAGTGAGGGAAAGGAAAAGGGAAAGCAGCTTTTGCTTGGTCTGGATGAGCAGACCGGTCAGCAACGCCTACAACGCTCATGCGTCTGTCCCAGCTACTGCATGTGCATCCCTCCTGGGAGAAGCCCTGGGGCGAGGAGGAGGTCTCACAGCGGGGAGAGCCTTCATGGCACAGGTCACCCCTCCAGAACTAAAGCCTTAATTTTCTGAATTTCTTCAACTCCCTCAAGAAAAGTTGTACAAGGCAGTTTTAGCACAGCTCGTCTGCTGTCATGAAAATGACGGGTCAGCTCCACCCCAAACACCAATGGGAGATTCCTGAGGGTGATGTTTCTGTTAATTAACAGATTTGGTTTCTCAAAAATACTGCTAAGGCTTGGATAAAATGCTCAGGGGCATCACATCCCCTTGTAACCCACTAGCATACCAGCTGGACTCTGTTGGACTAAGTAGAGAGGGCCATGTTTTGAAGGCAGACTAATATCCTCACTATCCCAGTTACAGAAATAGGTCTCTCTACTCCCTTGAAAGCCCACAAACCACTACATTAGCTTGTGGGTAAACAGCCCACAGCCACAGAACAGCTGGGCAATGCGACTATAGCAACTGCCTCATCTAAAGCTACGTCAGTGGGTTTCAGTTTTCCCTCCCTGGTTAACCACAGCCATCAAGCTCGACAGACCAGCCTGCAGAGATCACTTTGCATTATTTTCATGACATATTTCTTAATACACACCAGCACTTTGACATGTTTTCCACTCATACACCACCTCTCTAATTTTAGGAGGCAGGGTCTTGCTTACCTCAATACCACCTATAGACTTATCCCATGGGACCATCAGAGCTAAAAGGCAATTGCAAGTGCTACTGTACACACGGGCAGCATAGAGAAATCTTCAGCTAATTTTTCACTTTTTGTGGTAAGGCAAAGCTACAGCGAATACCTCCATCACACTGGGTATCTGAGACACCTGCGGCATTTGTTGGGCAGCAAAGACATCTGTCTCCACAGGCAGATGTCCGTACATCACAGGAAAAGCTTCAGGCAGATGCAGGAACAGAACTGCAAAATCCATTGTATCTTTTCTGCTACCACATCGTCCTGCCCTAGCCTTTAAAGCTTGACTGTGGCGTCATCCTCTAGTTTTTAAAACATTTCCTTTTTTTTTGTTTGTTTCCAGAGGAAGGCTCTGAAGCACTGTCAGACCTGTGATTACAGAAGTAGCATCTTTGCTTCCACCCTTAATCTATTTTATCTGCCAACAGCTGTCCATTGCTACCCAACCACGAGGATTAGGGACCCTTCACAGCACCGCAGAGAAGGTGGGAAGTACAATTATATACAGGATCTCAAAAGCTGCGAGATGACAGAATTCTTCATAAAACAAGCTTTTTACTACAGCTTGCCATGTTAACAGCCTACTATTCACCATTAAAAGATGCTATTAAACACTATACAATCCCTAATTATTTGCAGGCACGTCAGTTGCTGAAGAAGTCAGACCATGCTGACATAGTAAAAATAGCTGAGGAGTCAGCAGCACAGAGGACATTTGGGGAATTTTTTACTCTTTTTTTTAAAGAAGGAAAGTGCTGCAAGACACAGCTGCAATCTTGGCATTTAAAAGTTGCTTCTCTTTGCAAATCATTCAGCTTTTACTGTTGATACGAAGGAGAGGCATCTTCTTTAGGTTTGTTTCCACCCCTCACAACTTCATCTTCCACGCTCTGGTCAATATTTCACAAAGCAGGTGAAACGATACAGAAAAAATTTCTGTGGTACAACACACTCCAAGACTACTTATGTCACTGAACTGAAATTACCTGCAAGGTCTCTTGTCTGCCAACAAAAAGGGGGCTCAAAACGTATACTCACAAATTCTAGGAAGATTCCCAAACATTTTTTATAAGGGCAGCATCATTAAAGAAACCCAACATCCTTTGAGGAGCCTACGACTGGACAAGCTCCCCATCGCTGCCTCTGTCTTCCCGTTGTCCCACACAACACAGCACCCACTTTTCCTTATTAAAGTGACACTTATTAAGTTTAAAGTAGTTTGTGTGGGGCATAAAAGATCCTCTTCCTGAGAGGCAGAGTCTGATTGCTGCAGTGGTTAGGAATCACCTTGCTTCCAGTCCCAGTCTTTCTGCAGAAAAGCTACAGGCATTTGTTCCTATGTCAGCATTGTCCTTTAACATAAGTAAGTCTCTCCTTGAGGTTTGTTCAAATGGTTTCAAAATAAAAAGTTGCTGCTGAGGCTTTGTGCAATAGAGCTGTTCCTGTGACCATACTTTGAGTGTATTAACTTCTTTCCAAACACTTAAAAAGTTATCGTCCCCAGCAAAATACCAGTACTTTTTTTCAGCAGCAATAGCATGTTCTATATGTACAAAGAGGTGCCAAAAAGAGTTGTAGCAATATTTCTTGTCAACACCATTGGATGCAGCTGTAAGAGATGCACCTCAAACCCAGCAGCACATGCACCTTTGGTAAAGGCATTCAGAGGTGTGTTTGGATTAACCAGAGCAGCAGCCTCCAAAGGAGCAGCGTGCTGGTTCCTGTGCTGTCCCCTAAGAAATGAAAAGGTAGAGTCGACAGCCTACCTCCCAGTTCTCCTTACATGCTGAATTTCTAAACAGATCCTCTTCGACTTCCACGGCCATATCCCTCGCCGCTTTGCTACTTCTCTCCCCCAAAGCAGATGTCTATTCCATATGTATAGCATTTGTTTACACACTCAAAAGCTCAGCCAACCCACCTGATGTAAAGCAAGCGCATCCGGAGCCAAATGCACGAGCCGCTCCTTACTTTGCTGTCACCAAGCGCTGCTTTTAGGTCCTTCCACCAACAACACTGAGAGCATGCAGGGATATTTCTGGCTTGGTGCAGCTTTGATCTGGGTCTAAAACAGATTTTTAAATGCCTTCCTGCTGTTGTAATGTAACGACAACTCAGAAATATGAAATCATAGGCTGTATGAAAGGATTTAAGATGTTAACATTAAGAATAAAGGGCTGAATATTCTATTTTGAAGGCCTGCTATTGCTTTTCTCTTTAACTTGTTATGATAAAGGCTTTCTCATCATTTAAATAGCTTCTTATGTACCTTACTAGGAATACTTGTAACATAAACTTTACCTCTTCAGTTTTTAAGCTTTTAGTTGGTTTCTCAGCTATAGACTTTACCAGACATTCTTATTTATTTATTGCCTCTGGGTCATTATATATTTTGACATAATTTTTTTTTGCAGTAAGATTCTTCCGAAGATACATACAGACAGGGTAACACAAGAACCTTCATCTTGGAGCTTGGGGTTTTGTCTAATGATCCTTGGCCATTAAAACAGTTTCACGGTTTAAGTGAAGCAAGCTTTTTCTCTGTTGGCACCTGAATTTGAAGGCATGGCAATGGTATCCACAGATGGTTTTAATCAGTCTGACACCAGGAGGGGAAAAAAAAAAAAAAAAAAAGAAAAGCAGCATATAGTATGACCTCCAAACCTGATTGCCAGGTCAGATTTCTGTTCCTGGAGTCAGATTTATTTTGTTCTAAAAATGTCAGGGGTGCCAGGAAGCAATGGGCCATTTCTGGCTCCATAAAAAAAAAAAACAAAACCCAAACCCTAAGCTATATCTTGATTTGAAATCATAGCCAGCAACATATACGGATTACTTGTTAGTTTTTACAAAAGCTGTACGATGTGGATTGAAAGGCTTTCCTTTCCCAGCAGGCATCCTGGTGGAAGTTTTTTAAGAAAGTGCAAGGGACTCAAACCATGTAATGTTTCTGTGTGCAGTCTAGGCTGTATTTTCAGGAATTTCAAGATTTGACAGATGCCTTTTTAAAATGTAGTTTGCTTCCAGTGAGCCATACAGGTTCAGTACTGATCATATTCTACCATAGGAACAGCACTATGCTACAGCCCCCTCAGTCAGGTTTAAGACCTATCTCCTTGGAATTCAGTTATAGCAGTAAATAGTTGTTATCCCACCTGAACAAGAACAGGGGATGAGAGATCCATCTCAATTCCAAAACATGAAAATACTGAACAGCCTTACAACCGTTTTATTCATTTCAGTCGTAAACTAACTGCTGGCATTTACCTCACTTCGATGTCTTGAGGCATCCCCAATTGAAAGGGTTGCTAGCCTCAAGCTTACTTTTCAGAGCGCTGCAGAAATGCTGGAGGGGGAAGAGATTTGTCTTGCTGGGCTTTTCAGTCTCTCTTGCTGTTAAAGAAAAATAACCTTTGTAGATTATGGAGTGACTTCTTACCACGGCTGTTTTCAGTTTGATAGCACGTGGGCTGTATCTGCGGTGTCGGTGTGTGCAGGAGCATGGAAATCACCCAGGGGGTCTCCTTATTCCAAGCCAATGCAGCATGTGCTCTATAAGCCCTTCGTGGTAGGCGTTTAAGATTAAAAAAAAAAACCAAAACGGAGCTGAAAGTCTGCTAGAATCAAAACACAGGGTAAGAAATTGTGTTCCTTCACTTTCTGAAACATGACAGACAAAGTCCCAAACATAAAGCTTCTACACAGGGTGCACCAGTACGTACCCCAGCTCCAGAAAGGATGGTCATCGGTGGAGGAAGAGGGAACAGTTGTGCAACTGCACACGTCCCACCCTGTGCAAGTCGGTAACAAGTCTGAGAATCTGCGTGGGTGCTTGCAGGTGTGGGCAGGTGTGCGTGAACAGAGGCAGACTTGGAAGGGAAGGGGAGCTACAGCCCTTTCAACCTTTCCCCACCATCCCCAGCCCTTCCACGCTCAGGCTATGCGCTGTTCCTCTGCCTTCTGATGGCGCAGTCAGTGTTTCCACAATGTTAAATGTCCCAGAAGAAAATGTGGAGGAGGAAAGGGCTCCTGTCTTTGTGTCAGAGTCTTGTCTGAACTCCAGGTCCCAATCCCACAACTACGCTCATGCAGAACCCAGAACAGCAAGGCTTTGAGAGACAGAGGCAACCTGTCAGATTCCTAAAGAAGATGCTAACTGCTTGGTGTAGGTAAATAAGACAATTCACAGAAGCCGTGCAAACCTTTTTGCGACGCATAGTTCATGTACCAAGTATATACCCAAGGGGAGAAGAACTGTATTTTCACAGTGCCAGCTACGGTGTCCCCACAGAACAGACGGCAGCCCCATACACATCACTGCTACGAGTACAACTGAGCAACAGGCAGGATTCAGAAAGTTACTGTACTCTATGCTCAGTTCATTTCAGTATTTCAACTGTGTACATGAATACCTTGTCTTCCTAGGACTACAGTTGCAAGAAACGATGCTCTAAGTTACGATCTGACCTTCTCTTTATTTTTTTTTAAGTGCCAAAAAAAGCTTTGCTTTTCTTGAAAAAAACAAAACCCCAAGACAGATGCTTCACTGGAGAAGCAGCACATGTGAAACGCCCAAGTTCATTCACAATTTTTACATAAGAGATGGCAATTAATAAGGGTCCAATAGTTTTGGTTTTCAACTAATGAGGGGATTAAAAGTTTGGCACATGTTCCATAATATTGATTACTATGAGACCCACTGTTAATTATATTTAGTAAGAGGCACGAGGAGAAATGAGGAGCAAACCAAGGTTAATTCTGTTTGGCTTTAGACAGTTCACCAGGTTTCTTCAGGTAAAAAAATGGATGCTCAAAGCCTCTCACTGTTTCATCATCTTCCTGTAAAATAAGCAGCCAGAGAAAGATCCCAAGTTTGTTACTATACAAAGTGATGAGATCGTTTTGATTTTAAAAGCAGCTTAAAGGAGCGTCTAAATGACCTTGTCCCACTTGATCATTGAATTCCTTTCTCCCTGAGGCTCATCTCTTGTCAATAAGTTATCAGTGCATAGACAGTGGCAAAAACATGTTGTACAGCACCAGACTGGAGAGGACAACATGATTACTCGTTTGTACAACACCGCTCACAAGGTTGTTTGCTTTCATTATAAATAAGCAGGACAGTCAAGCAACACATCACCTTTCCAACTCCATCTTCAGCTTGAATGAGAAGTTCTGCTTTCGCTGTCGGGTGATTTGTTTAAAGTTAGTACCTAGAAATACTGTGCAGCAGCGTTTTTATTATGTTAAATGTTTCTCACTTGCATAATGCAGCCCACTCCTGCAAGAATAAGTCTCTCGGAGAGGCGGCTCTGGGATTCGCAGACTGCACACAGTGCGGGATGGTGAAGATCACAGCCCCCCGCACGCTTCAACACATTTGCTTTCCCCCCAGCTCTAGTTTGGCATTTCCTGAGCATTAGGCTGTAAAAACCATTTATGGAAAACTCTAAATATTCCCCCTACAAAGAAGCTGTAAACGTCTAAGAAAAAAAACCGAACAAAAACCAAGCAAATGATAACCAGTAACATTATCAGAGCCCTGAGCTACCATTACAAACACACTATCAAACTTACTCAGAATAAGATGAAAGTAACACATGGAAAGGATGGCTTTAGTAGCCATAATGTACCTCAAGCTTAACACGGTTTAAGAAGTTTAAAGAGTCTAGCCGTTCTCTTTGCTGTTATTAGGAGAAGCACATACAGTATGCAAGCCATTGATGCATTGAGGATTTACACAGTGGTACAACATCTCCACTTTGTTCTCTACACCGACTCCTATGATTCCAGATTCAGGGGTTTTTTTTTTATTTTTTGCTCATCCTAAGCCCAACAGCTTCATTCCCTTCCCGTGCCCTGCCACCGCTGTGGCTGACTTCCAGCATCACTTCAGCGGGGTTCAGCGAACGGTCGCAGAAGGATCCCCAAGCGCAGTGGGCTTTAGCTGCAGGTCCATAAGCGCACACCCCCAGGTCCGCAAGCACACACCCCCAGGTCCCTAAGCGCGCACCCCCGGGTCCCTAAGCACACACCCCCGGGTCCCTAAGCGCGCACCCCCGGGTCCGTAAGCGCGCACCCCCCAGGTCCCTAAGCGCGCACCCCCGGGTCCCTAAGCGCGCACCCCCAGGTCCGTAACCGCGCACCCCCGGGGCAGCAGCACGTCTCCCTCCCCAGGTCACGGAGGACGACAGCGAACTGAAGAGGTTCTCTAGTAACTCTGTGATTTTATGAACTCCCCTCGCTACAAAACAAGCTGTCTGCTGTGGTGCGTCCCCTTTTTTTAACAAGCTTTAACTGCTCCTTAACCCATGAGGAGACTCCTCTGCTCCTACAGAAGTGAACCTGCTGTGACAGGAATTCCTGACAAGACAACACAACCAAAACACCATTGCCCACGTTTTCATCCGTTCCTCCACAGACGGGAGGCGAAAGCTGCGCAGCCGGTAGCAGAGAAGAGCCGGCAGATCCCCAGCTCACCAAACCCGGCCTGGGGGCAGCTCCCGCACCCCACGGAGGGCGGCATCGGCGCGGACGCATCCCCTGGAGTGAGGAGCGCCCGGCGCGGCCGCGCCCGCTCCCTCCCACCCCACCCGGGGCAGCGCCGCGGGGGGACGCGCCCCGGCCCGGCCGCCCGCCCCGGCCCCGCACCCCTACCTCGTCCGCCGCCGCGGTGCACCTTGACCAGCACCTCGGCCCGGCCGCCCGCTCGCAGCTCCCGCCGGAGGTAGAGCCGCCCCGAGGCCCTGTCGACCCCCACGGGGGGGGCGCCGGGAGAGGCCAGCTCGAACCAGCCGCCCGCCGCCCGGTCGCGGCTCCGCGGGACGGTGAAGACGGTGTCGCCCACCCGCGCCCCGGGGGGCAAGCGGGCCGTGTAGCGCCGGGAGCCGGGCCCCGACGGCCGCTCGGGCGGCGGCAGCGAGGGCGCCCACCGCCGCCGCCTCCCGCCGCCCGCCGCCCGCCGGCCGCGCACGGCCAGGCCCAGGCACCGCGGCGGGCTGCGCAGCGGCCGCGGGCGGCCGTGGTCGTGGGCCGCGACGCAGAGGCGGAGGCGGCGCAGCCCCAGCAGCGAGCCCACGGTCAGCACCTGCCCGCTGCGCGGCACCACGAAGAGCAGGCGGCTGCCGGCGCCGGGCGGCCAGGGGCGGTAGGTGAGACGCGCGTTGGCCCCCTCGTCGCCGTCCGAGGCGCGGAGCCGGGCCACCTCCGTGCCCAGCGGGGCCAGCTCGTCCACCTCCAGCGGCCGCGCCGGCGGCAGGCGGGGCCGGTGGTCGTTGCGGTCCAGGACGCGGACCCGCAGCAGCGCCTCCCGCGGGGAGCGGCCCGCCCGCCGCCGCCGCAGCCGGAGCCCGTACGCGGGCTGCGCCTCCCGGTCCAGGCGCTCGGCGGTGCGGAGCAGCAGCAGCCCCCGCCCGCCGCCCAGCCGCCGCTGGAGCGAGAAGCGGGAGGCGCCGTCGCCCTCCAGCGCCCACTCCCCGGCCGGCTCCCCGGGGCCCAGCAGCCTCCGCAGCGGCACCCGCAAGCCCCGCACCCGCGTCCCCGCCGGGCTGTTCTCGGGCACCTGCCCGGAGAAGCGGAGCAGGCGGGGAGCGCCGCCGCGCCCCAGCCCCGCCGCCCCGCAGAGCAGCACCAGCAGCAGGGCCGGGAGCCGCCGCATCCCGCCCAGCCGAGCCGAGCGCGGAGCCGAGCGCGGAGCCGAGCGCGGAGCCGAGCCGAGCGCAGCCGGTCCCCCCGGCGCGGCACTGCGCCCCGCGGCCGCCCCGCACACCCACGCCACGTGGGGAGCCGGCCCGCCCCCACCACGCAGAGCCGCGGGCGGGGCGAGCCCACTCCCCCGGGGCCGGAGGCCCAGCCCCGTCCGTGGCGAAGCGTAGAGCAATTCCGGGCAAATTCCTCATTTTCCCCGATTCCAGAGCTTGCTTTCCGCGCTCCTCTGCCGCCGGCGCGTAGCGTGTCCAGCGGCTCCCTCCCGCGCCTCCGCGGGCGAGGCGGACACGGGAGGGGGAGCGGTGCTGCCCGGGGGGGGCTGCGGGGAAAACGGGCAACCTGCTTTCCTGAGAGTACACGAAAAACTCCAGCCAAGCTAAAAGAGCAACCAGTAAAGGAAACGGAGGAGAAAACACTGTTGCATAAAGGAGAGGGGGCCTTGGGATACTTAAACCGTTGAAAAACCGTTGTCACCAAGCAGACATACTGGGCTGGTCTTGCAAGCGCGGTCTCTCAGGAGCGCGTATACAGGTTGCTGCTCCTTCAGGGAAGATGCTTTTTTGGCAGAAGTGGGAAAAGCAAAACATGTCTCCGCATAACACATGAACAATAGCACCAATTACCGCATTGAAAATACTTCTGTGAAAAGGATTGTGTCTGCTGCTCTTGAGAGCGATACTGAAATGGTCCTTCTGAATTAGGCAAGTAAAGGCATCGGTCCTGCTAAAGATGCGTAAAACAACCTGGGCGTGGGAATCATCGCGCTGGTTATAACGTGGAAGCACGAATGCAAGCCAGACCACTCCAATCACTCCCCACTACTCCTCAAACCAAACATCACTCGTTTTCTCATCGCTCCAAGCGCAAGTCCCAGCATCTTCCATTCCTGCTAATAAACAAGCACAGCAACATCCCCCTTCGCATAGTGACGGTAACAGCTTAGGAACAGCCTTTTGCCGAGCCTCCGCATCCAGCTGGTCAAACTGTGTTAATGTTTTTCCATTAGAAAGGCTCCCTCTCGCTGTTTTGACCACAGTTTTGCTAGTTTTACTAGAAGGCTGTTAGCCAGGCGGGGGTGTTCGTTGCCAGCTGCGTTGTAACTTCAGTGGTAATGTCTCTAGGCTGGAAGTGAAGCTTTGCTCAAGAAAGCCAGAAACCATTTCAGTCAGCTTTAGACAAATATTACGGGCAGCAGTCAAAGGTGACACCCAACTGCTAGATCTGCACCTCTGCCACCTGGGCAATGACCGGTTTTAAGGAGAGGCGAACACTGGGTGATCGCATCACCTTATTACAAGCTGTCAGCTTTTATTTTTACCCTAGGAAGGTGAAGGGGTGATCGTTTCTAAAAACGGGCACGATGTGAGATCTCAGACTGGGAAGGCAAAAAGTAAACCCAAATATTCTTAAGGAATGGTTTACCAGTAACAGCAGGAAAGTAACCAGCAAGATCCATCCATGGTTAACGTGCTGTAGCAAGCTTTGAGCGCATTATTTTTACTCTTTGTGCCCTACTTAAAAATAAAACGTGAATAATTCCCTGCCTTGCAAAGGCACTAGAAAGCTCATTAATGTACCACACTTAATGAGCCAGCCAGACCACCTGAACGAGCGTTCAGTTTAGGACAAGTACTGAGATACGATGCAACATACCCTCTTCTGAAATGCGTTGCGTCCTACTGGCCTTACGCAAACTCTCAACAAGCAAATGAAATCCTCTCGATACCAAGTGCTCAGTTTCCACCTCCATTCCGACATGCGCTACCCTTTCTGTTCTCTTATGTTCACACACGCGTATTTAGAAACATAGGGTTTTGTCTACAGCCTGCTGAGACATGAGCTGGGTTTTACTCACAGTACTCCCTCACACATATGAACCCCCGTATTGTTAACATGCTCGTTAGCGCATCATTTTGGTGATGTAAGTTTAGGCTTCTGCTGCACATCGCTTCCATTGACGGAACTGAAGGCCCACCTTACAGAGCAGAACCAGCGACAGCCTTGCCCCCGGGGGTACTTACTAGCACAACTAGTTATTTTCAACACCCAGCTGCACAAAACCTGTGCAATGATAAAACAAATATATATATGTTTGTGGACACGCATCCTACCCGACAATTTAAAGAGATGCGTGCGTCTGACTGTGATTACCAGCTTTAAAATTATGTGACTGCATTCCCAGCCAGGCACGGCTGAAATATTGCTCTTACTGGTGTCGGGCACTTGTATATGCGTTAAACAGCTGTTTTGAAATGGTAAAAGTTATTTATAATGGGCTATTAAGATGTTTTTTTCAAGCTATAGGACCAAACTGCATTATTTTGTTGGAAATGTGAAAGCATTGATGAAAATACTAAACATCTCAATCACACTTTTCAATGAAAACCATTTTTCTTCTGGAATTGAGGGGCGGGGAGGGAGCCCCGTTCAGCCGAGGGGGACTGGGGAAGTCAAAGCACAGGCTTGTGTTTGGGTCTCTTTAGGGTCAGCGGGTGATATTCTGTCCTGGTAACTACTTCGAAAACCAGGAAAAAAATTTTCCACTGTTCACAGTCGACTCTACGTGCTCACCAGGGATCAACAGGCAGCTAAACAGTTTAAGGAGTGGTAAGCAATGCTCAAAAGCTGTATTATATATGTATATGTATGTACAGTATGTACAGAAATGGTACAAGACTGACCATTCCGGAGTAAACTCATTTCCTTCTCAGGACACTGCCAAGAAAATGGTACGGCTCTTTCCGCGCAGCCGTCTTTTCCAGGGGAACGTGACTCTTCCTGTGGAACAGAACCACAGAGAGTGATGCAGCGTTAACCCACGAGGCCACCTGAGTAAGGACAGCGGAGATGGCTCTTGGCTCTGACAGGAAACAGCAAGGAGAAGAAATAAATAGAAATTAATTAAATAAGCTCCTTAGATATCTTCAGGACACTGTCAGCTTCTATTGCCAAAGGATCATAGCAAAATTGATTTTAGAGCTCTTCTCTAGCAAACCTTATCTGGTGAATTGAGGACTGAATTGCAACCACTAAATCGAAGATTCCCTACTCAGAGGCCAAAGTCTCAGCAAGCCCGACAGCCTTCCTCTAGCCCTCTCTCGCAGCTGGGACAAGTCCCTAGAATGCAACCAGCAGTTCAGAGTACAGCTCAGATCATCATAAAATGGGCCAAACTGGGGTGTGTGGGTGTGTGGGGGGGTGTGTGTGGTGTAAAAAGAAAAAAAGCAGCAGCATTTATCCAGGTGTTAATAATGTGGAAATAGATACAAATTACACTGCTAGCATGTGTTTCAGAAATCAGTTTTCATGATGAAATGAAAACAAGACTTGATTTTAATGTCCCTTTCTAAAATTGCAGAAACTTCTGCAGCAGTGACTTTGTGTTATTACCCAGAGTTGAAGTTAGATCAGCCAAGGAAACCACACGCGCTCTTTCCAGCATCCGATGACTCCGGGGGGACCACTGCTCCTGCGTGCGGGGTCTCACAGGCAGCGTAACATGACGCAGTGAAGAGAAGGACCAGGGAGGTGATCGTGCCCTGTACTCGGCACTGGTGAGGCCGCACCTCGAGTACTGTGTTCAGTTTTGGGCCCCTCACTACCAGAAGGACATCGAGGTGCTGGAGCGTGTCCAGAGAAGGACAACGAAGTTGGTGAAGGGTCTGGAGCACAAGTCTTATGAGGAGTGGCTGAGGGAGCTGGGGGTGTTTAGTCTGGAGAAGAGGAGGCTGAGGGGAGACCTGATTGCTCTCTACAGCTACCTGAAAGGAGGTTGTAGCGAGGTGGGGTCGGTCTCTTCTCCCAAGTAACAAGCGATAGGACGAGAGGAAATGGCCTCAAGCGGCGCCAGGGGAGGTTTAGGTTGGCTGTTAGGAGAAAATTCTTCATGGAGGGAGTGGTTAGGCATTGGAACAGGCTGCCCAGGGAAGCGGTACCATCACAGTCCCTGAAAGTGTTCAAAAACGTGTGGATGTGGAGCTTAGGGAGATGGTTTAGAGGTCCACCAGGCAGTGAGGTTAACAGCTTGGACTTGATGATCTCAGAGGTCCTTTCCAACCCTGACGATTCCATGATTTTGTGATTCTAAGGCGGCTGCATTCTTACCCATCTTTTGTCAACTTTCTCCAGAGGGAAGAATGGCTTACGGCATCATTTGATATTTACCTGAATCTTACAGAATCTGCTGGTATTTACTGCAACAATGTTAAAAAAAAAAAAAAAAAAGTCAGTCTTAACAGTGTTTTGGTCTTTCTGTAACCAGCCAGTAGAGCACCATCAGGAGTCAAGGCTTGACAGCAGACACTACAGTCAAAACTTTGAAACAAGAAGTTGTTCCAAGGCACGGTCAAGCTGTTCAGAATGCTGAAGGCAAACGTGTATATACTGCTGGTGTGTCAGAACCTACTGAATAGTTCAGTATGACGCTCTATTGCTTTGCGTTTGTATATTCTATAATGCATCTCATCTCATTACTATTAAAAAATGTCTGTCATGTTTGTTACCTAAGCAATCTGAAAGCATACAGGAATTGAAGTATGCTAGTCTGGGTCACAGCAAAAATTGGAAAATCTGGGGAACTAGGTCCTAGAAACAGATTACAGAGCCACTATTTAGTAGGGAAAAAAACCCCAAACCAACGGTAATTTTACCTAACACCTCTCAAACATTGATTATAATCAGATATATATTTTATACAGATATATACACACATAAAATATATACACATTTATATACACCTATTTATGTACACATCTAAATATAAATTCTATTATAGATAATAGCATATTCTGTATTTCACAGCTGGTAACCATGGTCTCCGTTTTGGATAAAGACAGGGAAGAGTACACAAACACCAACAAATATTTCATGGTGCCAGGAATCTCCATTCCCATTTCAGCTAAGCAATCACAAAGCCTGGGTGCTTGAAGAATTCACGGATAAGCTTAAATACTCCAACATCACCGCATTTCATCTTTTTAAAATTAAGCTTGATTCCTGACTGGTCTAAAAGGAAGCAGTCTGATGACTTGTTCAAACCCATTAAGAATTAAAGATGTAAATACCTATTTTTTAGGTGCTGCATGACTGATTTTTGGAGAGCACTTTATCAGGTATTTTTATCATCTTTAGAATTTAACTGAAATAATGTCAAGGTTTTCATGTCATTACATGGTGAATTATTACAAAGCAGTCTGCATTCCAAGACTTCTCTCCTACTAATAATATCTTCTAAAATGATAGAAGGCTCCAATATATGTAATCACGATCTGTAAAAATTCAAGACAGATGATACATTAGTTGATTAAAAAAAATCAGTAAGCATTTGATATTGCATAGCAATTTATTTCCAGGTGACGTGCTTGCCGTAGGAGGATCTTTAGGGAGCAAGTCGGAGTTCAACAGTTCCGTATGAAGCACCTCGTATTTTGCTGCGCCTCCTTATACTGTTGTGTCTCAACAGGTCGGCACCGTCAGCACGGCCTATGGATCCTGTCTGAGCAGGCTGCTAATCCTCAAGAGCCCTAAGAGCATTTACGCTGCCCCGTCAAGACAGGTATTTGAGCTATGCTGTGCAGTCCTCACTTGACTGAAAATTGCATATGCAAATAATACAACAGAATACAAAAGTCATTTTATTACCGCAACGGAGGAAGGAGGTTCATTCACTATGAACTACATGGTTTTTGTGAAAGGGTATTAGATTTCTCAAAAGAAAGCATAAACTGCTTTGTGTCCCAAACAATCCATACTTTCTGCACTTGGCTTTTATTACAATTTTATTTTTTTTTTTCACAGAAAAAGTTTATCACAAGAGAAAAATATTTACTGTGTATACATTATTTTGATAAAAAAAAACTGTCCAAGACAACAAACAGGATAAAAGGAATTGGATTCCTTAGGTCTGTTATGAAATACCTGCACATAGATATGTCCATACGCCACATATATGACTGCTAAATGTCACTGTTAACAAGTAAAGCACCACCAGTAATTCTGCATTATTGCAGTAACACAGTTTGAAACTTTGAAAGGCATTAAACACCCACCTCTTTTCCATCAAATAAATAGGTAACCTTAAACATCACTTGAAAGGCAGAATAACATACATTTAACTGCGCTGAAGTTGAAAACGTTGCCAGATTAATTACACAATTAAACATCTAGTTGAGGTACCAAACAATTCAGAAGACCTTTAGGCATCGCTAGCCCTGCATTTGGCGTAGTGAGAGTGCAGCAACACAATGGCGATATTTTCTTTTAGCTGTACTGATGATGTAGAAATGATTACTAAAATAACACACGCTGCATGTTTTAGAATTTTTGCTTTTTCCCCCACCCCCTAAAGTTAAGTTTTAAAAAGAGTACTAAAGGCATGATTATACAGATTTATGTTGAGGTATTATTTCACATGAAATATTGCTTGTGTTGGAATAAACTCAGCTTTTCTTTCATCTCTAATACCATCGTACTCTACAGTCCACCTGCCCATCAATATTTAGGAGATTTAGAGATTCAACCACCATTAGAGGTAACAGAAGTTACTCATTGTGTCTCCAAATCGCAATAGTAAAACAGACATCTCTAAATGCAAATACAACACGCGTGCCCACACATTCACACAAACAGCCTACGCTTTCTCCTGTTCGATTTTTGGTTAAAGAATACAAAACACGTAGTTAACGGCAGTCATTAAGAAGTGTTTCAATGACAGATTACAATCCCTACGACCTGATCTTGCAGCTCCTATTCATGTGAATTGCATGGGAAAGCTGATGAAGGGTCACAAGATTTGGACATTTGCAGGTGACTTAGTAAAAATAAGGTGGTAAGAACAAGATTTGGTCCCTAGCCTTCTACCTTTCAGTAAAGAGCAATGCCACCAGAGCAAATAGTTTGAAGAATTTTCAATGCCCGTTAAACCTTTTGGCCCTCTTTCTTCTATATTTGTGTATTTCCTCCTTACCCTCCCGAACGGAAATTCTATTTAAGATTGTATTGTATTAAATTGTATTTCCATTTACTTTGGAAGAAATAAAACCCAGTATTTTTTTAAATAATATGAACAGAAGCTTATGTTCTGAAATGCCTTTACTTAATTAGTCTCAAATATCTCCTGCCAAATCTATCAACTGAGTTCAAGTATGTGGTAATTCAGGAAGTGAAAGAGCGTTTTTTTAAGATTAAGACAAAGCTGTACCTGTCAGTTTAGCTGTGGTTTAATTAAACTTTAATCCACAAGTCTAATGGTAACAGGTGAGTGCCTGAAAACACTAGACTCAATTTATTCTTTCCAGGTAATTTTTTTGCATTTACTAAGATCAAGCAGATCAGAAATTGGAAATGTGAAGGAGGAAATAAGCCAGCAAAATAGCAACACCAATTGCTATGCAAATTCTCATTCTTCCCAGTGAAGAGCTGTTAATCAGACGGCTGGCACCCATCCTCGCTGCACCACTGACTACACAAGCACCCTCAGAGGCTGGGGTATTAAGACACAACGGAAGCTCTAGAAATCAGAGGGATGGGAATTTAAAAAAAAAAAAAATCTTCACAAAAAGAAACACCAATTGAGTTTTTTGTTTGTTTAATAAAAGCTCGCAAGGCACGTTTCAACTGAATTGCAACATCTATAGCAAAGCAGATCAAAATTCGCAAAACGTTCCCCTAGCCCTTTCAGGCAGTTAAACCTGTGACCTGGTTGAAAACCAAGCTAGGGTTGTGTCTACAAGTCTGATGTAATTATGCTCTATTGTCCTTATCCTTGAGGGGTATCATGAAACTTACTGTTCCCTTTTCACAGAAGGTGGAGATTAGAATAGACAATAGTATTTTTGCTAATCCATAGCTGGATAAGAACTTCAAGCTTATCATTTGCTTTGTAAGATATGATTCTTCCCGTCACTCATTTTAAAATTGATGCCTTTTTACTGGAACACGAGCAATGTTTCTCCCACGTAAAAGGCTCCTTCTGCTACTTAAGGCTGCTGTGCCAATGGTGCTGCAATACAATTTTCTCTAATATAAAAAGCAAGATAAAAATCTTAAATGATTCTCCTAAAGCAGAATCAATCAAAGTATCAAGAATACATCTTAAAAACTATGACAAAACTAATAATAACAACTATGTCACAGTTCAAATGAAGTTCAACAGGTTCATTTAAACATGTATAAAGGCCAACGTGCTACAAGATAGTTTTCTTTAGATGTATGGATGACCTTGTTTGTGTTTTTCTTAACATGTGTGCTCTACATGTAAGTATTCAAACTACATCCTATGTGGTAACTAATTTAATACATACAGCATTGCGGTAAAACACAACAGGTAGTCAAGGATAGTTAAATATTGCATCTTGGCATGGCAGTCTAAGGCACAAAGCCGTAAACTATGCGACTTCATCCACCCAAGTGCAGTTGTAACCCTGAAGTTTGCTACCTGGAATGCCTTATTGCTGTTATGAAATGGTATTCATGAACGATTAACTTCAGGCGAGTAAACGACTGACACACAGACACGCAATTCCTTGACAGTAACTCAAACAAACTGAAATTGTTAATAAAGGAACTCTAAACTTAATTCCAAATATTACATCTACAGCCATACTAGCACATACAGAGAAGGTTGCTGCAGGCCTGCAATAGCTTAAGTTAATACACTAGCTTCTGTTGCTATCTAGTAATTGAAAAGTCTGCAACAGTCCAGTGCAGGAAAACACACGCGCTTGTGCATAAGCAAATAAATGCAGGCTGCATTTGACCAGAGACACACATACACACTGTCCTCAACACAACGACTGTATCCCCAGAAAGGATATTTACTTTTAACTTGTAACTCAGTTATTCTGATAAATGTTTCTCTCAATGATCACATCCAGTATATTTGATGGATTTATCTGAACATTGGTTTCAAATAAAATGGATAATTTAACATCTTGTCAAGACTCACAGGCCTAAAAATATAACTGAAAGTAACAAATAGATTACAGAAATGTTGACTTTTACAACAATAAAGCTTTTTTCTTTTAAATCACTCCAATAGTGATAATAGGTTTTAAAAAAATCTCAGCACTATCTGTTAGTGTAGAGTAAGCACACGTGTCTGCATAGAGCAGGCAGGAATCACGCGTATACACCAACATGCTGCAGTTCCCAATAGCTTCAGAGTTAAAATCTCTGAATTTGCATTTTATCAACAAGTGCAGTAAGGATCGTTTTGCAGCTTTCATTTGCAGAATGGTTTGCAGATTTTTCAGTTGCAGGTTCATCCTATTATGCCAGATCCTTCATTAAAGAATCTGGGCTCCAAAGAATCATTCCCACATGCCTGATAGACTGGTCTCTGGGCCAGGTGTTACAAGAATCCATAACTGCAGGTAACTCCTAACGGGTGAATAACCTCTTCCAAAATTTACATCCTGGCTTTTTGTCCAGCTACACCTACAGAAGCAAAGTTACCGTTACCTTTTGTTGGATTTTTCCATTCACAACACCAGGATTAGGCCCAGAGTTGGAATTAAAGCATCATTCTCTTGAAAGCATATCAGCCAGCAACAAACAGGATGAAGAGATAATTTGTTAAGAAAAATAGTTGTAGAGGCAAAGGGGGTGATACAAGGAAGACAAATTTTAGAGGGAAGCAAGATTGCAGAGTACTTTCCCAAATTTTCAAAGATCTCAGTGTAGTTGCATAATTGATATAAAAATAGCTATGAACAACTGTACCATTATTTTTTAATGGTGGTGATTATAGTGCTTTAAATTACAGTTATGGCACTATCTTAACATAACTGTCACATAAGAAGTTGAATGAAATGAATATCACCCGTCCCTCCCCATACACACACATATACACCAGCACGCACATGGAGGGGGTGACAGAGAAGTGCAGAAGTCTCAGTAGCAAACCTAGTTGTCCTGCTACACTTGTCTAAAAACAAGTATGGCATACTGTCGTATACTGGCCCATTCTGACAGCTGCTAAGACACACATGTGCATACGCACGTACACATTTAAGCATGGAAAAACCTTGAAGACAAGTTCTTTCCAAACTGAAGGTCTGACCTTGTCAACTCCTACTGCTAGGTCTAAGTCCAAGCACTTCCACCAACAGGTCTCCAACAGCGTAGAGGTCAGTGCCGTAATCTAAGGAAGCGTTGTTCAAATAAAATCTTCCTTATTTGATTTATACAAACACTATAGCTACACATAAGATGTATGAATGTGTGTTTGATAAACATACAAGTGTTTACAGTGGAAGACAGGAAGAATTAAAACAACAGAAAACCAAAAACCCCAAACACTTACTTGAAAAGACTCGGGATACTGATTGCTTTCTTGCTAGAAAATACAAGCTATACGACTTAAATGAGCTCTTTAATTAATTTTTCTGCATTTACTGAAGTCTACCCACATCAGCTCTCCAATACTAAAGTTAGAAATCGCATTTACATGAAGATTAAGATGGTTTATAATGGGAAGAAAAATGCAAAAATGTGGAAGACTGTCACGCTTTGTAGAGACTGTAAAATTAACAATTTTTCCCGTTTCCTTCAAGGATGGTATCTGTGTCCGTTGATCCGTAGTTCAGAGAATTCCAGTTTGGTAAAATAAAGTTGTCAATACACTGCATGTGCGCACATGTATCTGCAAAAATAACTTCCTTGATCAAAAGGAACTTTTCCAACTGAATTTCATTCACAATCAATCCTTGGAAAGAAGCTCGTATGCTTTTTCACGACTGGAAGGATATCACAGTGTTGATTCTATATACAAAGTAGGATCTATTCCAGTATACCCGAGTAAAATAATTCACATATGGAGAATAGTTCATTTTGATTTCATGACAAAATCGTCCATATTTTGAGTAGGCATAACTGTCACCTTCCTCACAAACCACCTGTCAGAAAAGAAGATCTAATTAAAATACTGAAGATAAGTGGTTACAGAACATAATTCTGTACATTTAATTTACTTCTGTATTCTGTAAATTTCATTTACGATAGACATTTAATTTCCATGCTGTACAATTCCAATAATCTGAAAACATATTCCCCTATAATTTGTTTAGCAATCTAAAATAACCTTTGTGAATTAACACCTTTGTCAGGATAGCAGACATTAAAATCACTGTACCACATTCATACAATGAAGAACAACAGCAATGGAAATTATCCACATGCCCCATTTACCCAGTACTGCACACAGCATACCACCTATGTAGGGAAGGAAATTCTCAATTACCGTTTCCAGGCCAAATAAGTTTGACATACCTAATAAAGACTGAAGACACACACATATATCACCCTATAAATTCCAATCGATTGATTTGGAAGCAAATTGCTTGTGCGTTTTAGCATCTACTATCTGGTATCCTTGAAAAAATCCCTTTGCTACTCCTTCTAATGGCACAAGTTTACATGGGTTTAAAAAAAGGCGGTAAGACAAATTAATGGAGAAAAATCTGTCGGTGGCTACCAAACACAAAGATATCTCCCTTGAGCTACAGTCCTTCAGCAACAGACTGCTGTCTTGCCCTGTTAATAATCATATGCTCTCAGCCAGTGTCACAAACAAGATATCGCACTAGGACTATAGGACATAGTCCAAGCTAGAAAGTAATACTTGTCTTCTTAAACACAGCAATTTGGAAAATACATCCATAGACCTGTCAACAGCATAACAGCCTGTCCACTGTCTCACTTACTTGCGGAATAAGTAAATGCTGCAGTCTCCAACTACATATGCACTAGCTTCCACTAGTTTGGAAAGTCTTGATAATCTTTCAGTACGCCTTAGACAATTTTTGTTAGCAAGCAAACTGAGAGTTTTGTTTCAAAGCTTCCTGAGACAACACACTATATCAACTATCAGGAACAAATTATGTCAACTTTCTGAAAAAAATACTTTATTTCTGTTGGCCATTCCAATATTTTTTCTACAACTATCATTTTTAGCATCCAAACCAGTACGGACTCAGCCACAGACAGGAAGCATAAGTGATGTTCATTACTATCCAACCAATCTTTTTCTAAAAACATTGCACACTCAGTTGCCTACACTTAAATGTATATAGCAGTTGTTTTGTTACAGATTTAGATTACAGACATTCAGCAGAACAGATTTTAACTGAAACTCTAATCATGAACCTTCTTTTCCCCTTCTTAATCTCTCCACTATAAATAGGATAACCTTTGTCACTTCAACAATCCTAATTACACAAAAATAGTAAATGACCGGTTTTGGGTACTGACAGTGTTTTGTGTGGCATTTATCAAAGACGGGCTCCTTGCATTGGATGCTGTCTTTTGATGTTTTTTTCCCCTCCTTTGATTGAAATTATAATCGCAAGCAACAGCCGCTCTGAAAAGTACTGGGAAGTGTTCCTTAGTATGAGCTCCTGAACAATTGGGTGTTAGGAATTAAAGGAGGAAGAAACTCATTCTGATCTATGAATCAAGCAAAAACTTAAAAACCTGACAGTAAAACTGTGCCGCTGAAGTTAGGATGCGATCAGGATTATGTGTGAGAGAGAGGCATGCAGAAAGCATGGAGATGAGAAATACAGGGGTATGAGGGAACAGAATCCTGAAATTGTGGTTAATTGTTCCAGCTGACATCCTAAGTGTGAAGAGGGAACAGGAACATGCAAAAAACAGATCTGAGAAGAAACTGAGAGATAACGTGCTGATGCCCTCTGAGGCAGGGCTTTACTGCTTTTGTAATAACCTCTTCAGGTGTTACAGTCTTAAACATTTATAGATAGTTAAATGGTATTTAATGATGGCGGTTATTCATACACACACACTCTGTTATGGTTACAACATGGAATAATCATGGCATACATGATTTTAGCAGCAAGCCAAAGAAAGAAAAAGGACAGATTTCAGCAATGGTGAGGAAGTTAATAGAAAAACAGAGACAGTTTATCCTCCATGGATAAACTGGCCAGGAAACCTACAAGTGAAACTGACACCAGTTGGAGATTCCTGGGGAAATTAAAGAGTAATCCCCTAAAAACATATCACACCCTATAATTACTCCTCCAAATGAAAGCAACTACAGAAATTAAATGACTGCATTACAAGTTCTTTTGAAACGTGTATCATTGAAAGTAGAGCTTATAAAATACCTACCATAGATGAACAGCTTGGATTTTTCCCCAAGAATGGAATATATAACTATATACAAGAAACATATGTATCCTCCCCGTTTAAAAAAAAAAAAAAAAAAAAAAAAAAAAAAGCATTCAAACCAAGGATTAACTTGGTATAGTTAATACACAATAGGCTGTACTGTCAAGCAGATGCTTAAGTTCTTTTTCTTAGTCAGGAAACCAACCAAATGAAGCTAACCTGTGATTGCTTAGAAGTAACCGGTGACTCCCTCTCTCCTGTTGACCTGAGAATAAGCAACCAAACCCTAAGTGAGTTTAGGGCCACTCCTGCCTTTATAAAGTCAAAACTTTTGCTGGAAAGTTCCCAGGAAGCAGATGACCAAGTGGTAATGAGATCACTTTATAAACCCCATCCCATTCCCTGCTTCAGCAGCAAGAGCAGCACTATAAGCGTTCAGAACAGACACAGCATGGCAATGACTGAAGTAACAGTCATGGATATCTTTGTAACTCTACAGTTTATTCAACGAATCTTTCTACCCACTATGGCTTAAACTATCTATCGGGGTGCTAACTTATCTGCAAGACTGAAATGAACAGACTTGTAACCTCATCACTACCAAACAGGCTGTACTGAACTGAATGCAGGCTGGTCCTCATCCCAGGCAGAGTTTTAGAAGAACTGACTTTATCAGTTTTAAAATTTCATCTTTAAAGCTAGTAAAGAATGCCCTCTGAGGCAGGGCTTTACTGCTTTTGTAATAAGCTTTTCAGGTGTTACAGTCTTAAACATTTATAGATAGTTAAATGGTATTTAATGATTGGCAGAAAAGCAGCACAACTAGATACTAATGTATTACGAGGGATTAGGGCAGGTAAAGAATAGTAGGGGGTAAGAGTACGGGTGTGTAAGAAACAGACAACCCAAAACTTAATTGATCACTTTTTAAATTTATAAGTCTTTGTCTACATGTCAATTACAATCAGAAAAACAAGATCAGCATTATAAGAAGATTTCTTTTTGAATGAATTATTTATGCATTCAAACATTCATTTTTTCTTACTGTTACTTACATGACCATTAGCAATATCCAATAGATCTTTAACTCTACATCCTCTTACAGGTCCCACTTCATTGCAAATTGAATCTTCAATAACCAGAAAATTGGCTTTGTAAGATGTGAGTATCTTATAAATATCTTCTGCTGACCTCTTTGAATAAATCTGATAAATCTATAAATTAAGAAAACATATTCATGCAATGCAAAAATCAGTGATAAATTAAATACTTGGGGAGGTGGTATTTGGAATGCCGCTCACATGCGGTGGGAGTGGCACCAAACAAATAATTTGCATTGCCAGGTGGCCTGGGAGTCACAGAAGAGCAATGCAAACGTGTGTGTCATGAGGAATGTTACAAGGTCATCTTCTTTGGAGCATTAACATTTACAGTACGCCCACACATCTCAATCAGGCACTTCAGTCTTACATGATGGAACAGTCTATAAATCACTGATAGTACACACACATTTATGGAATTAGATACTCACATTTTCATTTCTTTTTAGAAGATCATCATCATTATATAAAGGCAAGCTCGACACCATCCATCCGGTACAAAGCTTAATCACACCCATTAACTGTGGGCTGCCTGCAAACACAGCAGCCACAGGAGCCTGTCGTCTGCAAAAGCAACATCAACATACATGTCTGAGTACAGGATGCATTTCTCAAAACAAAGTTTTTAATTTTAAACACTGTGTGAATCTTTTAAGGTGCTATGGTGTGAATTGGAGTGCATGAAGATATTGTTGGAGGTCTAATTACAATTGGTGTTAATGCTGCAGTGGCAGTAGTTCCCTTGCCAGGAAAAGCTCAGACCTGCAGCAGTTTGGAGTTGGCGAGGAAGGTCTCCCGCTGGGGCAAGGGCTGATGGCCATGCTCCTCTCCTCCTTGCAATCCATAGAGCACCATTCAGAGTGGTCCTGGAATGGATCAAACTATTGCTTTTCTGAATGGTTGCTGACTTGTGACAAAACAACCTTGGGAGGGAGGGCAGGTAGAAGGAGAAACAACATATGTTATCTTGTAAGGGAAAGATTCGTGATTATTTTCATTTGATCTCTAGGACCATGTATTTAATCGCCTACGAATAAGTAGTGTCATGATATAGAATAACATCTACAGTAATTATGTTTCTGGGTTTGGTTTCATCTTTTGACTATTTGTGTTCCTGCATTAGTGAAAGAAAACAGTCATTGTCACATTTTATTACAGACTTTGGGCAACTTTTCCTGCAGAGAAAATTCAAAATAAATTCATTTTATCAGAGAGAAAATTCTAAGAAAATATACTATAATAATGACATTCAATTAAAATTCCAATATGGATATCTAAGTATATCCTTAAGAAAAAAAAAATCCTTATTTTCATTAAAAATATGAACAGCTGCTACAAATAAGGGTAGTCAAATTGCTCTTAGCTGAGTGAATCTCAATGCAATTCACCATGATTAATTATGTACTTGAAGTGTAATATATGCAGACTAATGTAAAAGCCATTAGGTACTTGGCATTATTCCACTTGCTGCCTTGAAGAGCTACAGCAGTGACAAACAACATACACTACTATTAACAGAAAGAAGAAATTGGCTGGAACACCGTAATTACCAGCCTTGTCTTTTCTGAAGATGAATAGGTTGACATTAAAGACTACATAAACACAAAAAATAATATTCTAAAAAAAAAAAAAAAAAGACAGTTAAAGATAAGTTATCTGAACACATGGGATCTAACTTTCAGAGAAGTGCAGATCCTAATGATATAATTCAAAGTTAGATTGAATGAGGCCAGAATCCAGTTCTGAAACTTTTGGTGAGAAGAAAAATATATGTGTGACAATGACTTGACTCGGTATTAGCTATGCATATGGCTCAGTATGAACTATATAACATAGCTCAGTATTTGCTATGCCCTGCCTAGCCAGACAGAGAAGAACCTTTCCAGCCTTCTGGTCAAAGGGGAAGTCTGAATCATACATGTTGCACTGCATGTTTCTTGACCGGTCTCTAAATCCTTACATTCAGACATTTCATTTTACTGGCTCATGCACACAAGAATTTCAGTGTTTCTGTCCCCTGTGGAATTACAATCAACATGAATCCCCTAATCTACTGAAAAGTTAGCGTGCGAAGAGCAAAGCACTAAGATGTCCACCTTTATTTGGAAATTGGGTCTAGTAATGATATCAAGCATGATTTGCTTGTGTGTTTCAGGATCTTCTCCTCTTATAATCAATGATGAATTCCTGTTTCTTTCCATGGGAGTAATACCAAACTTAAAATACACATTTCTCCTCCCTCTACATCATGTAATGACTTAGCAAGGGAAAACACAGATTATTAATAGCAGTAACTCCACAAAATGCTGAGACAAAAACACTCTGACATAAAGAAGTAAAATAGAAATGTAGGACTTCATACTTACTTTATCCATGTCATGAGTTCTACTGTATCAGGATCATAGAATTCTTGTAGTTCTGAAAGCTCTGTCATTATCCTAGGGAAAAACTGATGGAAACATATTTTTGGTTACTTACAGTTAAAAAAAAAAAAAGAACCTATAGAGCATCTCATTATATTAAGGCCTTAAATAACACAACAGAAATGGGTTTCATCTGAGTTTTCCCTCCTGATTGGTATTTTTGCGTGAATATTTTGTGAAACACACTGTTTATACTTATCTGACAGCAGGAGACCTTCTCCAAAATAAGTATGTTAAACACAAGGTCTCATCTCTATTCCTATTTTATTAGAATACTTATAATAAAAAAAAAAATTAAAAAAACCTCAAGAAACTATGTGGCAACAACACTCATCAACTTCAACTGGCCTTACATGCACCAAAACCATAGTTCAGGTTTTCATATGCAAATACATATAAATAAGGGCACTGAAGCAAGAAGCTGACAAATCTCCCATGGTAAACTTGCTTGAACAGGAGGGGGTTGGACTGTTGTGACATGATGGAAAGGTGCTATGCAAGCGGGGAAGGAGCTATGCAAGTGGGAAAGGACAGAAGAAATTTCCTAGAAGAGTATTATGTGGGTAATGTGTCCTGGACTTTCCTCTGACTTTTACTTCAATTACTGCAGTGAAGGAAAGTACACTATATTGTACAAAGTAGGATATCTCAGTTTATGCTCTTGAAAAACATTTTGGGACCCATTTTGAGCATTTATCTGAGGAAGGCATGGCTAGAAGTTGGCCAGCCCTGACGGGCTGGAGCATGCTGTTGTAAATAGTAAATGAAAGCCACTAGTTGCCAGCTCTGAAAACGATAAAGTTTACAGGTTATGCCAGACTAAAGGGACAACTTACTTTGGGACAGCCACAGCGGACAGACAGCTGGAAATGGAAGCCTGCTTTTAACTGAGTAGTTTCCACCCCCATTACCTGGACAATTCGGCTATCAAGTGATAGCAGTCTACAACCAGACATGTTAGGGCAGCACAAGAACAGCTGCCATATGTTTGTATCAGGGCTGAAAGCTGTAGCAGTGCTGTTATACAGATATCTGAACTGTCCCCAGAACAGTGGACAGACAGGCAGAGGAATCACTACTACCACCCCAAGGAGAACCAGCTTCACTCATGAATCAGAGCCCTTAGAAAAATCTAGTAAGATGAGGGACTATACCAGACTGAGTCAGAAGGCAGCCAAGCGGAAAAATGCTGAGCTGTACACTCCCCCATTTATAGCCACAGTAACAGATGAAGAGCCTCGAGGCATTTGCACTGTCCCGTTACTATTAATCAAAGTTTCCAAGCTCAGGGATGAGTTATGAACCTGGAGAGCAAACTGTTCATCACTGCTTAAAAGCAAAAGCTGGATCTGCAATGGATGAAGCCCTCTAGAGTCCAAACCCCCACACTGCTTTTATTAAAAAATAATCCGAAAAAGAATTCTTGGTCAACTAACCTAGTTTCCTCTATTCTAATAGATTTCATAACTCTCTTGAGCAACTGTAGCTTTTTTTTTCAGGAGAATATCTATTGCTCTGGCAGAAATGTGTGAAAAGTCAGATTACACTGCAACTGCAATTTCTATTATAAGATAGATGTTACAAAATCTGCTAAAACACCGTTGGTCAAGACTGGTTTTTGTATTTGAATGCTTTCTTAAAAAAATAATTATTTGAATTCTTATAAAACTATTCTGAAGCTATGTCGGTATAGTAGAGGGTTATACTTTATGGGATATTTCCCATATTTTTTGCACTTGTGGAAGTTTAAAAAAAAATTTCCAAACACTCTTCCTCCTAGTCCATCTGTGACTTGCAATAAAGAACTAAATATTTATTTTAAACATGGAAACATCTGTAGCTTTTCTTCCCTGTACTGTAGCATGTACGTAACCTCTATACACTGCTCTGCATGAAGGATTTAACGCCATTATAATTTGATGGGAACTTTTCAAATAGACTATTTGCGTATGGCCTCCCATAATTTTACTTCCATCTAACCTCACTCCCTCTCACTAAAACCAAGATTGAGGCAACACAGTTTTCAATATCTCAAGTTTTTATTTGGCAATATTTTCTTTGTTAAGTCAGTTTATATATCCAAAGCATAACAGCTGAATATAATAAAGTCTTGATTTAAATTTAAAGACTTCTTAATTACAAAAAGCAATCATTAACAAGTTAAATTGTCAAATACCGCATACTGAAAAATGTAAACAGTTTTGTTTAAAACAAAACAAAACATATTTTCAGTGGATGACAGCTTTTATTTCATCATATATATTTAACTTCACCAAGTATATTTCATTATATTTCCTCATCATTTTGACTCATATTGTGCCTACGTACAAAACAAAAACCACAAAGGTACTTCTCTTACCTCTTTCCACAAGCTGAATCCAATTATTGTAGGAACTGCCATACTCAGAATAAGAGCCTAGAAAATACATGTTAGAAGAAATGGATTATGGACCGTTCTCTGTTCTTCAGCCTCAGACTATCTGTTGGTTCTGCTCATACAGTAGGCTGCATTTCTGCCTGAAACCTTGGAGTGACAGTAGGTGAAACTTCACGGTTTTCTACTAGGCAAAAAACTCCCCGCTAACAAGAATTTGCCTAATTTAGCATGGAAGAACTTATTTGACGCATGATAACTTTACCACCAATATTAGGAACGGTTAACTGCTGCTCAAATACCAATGATGCAATGTGCACATGATGTAAGGAACAGAAGAAAAGTAAACACCTCTCACATACATATGAAAATGAGATAATCTGAGAAAGGCAAAAAAGTATGAAACGAGCATTTCAAACCTCTGATGTTGTTGACACTTTTGTTCAGATTAACAATATTGCAAAACCCAGAAACCCATTCTTCAGTATACCATCATTCTAGCCGATATAATTTTTGCTTTGTGAAAAGGAGAAAATAGCTCGCCTGGTACAGGAAACGTTTGGTAAGGAGTGCACACAAGGCATTCTCTTGGTAATAAGCTATTAACACATCTACTGTGCAAAGAGTAATAAAGCAGGTCGATATAGAAGAAAACATGAGGTATATAAAGGAATGTGTTTACCATGTACAGGAACATATTGTTACTCCTTGATCAGAAGAACACTGTCAATGTTTCTGATGTAACAGTGCATGGCATTTTCACAAGTGACATAGTGAATCTCTGATTTAAGTATAAAATATTTATTCCCATAAAACTCTCAAAATTAAGGTAAGTAATATCCTATGGTTATTTTATTAATAAAACAAATGCAGAAAGCTGCCAATAATTGCACAAAGCAACTCTTGGCATATTAAGAATAAAGCTAGGGTTGTGGGGGAGTTGTTTGCACTGTAGCACAAGCTCATCTTCAATCGCAACACTTCTCTATAATGGCCACATATGAACAAATCTTATACAAAGTAATTCCACATACCATTTCTTATGAAGCAGCTTTACTCTCAGCAACTAAATATACCTAACTACCACATTTTTAGCCTCATTGCCTAGTGAAACAAGGCTTATATCAATGCTTGCCTGTACTTTTTGTCCTGCACTCCTCCTACAGAGCGCTTGACCCTCTTGGCCAATCTCAACTAAATACGACAGAGGGCTTGAGGTCTCAAAGATTTGTTAAAAGAAAGTGAACAGATGAGTGAAAGATAGAGAGATGAAGACAGCTCTCCTTCTTATGAGGAAAGGCTGTAGTGTGAACACAACTTTATCACCAGGTACCAGAGAACATGTGAAAGTGTGATATTATGAATGAAAGACACAGAAAAAGCAGACTATATGAGATCCACTGCTCACAGAACTACATGTTCTTTTAATGGGTTCTTCTACAGGTCTTAGGTTATTGTTGTTTGAAAAGTTATATGCTTGCTAGCTGTAATTCCCAAGATATTAGCAACAGCAACTCACGAGCAATATTGGGTGCACAGCTTTCAGTCGAAGCCACTTGAAAAGCGTCATCCAAAGTTCGGGAGAGCACACACCAAATGCAGCAAGCATGCAAACATAAGGTGTCCATAGATACTTCATTCTGAAAAACATTGCAATAACTTAGTTGGGACTCTGCACATGCCCCTGTATTCAAGCTATTTATAAAAACATTTGGATTTTTTTCATGTCAAACACAGTCTGGATGTTCAAGCAATCTGAGATCAAATTTGATGGCACTGAAGGGTAAACCAAGAAAATCTCTTAGCAGAAGAGCAGGCACCTGATTATCTGCTGCAAGATGTAGGAGCAAGATCCAAGGTCAAAGATGACAAAATCCTTCACAGAGTTCAGGGGAGGATGAAAGAAAAACAAAGAGACTAGTAAAGTCACTTGGCTGTTGCGGTTTTCCAGCCAAGCAAGGATAAAAAGCAGCTATTCAGCAAAGCTGTACAGACACTGTACTATAAGGGAGTTCCTGAAGAAAGGAAAGGAAAATATTTAATAAATAATTTACAATTTGCTGGCATTGTCTCCACCTCTTAAGGACAGACAAGTCAAGACAACTACATGGTAACACAACAGTCTGCTCACTTTAATAATTTGTGAATATTCAGATTTTTAGGACAATGAGCATAATACAAACACAAGTCTACCACCTTCAAGCTGATTTAGCTGAAAGCCGAGATTAGAACAACAACATCTTCCCAACATTAGCTTCTGTAGGTTTAAAGACTAACACAATACCTTTGAAAACAGCTTTGCTACTGCTTTAGCATGTCAAGCAAAGGTATACTTCATGCTAGCCTAGACACAAGAAGATGGATAAGAAATCTTCCATGTCCCAATATTCCAGAACATACACTGTTCATCAAAACACTACACAAGATCTCGCTAGAATACAATATTCAAAGAATTACAGTGCAGTTCTACACTTAAACACCATAAAGAAAGTGATTAAAATTTGCTTCAATTAATGTCTTGGATTTTGGCTGCATTAAAACTTGGAAAACACGTTAAAGAGACCGAGCACAATTCATCATATACCTGTATCCGATTTATAGTCAAAATTATCTCTGCTGCCTCCCCTACTAACTAGTACCACTACATGCCAAATACATTTCTGAAAAGGGGTGAATTTCAAAGGGGTGAATAGCGTATCACGTCCAGTGAGGAACTCTCTGTTGCTTTCAAAAGAGATACATCAAAATCAGACTTACCCTTCCAAACACATCGCTAGACAACCAAGTAAAATTGTGTGAATTACATGATAAACTATTTCTGGCCTCTCTCCAATTCGACCATCCTCAAGTTTAACTGTCTCTTTCAGTGGTTCACCACTGCAGTTGGAGAAAATGAGACATCACTTAATTCAGACATTATCTCAGGCACAGGTGCCAATAAAAACACTTTTATGACCGTTAAGTCAGCAGTATGCTGAGATCATTCTTTGTCATATCATTCAATATTGTTGCACTGCTTATTTGTTTTTTGTACTTCATCAATGATCTATCAGTATCCGCTGCCCCTTGTTTTAAGACTGTAACCTCTCTGGAGCAATGGCTGTGAATTAATACAATGGGATCACTGCCTATGACTGTAAATCCTATTTTAAGGTAATTCAGCAACAAGAGACAGTCTAATTTAAGAGCATGCACACTCTGCAAACATTTAGACGAAGCATGCAGTACATGCATTCTAACTAAGTTTCTTCATTTCATTAGCTTGGTGAAGAATTATGGAATCCGTAGGACAATAATTGTGTATGGAATGTGTATACCATTTTATGACAAAGTAAGATAACAAAAACAGTTTTTACTCACATTATTATAAATTTCAGTAATATATTATAAATAAAAATCATAACCAAAATCTTACAACAAATGTTTTTCTACAAACAAGATAGCAAGGCACACAATAGATAACATTTTATTCTACCATGATGTGATTTCAGGCTACAATTTAATAATAAGCTTCCTCATGACAAATGGAAAAATATTTGAGATTATTAACTGCTTGAAAATAAAAAAAAAAAAATTGAGGGGGAGAAGGTTTACTTTAAGCTTTTCTTTAAAAAGCTGTAGGACATACTGGAGTCACTGCTCATTACAAAGTAGTAAATAGCTATTTCAACACTAGCAAAAAATTGGAAGAATTTGTTTCATTGTTTTGAATATACTATCACACATCCAACCTGACAAACATTTTCATTTATAGCAGTATAATCTTTATCTATTAGAAGTCTTAGTCCTTGAAAAAATCGATTGATTTTTGCTGCAGACAAGTGAGAAATTTGCCCTAATACCTGAGCAGTTGCACCATTCATCTTCTACCAGGAAGAGATAATTTCCTAGCCATTGAGTTTCCAAGACAAGTTACGCTAGGATCTACAGTCCTGCTATTCTTAGTCTGTAAACAGACAGCTCCACTATCCCTTCTCTCAAGGGAACTGTGAATCACTGTGAAACTAAAAATAATTGAGTCAGTTTTACTTCAGCTCTGTTCTGAGCAGCAAAGGCTGATGGACCTTATCACAGTAAACAACAGTTAAAAAAAAAAACAAACAACAGCGAAGCATTAGAAATCTGAAATCCTCTCAACTCTACCCATCTCATCCTTTGCAGTATGTAAACTTAGAAAAAAAAAACAAAACAAAAAACCCTAGAGAAACAAATCCTCTAGCAACAATCAGATAACTTTGCTGTTGGAAGGGGAAAACACACAAAACATCTTTCTCCCTCGCAAGGGGAAGAGACATAAACACATCACAAAACATTAATCATAGAATCACAGAATACCAGGTTGGAAGGGACCTCAAGAATCATCTGGTCCAACCTTTCTAGGCAAGAGCACAGTCTAGATGGGATGGCCCAGCACCCTATCCAGCTGAGTCTTAAAAGTGTCCAGTGTAGGGGAGTCAACCACTTCCCTGGGGAGATTATTCCAACGGCTGACTGTTCTCATTGTGAAAAATTTTCCTCTCATGTCCAATCGGAATCTCCCTGGGAGTAACTTGTACCCATTACCCCTTGTCCTCACCATGTGACTCCTTCTAAAAAGGGAGTCTCCATCTTCTTTGTAGCTCCCCTTTAAGTACTGGTACGTGGTGATGAGATCACCTCTAAGCCTCCTTTTCTCAAGGCTGAACAAACCCAGCTCTCTCAGACTATCCTCATATGGCAGGCTTCCCAGACCTGCCAGAGCTCTGCAGGAATTGCACCTATGGGGAAACAAACCAATGACAACTCCCTGTCTTGACTGGAGGGATGGTCAAGAAGCTCATCACTAAAGGACTTCCTTTAGGAGCCTCTGGTGATCACACCCTGGCAAGCTCGATGGTGCAACAAACTTTGGAACAAGAAACACGATGACCATTCACTTAGACACCCATGAACCTCTTATTTTTAACTGCTTATTTTTCAGTATAAATAAGTTACTTACCAAATTCTCCTAAAAATGACCTGACTTACAGAAAAAAGGCAGATAATTAATACTAAAATATAGAAAGGCAATAGTGATGACTGTGTTAGTCGCAAAAAAAAGTCTTGGGAGGGTGCCTGAAGAGATTCTTGACAAAGGAGCCAATTCATTGTAAAATTCCTAGTAAGGCAAAAACATCCCATTAAAAACAATAACAATACCCCACAGATTAGAAAAAAACCCCAGCACATAACCAATCACAGTTTAACCATTTCATGTCACAGTAAACTATTTGAAATTCATCTTTGAGAAGTTATTTTGTTATCATTTGAAACCGCTTTGCAAGTACTCTTTAGCGTAACTGTCAAAAGCTTATCTTCCAAAAAAGAATCTGTGATCTGAAGAGACCAGACTACAACTCTCTTATTAAATCACAAAAACCCAGCCTCCCATGCAACTCCATTATGGGGACCACAAAGCACTTTGTTGTCACAGTAGATTAAGATTTGAGAGATATTGATGCAAGAAGGTATGCTTGTCCTCATTCCAAACGGGGTGATGAAGAGGGGAAAGTGGTCATCTGAGATCACAAACAAGCCCGAGGCACTGCCAAGAATAAAATCCTTAATGCTGAAATTCTAGTTCTGTAGCCGAACCCACTCAATCATTCTTCTTTCTCAATTAATGAGCAGAAAGATTATCTACTCTGCCAGGAAGCACTATTAATGTGTATTCTCAAGTGGAATTGGTGCAGCATGTAATGCCGTGAATGCATTCTTGTCTTATTTTGTTTCACTTTCCTCCCTCTTTTCTTTTTCTTTTCCTGCAAGGGAAGACTAGAGAACTGAACCGCTTTCAATTAGACAGAATCAGTTTAAAGATTAACAGCTGGGCATATCCAAACTGGCCTTAAAAGACAGATCTTGAAGCTCTTGTGCTGCAAACCGTAATTTCAACCCCCAGTTACACAATTTTCTAGGTGTAGTTGCACCCAGTTTGTCTCAATAACTGGCTTCATTGCAGAGTTTGACAGTCTGGAAAGTAACATGTAGCAAGTCCCTGAGGAAAAAAAAAAATAAAGTCCATAATACCTGGTAGCTGAATAAACTGAAATCCTGACCAGCAGCAGTCCTTTCTTTTCTTGCAAAACACTTAAGAACGTGCACGTATGTGTGTTGAACAATGCATCTTAGTCAATGTCATTACATCTTGTCTTCCAAAAATTCCCCAACAATTTCAGTTATGTGTGATGTCATTTTCCACTTCTTCCTGTGAAGCAGTTTTGTAAGAGAGATGCAGTTCTGAGGAGAGAGTCCCAATTCCTGCACAGAATTGCAAGTCTTGGCTTGGGTCCAGAAGGTGTCTCAGTCCTTACCAATACTCCATTTGAAGTTTTCCAGAAAATCTGTAGCCATGATGTCTTCTTCTTGTAGACCAACATTCAACTCTTACAGATGCAAACAGTTTTTCTTAGAATCACAACAATTCCCTCTGACTTTTAAGTTGTCCCTTGTCCTAATTTCTTCCGAAACATACAGGGGGTTATTGGGGGGTGTTATTCTTACAAAACTGAAAATAAAACCCCACAACCCAACCCTGTTTTGAGATAGTGTCGATAGTTCATGACTCTTTTCAGAGCCCTTTCTTTTCCAGGCTATAAAAAGTTAGTACCACCACCTTTACTCTATTATCTTTGCTTTCAAGTCTTACTAGAAACACTAGACAGGGTACAGAAAGTTTTTGCTCTTCAACATCAAAAGAAAAAAAAAAATCTATGAAATGCTTTCACCCCAAGGCATGAAAAATATTGAGGTGCCTCAAAAACCTCAAAATCCTAAGTAAATTCTGTATATGCATCTTTTTTTAATTCAGTCTTAAAACCAGGCAACAAATAGAAACTATTTCCCTAACTCCTCTATAAAATTCTCACAAGCCACTGAAATTTTATACTTCTCAGAGCAGTTTCAGAAGTTTGGATATCTTAGAAGGTGTAAAGAGTTTAAAAACTTACTTAGTTGTGTTTAAGCCAAGTTTTACTTCAATGAACTTCAGCAAATGCTCATTTTCTTTATGAGGAACAAACACCTGAAAATCAATTTCGCAGAGAAAAATCTTATCAAGTACTTGAAGCAACTTTCACATAGTCACTTCATTCAGATTACAAAATGGCAGGGAACAATCAGCTATTCAAGATTGAGTTAAAACTAACAAATTGGATTAAGTGTGCCAATTAAGGTACTGGTATAGTATTGTAAATCTTCACTTAAATAAATCTATCTTTAGGGTTTCCTTGAGAATATAATTCCCTTCATTTCATTCATGTACCCCAACAAGAGGGCAAGTGAAAAGCTGTCAGTAAGTTGTCAAAAGACTACCAAATGGTGTAAAAAGGATCATGAAAAACAGACATAGACTTACCCCCAAGCAAGCCAAAGAACATTGCGTTTGGCTCCACTAAACAATAGGACTGCAGCCTAGCAAAAGTTATGAGCATTTGTAATCTTCGCATAAATTGTTTGAGCAGCCAAAAGTTCTGTGTACTGTCTACGTAATTTAACTCATATTTTTCAAGGTTAGGTTTTATTTTTCTGGAGGTACAGCAGGGCTAGCCAGTCTGAATGGCACAAGAAAACAATCAGATCTGAGCATTCTCTGAAACTTTTTTAGGGTTCAGTAGCTTCTTTATTTTTAAGTCAACATTGTTAATTCACACAACCAGGGTGAGTTTCAGACATAGAGGAAAAGCACAATAAATTATGTAAAAGACTAGAGCCAGCAAGAGGGAGTTGCTAATCAAAATACAAGACCAGGCTAAAATCCCATTGTGTAATCTCAGCTCCTAGCTGACTCCTACACTAAGTGAAGGTCTCCGTTCCCATGTTCTAGTTGAAATTTAATTGAAAATTACCATCTACCCTGAGACTACTCATACCTGTTACTGGCTACCAGGCCTTCTCCATGCACAAGAATACTGTTTTAATATTCAGACCAGTTTGTAGAGGCCATCCAAGTTACAACAAAGAACACATTTATGAAATAGCTAAAGTGTGATTTAAAGAGTATTTCTATACTATGCTTTAACCTCAACCCAAAAGACCAAAACGCCAACAAAAAACAGCTGCTTGAGTCGTTAAAGACTTTATATAGATACAAAATTACTCAATTTTTAGTACTCCAATTTGCTATGAATTAAGCTATGAACTCTCAGATCAATAAGATAAGCAACACTTCAAAAGCTTTTTCCAAGATATATCTGCAACTTTCCCATTTAGATTTTGACAATTAAAATAATTTTTATAGAGGAATCTTACCTTTAGTAAGAAGTTTATTGTCACTGTTATTGTAAACACCAAATAAATGTACATTATTTTCAGCAATCTTGACATAAATGTACCTTTTTTCATATTCATCTGCAAAAATATTTTAAGAATGGTGTATCATTTGGAGTTCAGTTTAAATAATAAAAACTACACTCAGAGTTAGAGGAGAGTCTAGTTACCTGAAGGCATTTAGAGAGCATTAAAGCCGCTACAAGACTCAGTAACGGTGACACTAGTAAGGCTGAATTTTCAAACTGCAAAAGGTACCCCAAGAAGAGAGAAAACAAGTAGATTTTGTATACTTCATGCACCTGTTGAAGAAACAAAACAAAACACAATAAAATAAAATTACAGTGGATATATGTCTTGCTTTTTAGAGTAGCAGATAGCTCACTCCATTCCTCTGTTAATCAGGGGATTAATGGATCTCTATCCTCCAACTCATGAATCTAGCAGGGTACCGTTTGGCTCTGGAAAGTATTTCACAGCAAAATGATCTTGGTCAGCCCCAGTAACTAGTACACAATTACTTCACAAGAATTCTGTAAAAATGCCAAAAAAGTAGTAGTATTTTACAAGCTCTCCCCATTCTGTAACAGAATGGGGCAGTAACCACAATGCAACAGTATGAAAAAACACAATTTGTGTGAAAGAGCTGACTACTGTAAACATGCGCTTTCCTCGTCCTCCCAATAACTTGTTCATTTAACCTATCTCAGGAATACACAGGCTCTTACTGATACTTTCTGTTATTTACTAATTAATGAGCAGACCTGGTAAACCCTGATACTTGATTCCTTAGACTTTTACCAAAACACCCATCTTCTCCCTTATATTTTAAGGACCCTGCTTTGAACTAAAATAGATCAAACATTTCCCACTGCTGAGGAACAGGAAAAAACAGCAATTGAAGGAAGAGGTGACAACTAAGTATTACATGCAGTTTGAAATGGAAGTTACATCTAATAAAACTAGAAGGCACACATGTACAAAGTAGCATATATACCATTGCAACAGGCAGAGTAAAAATGCCTTATTTTTGCAATGTTTCTAAGAACCATTTTGAAGAATAAACTAAAATACTTTCTTGTATTAAAAAAAACAATTGGCCTTCAGCATCTGTCTAGCCTATTTATTGACTAAATCAGTACAGGGCAGGCCATTCAGGGTGAAAATGAGCCCCTTAACTGCACAGAGCCAACAGAGCAGTATTTTCGTCAGCCCCACCCTGCCGTGAATAGGGAAAGGAAAAGAAGAGGCAGCTAGGCCAAAAAGGATGCATGACTGAGTATCATTCATCACTCTCAGCTCTCCAAGGACGTTTCAGGTCTTTGTTTAGCTTCTGACCCTTTTGTTAGGAAAGCTGTCCCAAACACAGTAATCCGAAAGAGAGTGAGTTTAAAGCCATTTTATTCTTCTGATGGACATGACATGCATGTCAGCTGGACCCAGGCTGCAAGACACTCCAGTCATCACTTAGTCTGTGCCCTTTGGACCTCCTCAGCAGTACGTATGGCAGGCACCTCTGAGGCTGTATTCACGTCCCCAACGATCAGTAGGTTGAAGAGTTCTAATACCTTCTCTGTCTGTGCCAGGGCAAAGCTGTCTAGCAGAAAAAGAGAAACAGCCTGGACGAACAGGAGATAATGACTGTATTCCCACATCATCATGAAGGTATATGTTGAAGCACTCACCAAAAGGTAACAAAACTTCTAGGGGAGAAAAAGAAAAAAAAGCATTAACTTTATACTTACGCATCTCTGTCATTAAGTAACTTGAGAGGTCATTAAAACAGAAACTATGGAAATTAATTATTATTTTAGGAAATAATTAAAATACTGACTTCAGACTTATTTAACATGTTCTCAGATGGAAGAAAGCAATTACTGAAATATTCAAAAACATTTAAAGCCAATCAGAAGAAACATCTTTGACAGAGAGACAGGGAAAGGAAGTTACCACCATCTTCTCTGAGCAACAGGAAGAGCAACAAAATAGTTTACATAATGAGAAAAATTCTGCATCAGTTTATTTTAAAAAGACAGCACACAGCTCATTACCACACTGTTCTCTCCAAACCCTCATGGGGGCATAACAGGGCAGGGCACGAGTCGCTTAGCAAAAACTGCACATGCCTAAGTGAAATCCAAGTGGCTGTTTTGAAAAGAACAAAACATCTACTGTTTTCTGCCTAGTAGGGCAATAGTGACAGAGGTAACTACTCTAGAGCACAATTCTACCAGCAACTCTTTTTTAAGAAATTAATTTTGCTTTACCTCAGCAGAACAATTTAGGTTTTTTTTTAAATAGCCTGTGAGAGCTGCTACTTGACATGCAAAATATGGCAAAGCCCAATTTTCCCTTGATGGTATGGAGTAATCAATTCTTGTTGTATCTGTCCTAGAAAAAAGTACAGACAAACAAAATTATTTAAAGGTTTATGGAACAAAAATATCAAGGAAAGCCTAAACGTCACTTCTAGTTATCAGTGCGGCCTTGCAAGCAAACTATTCCTGTATTAGGTGTAAAGTAATACTGACACAATTTCGCTGCTGATACAGGTCACAAATTTAATATCAGCACGGAAGGTCCAATCTTTACTCATTTATTCAGCAGGTCTCCTTATTAGGTGGCATTTATAGGCCTGAAGCCAAAAGGCCTCTGCCTCCAGCCTTTTCTGACCCACCACAACACTGTGTGAGCTGGACGCATCACACACTGCTTCAGCCAACCTGCGCTGTGACAATGGAGCCTTCTCTGGCCATGAGCAGTGCTAAATGGTCTTATGTCCACAGGCAGGGGACTGCTGCCGTAACAGCAGCTTTTCACATTACGATGAAAATCAGCTCATAGCTGTGAGAAAAGACTCCTTTCAGTTCTCATACAATATGTTTTAAATAAGTGATTTAGGCGGTCGAGCACAACATACTTAGAATCCAAAGCAGTGCTCCCTCATAGCAGCAGCACCAGCAGATGCTCTGTCTACAGGGAAAATTCTGCCCAGCAGAACAAGAGATTAAAGACGGATGGGGAGCATGGGCCAGAACAGCAGCAGGGTCTTCCCATGGAATGACTTGACAGTATCTGCACAATTAGAGCTGTAGGAGAAAGTTTTAAAAAGTGCTAAAGTGACTTAGAAGCACAAGTCACACTTTCAAATGTGATCAAAAGGATCAGTTTCAGAGGTACATAGTCGTCTTTGTGTCTACTATGCTTTTAAAAAGGATCCTCAAGCTCCTTTATCATTCAGGTATTTGAAAGCATCACCTTTCATTTTTACCTCTGAAGCCTCTTACAGAGGCATATTTGGAGCTTTTTTAACTACTGGACCTTTCAATTTGTTAACAGTGTTTAATCTTCTTTCCTGTTGAAAAAAATACAGATTTATTCACCATTTTTCCTACTTTCCACTGCTCACACCAGCTTGATGAACAGTATTTTTAGCTACTAATCACAGATTTGGTCATGATGACTTCACACTCCTAAAAGATGCGTCCCAACAGTTCAACTTTAAAGGTCTCTCTCTAACATTTTGCTCCTCCACAGCTCTTTTCCTTGAAGTGCTCTCAAGTTCACAGAAAGCCCCAGATCTACTTGGTGACAAACCAGGAACCTGAACACAAGTTCTCATTGCCCAAATGAGGGTCCCTATTATTGTCATGTTTCATGAAGGGAAGAGACATTTTCTTGCAAGTGAAATGTTTTCAAATAAAAAAACCTTGAGATCAGGGTCATCCAAGAAGATTCCATTTTGCACAAAAACCCACTACCATCACAATATTTAGAGCTGGCCACAGAAAGCAATTCTGTTTTACAGCAGCTTCAGAAATTTGTTTTCATTCTTCACCAGCACAAAACCAAAACTTTCTGAGGAATGTTTTTGCAAAATGGAATTGTGTGAGAATACTCCTGTATTCACACACATATATAAAATCAGTTCAACTGGCAGTGTGGATGGTTTGGACAACAGGAGGCCTTTCCATTAATAAAAGCATCATGAGAATCAGTGCATCTCTGGGAGATGTTTTATATTTGGCATAAGAACTTGCTCCCACAATGAGAACACAAAGTTTAATAGAAAGCATTTCCATCCGCTCTAATATTTTAAAATGCCTTATCGACAAACTAGATTGTATAAAGATGTTTTTCTTACCTGTTAATAATGAACCATGCTACAGTCAGCATTCCTGCCAGCCAAGTCCCACTCATAACCCAACTGGTTACAAACAATGCAGTCACATAAATTCCCTGCAGTCCAAAAACTATACCAATGTAGAAATACACTGGTTCAATAACTTCCTGAAATTACAAATAAAAACGAAGAGACATAGTGGCAACTGAGCTGAAGCTGGAAATGATTACTATTTACTATTTGCATACTGCTAACAGTGTGCTAGGTGCTTTACAAACAGGTAAGAGATGGCCCCTGTTCTAGAAAAGTATTGAGCATGCTTTTATTTTGGGCTCAGGGAGAACAAAGCAGTTTGAATTAAGAGCATGCTTCGGGACTCAGCTTGCTAGTGCCACGATTTTTGTATTTGCTTTAGCATGAACATTTTATGTGTCAGATTAAATAAAACTATACTGCAGTGAGGTATAACGTTCCCAGGACTACTGGAAGAAGTTATGTAGGGGAGGAACTTGGAGAAGTAAAGATGTGGCAAAAACAGTTCCAAACACAGAGAAGCACATATAAAATAAATAAATAATAAAAAAAGAAAGATAAATGAGAGAGGACACAAATATGCAGCGTAAGCAGAACAAAGCCCAAGTAGAGCAGAAAGAGACAAAAGGTTTATCTACAGAAGTGTTTTTCCCTTTTATCTACAGGGGAATGGGTAGAGAGAGGCACCACTATAACAGACTTCTGTACTCCAAAGGAGCTAACTTCCCTGATTTTAATGGATAGCACAGATACTCTCCGCATTTCTAAGCGTTTTGTAGAAGTAAAGAATAACAGACAGAAAAGTTTAGTGCATATAAACCCGCAAAATCCTATGCCAGAGACTGATCAGAATTGAGGAGAACCTGTACCTGGTAAGAGGCTTAGCTCAATTCATTCAACAAAAATTGCATGTATTTATTGTATACAGTGTAGAAAGTCTCATACACACACACATACACAACCATAATGAAAGCACAGAAAGTAGGAGAAATGCACATACTTCGCTACCAGATGCTTGATATAAAACACTGGCAATCAACTCTGGGTACAAAGTCATTTGCTGGACTGCATTTATCGTCTTCAGTGATACTGTCTTATTGTTGTGTGTCAACTCATAAACACCTATAGACAAAAAAAAATATTATTCTTGGAATCACTTACTATTGCTGTTCTTAAAAGAGGTGAAAGGTAGAGGGAAACAGATTTGATCATTAAAGCTACTGATTCACCACTCCTAATTTTAAAGGAAGGAGAAATTTCTGTGCCAGATGCCATTCTACCCTACTGATTTAGCAACAAAGTTATTACATTTTTTTGATCTAGCCTTTAAATAGAAGGCTCCAAACTAACCAGCTGAAGCGTAGTCTTTTCAGTAACATACTGATGCAGCCCTGGAACCAGCTACCTACAGATCACCTTCACAGGCGGTTCTTAAGAAGTGAGACAAAGACCTAACAGGGATGAGCAGGATGTATTAAACCTGTCTCCACAAAGGGGTCAGATATGATGGCCTTGTCACCCTTTCCAGCCTTGAGTTTCTGAGACTTCTAAAAATCATTTACTTAACGCAATATGCCTTTGTATGGGATTGAGATGAAATTGAAGCTGGCATACTTGAAGGACACATCATTCTGAGATATTATAATTTTTAAAATGACACAATTACTTAGGACAATAGAGGGAAGAGGAAAAATAATCCAAATTAGAGAGCGGGGTGGGGGGAAAGAACAAAGCCCTCAACAACAATGGAACAGCCAAACAAGATTACCGTTTCCAGCTCTGAGCATGTCTGGGTGTGTTGGTCTGCAGCTGGTTCTCTGCAGGCCAAACCAGGTCTTGCAGGATTTACAACTGGGTTCAGCACAGCTATGATACACCTTTGAAAACTGGGTGCCCCCATAACACCTAGTAGACACGTGAGTCTACCTGTTTGCAGAGGCAGCGTGCCTGAATGGGGCAGTCCATCTGTCCACAGCATGGGTAATCTCCCCAGAGATAAAGAGGAACTGACTGTACCAAAGACCTATCATATATTGCCGACGTGCACATCAGCTGGGAAACTGTTCAACCAATAAAACTACACCTACAAAGTTTAACTGGTTTCGGATGAGGCTTCACGAGGGGACTGAACTAATTCAATGGATGATCACCGTGAGACAGGGCTGTTCATTCCCTCTTCTCTCCTGGAGTTCTCACCTTTTCCCCATGCTAGCCCAGGTGGCCTGAACTCACTAAACTAGCATGAAAGTGTTCCATCTTCTTTTCATTGCTTTAGTTTTCTGATGGTTTAGGGATCTGGGGTCAGTGAGCGCCAGAGCCAGCGCAGGAAAAAACAGCAGGAGCGCAAAGGGAGGAGAGACCGTCGCCACCCAGTTTGTTCTCCTTCCTGTTGGTTTCTGTCCCCATTGCTCAGTGCTCATCAACATCTACTCATCACAGCTGACAGGAGTCGAAACCTCTGGCAGGGACAGGATGGAGCAGATCAACTCTTGACAGAAACTGTTCCGTCTTCTGACAGAGTATGGAAAACAGTCATTTCCATCCTCCATTCCCAAATTAAAGATCAATTACGCTTACATGGCATAAAATCCACTATGTGGCATTGGCAAACCGAATGGTAACTTCCATATGGAGCAATATGAGAGTAATATTAACCCTATTCCAGAATACTGATTAAAAGCAATCTGGAATACAGGATAGTTAAATATTGTTTTTTAAAAGGCACTGAAAAGTTAGGATAGCATGCAGTTTTTAATTAATCTGACTGATATACCTATATGAGAGTATAAAATCAGTCTCCCCAGTCTGCAGGAGTTTTTACTGTCTCCAAAGGAACAGGAGTTTTCAAGGTTAATAAAACAAACGGGTTTTGTACCTCTTTCAAAGGATGGAGCCTTTAGCAGTTCTTTATAGAATGAGTAATAAATGGCGCTGTCACCCTGAAATGTAATTTCTCGTTCAAGTTCCTAGGGGGAAAAAAAAATATATTCACCTCCTGCAATCTCTTCCCATAGAAGACTATATATTTTCAGATAGACTGGTTTTGTAATACAGCACATGGTTATGACTCCACTGTACATCTTCAAAGTATTCCACAAGACATTAATCTTCACAGCACCTCTGTCAGGTATAAAATGCTCTCTATAACTTAGCAAACAAGCTTAGAATCAGAGCAACTCAAATCCACATCGTAACTCAGCACAAGATCCACAGGATCCTTTCATATTCACAAATTTGAATTTCATTCAACTTTCCATACTTCACTAAATAATACAGTTCTTAAAAACAAAAACCAAAAATATTAATTCCTGTTGTTTAGTTTATGCAATCCCAGTATGCTTCCATTTTTTCTCCAAATGATGGATGGCATGGAAAAACATATAAAAGCATGACAAGACAAGACTTCTGTTAGTAAGAAAAACACTTTTAAAAAAAAAGAAAACAAAAATCAAAAAAAGAGACTATGTCAAAGACAGAGGCCTGAGTAGAACGACATGGGATTCTGCAAGCAAGTATTTCCAACCTGACATGGATCAGCTTTGATTTCAAGGACACAATTTGGCTTTTGTTTCAGTAGTTTAACTTTTTTCTTTACCTGCCTGCTGGAAAACCAGAATTTCCGTTCATGATATGTTGAGAGGTACACAGCATACATCATTCCACTAGTGACTGCCGCAAGACAGCCAAAGAAAAGTTTCGCAAAACGCTGAATTAACATATCTGAAAAGGGACAGTGAAAAAGCTATAATAGTCCAGAGGACTTAGAAACAAACAGTATGCCCTAAATATGACTCATTTCTGAACAGCAAGTAAGCTTACGGGCATCAGAATTATCACACCATCATCAGCACAGATGCATCGAGAACTGGTCTGTTATTTCTGTCCTGCAGAGTTTTCTTTCCCAGTTGTTACCACTGCTTCATAGGACTCTCAGATAAAATACTCACACACTACACTGCAAATTTCTCTGCATTCCAGTAAGCTTCATTTTCAAATGAATTCCAAGAAGGAAAAGTGTCTTCCAAATAAACAGAGTGAACTCTAGGTTTTACCCAAAATATCACAAACTTCTTAAAGACATTAACAGAAAGAGGTGGCAATACCACACCTAACATCAATACAGAGACATTCTATTCTCCGTTCTGTTTTCAAATATAAGAGGAAGGAACTAACCTGAATTTTATCAAACTCATTCAATGGTTGTCTACTTCACCTCTAGCTCCCTCAAGTTAGTATGCACTTTTAACATAAAAGTTTTCGCTAGCTTGGTGAGCACTCGCCTAAAATTACACCTGGTTTTAGTTCTTTTTCTTGAAAAGCTGTACGGACTTTTTGTCTGTTCTTGTTTCAGTACCATTACTTCATGCCTTTCAGCTTCCCAACTGAAAGATCATTCCAAGCACAATTAAAATATTTATTTATACTCAAATAGTAACAACAGTAGGATTCTTAGCCTCTCTGCCTCTCCCCCCCAACCTGAAACAATTCAGGACTACCATTTTACTCTGCAATACATAAAATGCCATTATTAAAGAATTCTCATGTGCATGCCTGTTTTTTCTTGTAACATTCAAAGACCTAATTCAAAATAAGTCTGTTATAAATTACTGTGCTACAAATATCTTCCCATAAAACGTAAAAGAATAGTGAAAAAAATATCAGAAGTTGGCTAAAAATTCTGTAGCTTACATTTTGGCGATCTTCCCAGCTTTGAGTTTTCTTTGTTTCTCTCCTCTGGAGCCATTTTGTCAGATTCTGTGCAGTTTTGCTTCTTTCTCTGTCGCAGGTCTGCTGCCCCTGAAGACATTTTTTTGAAGTTATTGCAACACAATACCTAAAATCACACTCTAAGAAATCCACACAGCAGCAGGTAACAGCCAGTTATTGCTACTGATTCAACCCCACAGCAGATACATTTGACAAAAAAACGAAAAGTATTTCATATGCCTAACTAAAATAACAGTATAACAATACAGAAATCAATTCCTGTGTTATTCCTTCAAAAATACAACAGTTTTCTCTTGAGGCCATACTCTGGGATTACCCAGAACCCAAACTGGAAGCTAACTGGTTTATTCCATGGTGAACGTATTACACAAATGAAGGAAAGCAGTAGTTTAAAGAAGTTATATAGACACTGGGAGAAATTGGTGGCAATTTCATTCTACTCTCATCCTGGTTTTACGCTGCTATAGTACAGTAGTGTACCAGGCACATTACTGTAATACAAAAATTGGGCTAGTCCATTACTTTTAAATTGAGCTGCCTGTTACTCATATAGTGAAAGCTTTTATCAAGCAAACGTATTACTTTTTTCCTGCTTCCAGATCTAGTGGAACTAAGCAGATTTATGAATTTTTAGTCTAACATGTAACTAAAAAGCCCAGTCTGCTAGGCCACGTAGATCACATCACAAGACTGAGGGCTTCTTCGGCTTCTGTTTAGTTTTCTGTAAACAACAGCAATTTGAAGCGCTGGCCCATTTATTTTACAGTTTGAAAGGCAATGAGGCTAATTCACAGAGTGCAACTCTCCATACAAAAAGACTCATTGCAAACAATCTAATTACTATATGAAAGATGACATCCATGTGTGATGAAAAGGTTTAACTGTAACTCATACTCCAGAATTTTTACCTATCCGGTTTGATCTAGTGTCCAACATTGCTTGGAATTTTGTAGCCACTGATTTCCTCTGGACTTAAACCAGCTCTTTCATAAAGCCACTCAACTTCAAACTTCAAGTGTCAATCTTCACATCCCACAATAAAGCTTTTAATTACTCTGGTTGTATACTACTTCAAGTCTAAATCGGTCTACTTTTAACTCCCAACTATTAGCTTTAAAAGTTAGAAACTAGAGGTAGTAATATAAATAAACCTTTAAAGTAGTGTCTGCCTGTATCAGGACACCTGTATTCACGTTTTAACAGGATTTTCAAAGCAATTTATTAATTATTCTGAGCAAACCAAGATCTCAATAACATTTTTCATAGAATGAGCAGAAAATGTCTACCTTCTTAAACAAGACAAGAATTGGAAAGATACTAAACAAAACAAGGTTTAGGGCGTTCAATATCACATTTATCGTTATGTCAATCCAAAATGAAATATACACCAGTATCTCTTCATGTCATGTATATTAAGTTAACGAGCATCACAAATACCAAGTGCACTGCCATTAAAAATCACTTGTACCACATAAAAGAAAATGGGGGGAAAAAAGACCTAGATCACCAGAATGGGCAGATATGTGCTTGGAAAGACAACTGTCTGCCCTTGTCATCCTAGTTATGACCAAAGCAACAGCAGTGAGAACACTGGAGGAAAAGGCATTTCTTTCGTTTTCCTGGCAGATAAGTTAGCCAGATTAGGAGTGTAACACACTTATAAAGTCTAGAGTTAGCAGCAGTAACAGAAAAGCCCCAAAGAAAGAACAATTTAAAATTCTAATTCTGAAACAACTACATCTCAGTCAGAAATAATTTTCACTTCGGTTTTGAAGACTGCTCAACAAATTCCCCCACTTAAAGCAATAATAAAGAAAGATCCAAGTATGCTACTTCTGCTTTATTTGCAGCTGCCTCAAACAAGAAAAAATGCTGTTTCCACTTCTATGAATCCTTTAAATGGGGTGAAATGAAAGTCAAACAAGGTGACAACTAAAAATAATCTATGCCTTTGAATTGATGACACAGCCCCTAGTACCTCTCTATCCAGCAAGCAATTTTTCATCTGAGATTGCTTTCTAGTTCCCTGTAAGTTCCCAGTACATTTTATTTCAACTCTTGTTGAGACAACATGCGTTCCACTTATTTTTGTATATCTGCTGCAGAAAAGCATAACTCATTGCTCCTGCGTGCCACTATATTAATCCATTTTTCGACTGTAAATTGAGCACTGTCTGTAATTCTTGTCCTCTCATGTAAAGAAGGATAAAGTAGAGCTGGGAAACATTCAGAGATGGGCCACAAGGATGATCAAAGGTGTGCAATGACTCCCGTACAAGGAACAAGGAAGCAAGTTGAGGATGCCTCAGCCTGGAAAAGATCACCAACAGGAACATGCCAGAGGTCTACAAGCTAGTAAGTGCACAAACAGGCTGAATAGCGCAGTGATTCACCTTCTTTTCTAATACTGGAACAAGAAGTTATCAAACAAACCCGGTGAGTCAGGCTAAAAGGAACAGTTCATCGCACATCGCCTTCATGTAGATCACTCCTACCCAAAGAATGTTCCGTACACAAAGAGTTTACATCGATTCAAGAGAAGAAGGACACATTCATGGAGGACAAATAGCCAAAGACCACTAAATACATGGAAACCACATCCAGCTTAGAAAGTCCCCCAGCTGAGAACAGCTGGGAGGCTGGAATATGCCATGGGACAGTATCGCATATGCTTATGTTGCTCTTGCATTTCTCTGGGTCATGTTTCTGTTTCTACTTACAGTCATGTTTCTGTTGATTTCCCCAAGAAAACTAAATGCCACCTCCTAGTCCTCACAAGGGGGGGTTAGCACAAAAAAGACCTGGAGAAAAATGATTGTGTGGGGCGCTAAAAGCGAAACGAGAGAGGAGACAGACTAACACATGCAAACGGAGAAACGGAGGGGATGCCAAAGGAAAAGCACACTCACGGAGGCATCCACGGAGGCATCCACGGAGCCGAGGGATGCCGGCCCGGGGTGCTCTGCACAGAAGCAATACCGGGCGAGGGAAGAGAAACAGACTCCAAGTTTCTAGGCTCCCGCCCACCCGGCTCCCTCCCGCTTGGTACTGCAAACGACGGGCTGCCCTGGGCGGGAAGAGGAGGCCTCGTCAGCGGGGCCCGAGGGGGGATCGGTCTGGGCTGAGCCTGCACAGCCCCCAGCCGCTGCAGCGGTGGGACCCACGCCGCCGGGGGAGGCCGGCTCCGCGTCCTGCAAGCGGGCGCTTTACCTTCCTACGTGCGTTACCATCCCGGCACAAAACCGCGAGCCCCAGCCGCGGCCCCACTGCCGACCTGCGCCAGGGGAAGAGGGCCCGGCCCCCGCCCCCAGCCCCAGCCCCATCCCCATCCCGGCACGGCAGGCGCCGGTCGGGGCCACACCGACCTCCCGCCCCGTCCCCCAGCTCCGCACCCTGAGGCGGCGGCCGTTGGGCGCGCGCCCCCTCACACGGTACGGCCGGGCGCGGGACGGGGCAGCCCCGCCGGCGGCGGCGGCGGCGGAGGGGGATAAGGGTGACACAGACGCCGCCGCCCCCCTCACCTTCCTCCATCGCCAGCCTGCGGCCGCCGCCGCCCCCCGCCGGGGCCCCCCGCCGCTCTCTCCGGGGCGACGCCGCCCCGCCCGCGCTCCTGCCGCCGTCGCTCGCCTCTCGTCGGCCCCGGGGGCGGGAGCGCTCTCGCATAACACGGCGAGCGGAGCGCAGCGGCCCCTCACTTCCTGCGGCCCCGCCGTTGCTCCCGCCGTCGGCAGCCTTCTCCGGCGGAACTATGGTGGCGGAGCGAGAGGGGGAGGCCGGAGCGCAGCCGCGCGTACCGAGGCGCAGGCGGCCGGCGGGCCCGCGCTTCCGGCGCGGGGGCGGAGCGGGGCTCCCGCTGCAGCCGGCCCTGGCCCGCTCGGGAGGCGCGAAGCCGCGGCCTCGTGTCAGCCCGCCCCGCCTCGCAGCCTCCAAATTAACATCACACGGGCCGCGAGGTGCGGTTCCCTGCCCCCCGCGCCTGCCAGCCCGGCTCCAGAGCCGGGGTGCCTCCGGGCCGGGCAGTCCTGCCCCTTCAGAGGGGCCGGCCCAGGCCGCCGGGCCCGAACCAGAGCCTCCCCTGGGGGTGCCGCCCGCTCGGCACGAAGAGCCTCCCTCCCCGGGAGCAGGGGAGGCCTCTCTCCTGGCACCCCGCTCAGGCTGTGGCATCAGGGCTTCGCCCTCCGTGCCCAGTGCGACGCTGCAGGTTTTTAGCTGCCAAATTCAGCGCACGGCATCATCTGGAGAGTCCGGGCTTGGTGGCCATGCACAAAACTCTGGGCCTGGTGAGAGAAGGGGTTGGTTGAGCCTTGACGCACGCCTGCTTTGGGCTGCTTTTTGCATCGCGGTGAACTCGCGGAGCGTGGTACCAGCACTCCACTCTCGCAGAGGCTGTACAAATACAGCACAAAAGGATGCCCCTAATGAAGTTACAGCCTGCTTTTGGGAAAATGGGCTGTGTTTGGGTAAAGGGAGGCCAGTGAAAGAGCAAAAGGAAGAGATGAAACATCCTTAAGCAGTGGAATAGGTGGGCATTTCAGCATACCAGCCACCTAATGATTATCGTGATTATGGCTAGCACTCTGGCAAAAGAAGGATTTGGAGGGATGGGGTAATTCTGTGAATGTGAGCTGGGCATGCCTTCAGAGCGTAAAGGATAGCATGGAAAAGCGTTCTCTGTAACTTAACAAAACACCTGGGGAAGCCAGCATATTCGCTGATGGATGCAATTAGAGACACTAGTTAAGTGAGGAGGACAGGACTGGTGATGAAGGATCTTTAAGATGAAGATATGTAGTTTATGCTTGAAATGACAACAGGTCGGGGTCCAAGGAAGAGATGGAAAGAATGGTATGGCGTGGCTACAACGACACTTATCTCCTACATTGCTTATTGCAGGAGCCTTTACAGGCTCCCCCAGTCAAGACCTTGTCATTTTGTAGAGTCTCTGAAGCACAGCATTCGGTTGCACCAATCCACAAGTAGTGATGCTGCGAGAAAGAGCATATTTCACCCCAAAGCAGTAGTAGCTTGGATTTTTGGTGGTGAAAGTCCTGAGTTCTGACCATGACAATAAGTCGAGCTGATTATATACATGGAGCTGGGTTTGTTGCAGTATGACAATCATTAAAAGTATGCTGAGAAGCTCCAGAGTCTAAAGGACCATGGTCTTGGCAGAGATAGTCTAGCAAAAGCTGGAGGGCTGCGGCAAAATCTGATGCTTAGCTAAATCGTCTTAGATTTTTCTCTGTTTTAGGTCAGACATGTAGTGTCAAAGCTTGGGGATCTCTCTCTAATGATCCGGGGCATGTGTGTAGAGATGCACTGAGGTTCCCTTCCAGGGCACAGACATCGTTCGCTGCGTAAGTGCTCTGGACTAACTTCTGCCGGCCTTTGAGGGAGCCTTGCCCTGAACATGAACTGTCAGATTAGGATTATCATCTCTGGGAGCAGGATGGTATTGACCGAATATTGAGAAATTGCTGAAGACACCTGGACATTCGCTAACTAATAGTTTAGAAATAACCAGAGTGAAATAACTGACAGGTGGCCAGGATCTGTGCTGTCTGCATCTCATTGTATGTGTGTGTGTGGAGGGAGTTCCCCAGGCATGGTCTGCTGAGAGCCGCGCTGCCTGGGCTCGATTTTGGGTGGGGAGGCTGTGACCCCGGCAGCTCTCAGCAGCCGGCCCTGTCTGCTGCAGGAGTGCATCGCTGAGCAGAGCGGCTGGGCTTATTTAAACCCCTCAGAAGCAAACCGTTGGAGGAGCTATCGGAGAGGTTTGTGGAAATCACCCCTTGGGGATGGCATGTCTTCTGACATGCCTTCTGACGTGCAGTTGGGCCAATGGCCGACAAACTGCTGGAAAGCTGATTTGGTTACTTGTCTAGCAGCTGCAAGGAAAAACTAAACCAATTTGTGTGTCCTACTGGAGCGTAAAATGAGATTTATAAGTTTCCTGGATTTTTTAATAAAATCTAAAATACTTCTGCAATTGTTGATTTATTGCATAGTTAAGAGAGTTGCTTATGTTTTTAATGATCCATAAATTATCCATTGCATTTTTAATGTAATTGGTTTTGATCTGGTTTATTTTTTTCATAACTTGATTCTGTTGTAAGTTACCGGAATAAGCACAAATAATCATAGCAATCAAAACAACAGTAATTGTTTTAAATATTTGTACTCAGCCTATCAATACGTGGACAGGAATAAAACAAATGACTGCTCAGTTATGCTCTAAATTTTGTTTTTCTTAAGCCTTCTTTGTACCTGCTTTTTCATAATGTACCTTGTTACATTTCTTGTGCAACTCCAGTTTTCTACTGATGTTCCAGCATGTGGATCATCCCACACTTGGAATTCCGTAGAACTATAAATGCACATCAAGTTATTTACATGCACAACTGTACAGATAGCAGAGAAGTGAAAAATCCAGCCTGCTCACTTGCTTTTCATTTTTTCCAAGCTTTTCTATGGAAAAATTGCACCTTTGAAGGCGGGAGAAGCAAAAATCATCTTTCATGCAAGTTTCTTTCTCCCAGAATGAATATGCTGAAATAATTTTTAGAGTAATGTTGAAAATGTTATTACTGCTGCACTTCAATCTTCCAAAATGCTTTCTGTACCTAATATTATATGAAAGTTATTTCATTTGGCAGCTTACAACGTGCCCTAAACATTGTGCTGTAATACATTACAATGAATAAATACAGGGATGTTGTGTTCTTTTTCCAAGCTTTCTCTGTACAAACATGCATCATGTATCTCCATGATGACATTCGTTCTCTATTTACATATTATTTCTAAGCCCTACAGACATAACTTTCCTTTTTGTTTACAAGTCCCTGATATTGATGCTTTCTAGCTTAACAATCTTTCTTTTTCTCTTTTGGAGATGTCAGGAGGCAAACAGACACAGATGTACCTTACTAAAAGGCATTAATACTGGGCATATTTGTCATTACTCAAAAGTAAAGAATGTGTACTCGTTTATTTTGTAAACAAACCAAGTTATATTTTTTTGCATGTTAGAAGATCCCATGCCTAAATATTTTTGTAAAGTTTAGTTTCAATAATCAGGTAATGACTGCACAGATTTCACCCATTCTCCTAATTTCAGCCTTTTGTGGGGTTAATTTTCTGGCTTCTATCTTATGGTTCTGGATTATCAGTATCCCAAGGTTTTGCTTATTTTAATTATATGCTGTATATGTTCTACCAGGATGTAAAAAATATTGCCTACATAAGTGTTTGTGAGACCGAAGTTTTGCACTGTGCTCTCCCATGTGGTATAGGGAATGCAAGGCAATAAGGCGGGGGATGTGGGGGGATAATGACAATATGGAAGCATTACTTAAAACTGGATCTAAGAAGTCAGAAAATTAAACTGCACAAACCATATAGAACCATATAGAACCTTTGGGATTTTTCTATCTGTTTAATTCTCTTCCTACTTTCTCCCAGCACAGCTTCCAGTGCTTTTGATCACTTCAGCTCCTGCCTGCCTTGCCCAGGATATAAGTGAGTCAGGTTCTGTCGTCACTCGCTTCATTGTAAAACTCGGTTAATATCCATTAAATCAGTGGAGCTAATTTAGATTTGCTCACTGAAACTGAGTTGGGGACATGGAAACATGCTTTCGCTCTGTTCTCTTTGCCTCAGTCCTCTGGTGGTAAATTTATGTTTTGATTTCTGCTGGAGCTTTTGTAACTTTTTTTATCCCTTTTAGCAGCTCCCCCCAAAACAGAAGACACTACTGATGTGATTACCACGACCACCTTCCTCTTCTCTTTTGTCTTCTACCCTGCCTCTTGTATTTACCATGCCTTCAAAGATGCGTTTTTTCCAATACTGTCCTTGAAGCAGCATGAGATCCTGCACGTTCGTTTTCTTTACTTCTTCCTGTCACTCCTGATGCTTCCCTGTAATCTAGAGCTAACTTCTCAGTCAGCCTGTGTTTAGATTTGCGTGATGCTGTACAGCCTCTCATCCTGGCCGCTTTCTCTTTTACTTCCCTCTAACAATCCCGTCATCTTCTCCATCCCTTTTTTGTACCACCTCAAATAATTCCTCACCCTTCTTTGTGTTTTCACCCTCCAAAAATGCATTGATCCTTATCACAGTTGCCTTTATCTGACCTGTAATTTTCTGTATTAGTTTCTCGCTTTTCATCTTTCTTCATAAGACCAAGCCACGTCAGCTGGCTAATTGCTGTATTGCTCCTCCAGTCCAAGTGCCAGCGGAGCACTATATCAGTAATAAAGTCATGGTAAAAAGACTACAGGAGAAAAAAATTGATATTTATTTGTTTGTTTGTTTGTTTAAACACACGGACCCACCCTTAGTGATGGGACTTGCTTTCTGTACCATTTCCCTCTTTCTGCTCTTGCTCTAGTTCTTGTTTGTGCTGTAGACCAAGTTCTCCAGGGCAGGAGCCTGACCCTTGTATTTGTAAAACACGCAGTGTATTATGTGCCCAGCTAGAAATAGCTGTAAGGGAGCGTAACTGGCCGATAGCAGCCTTGCCCTCCGCTTGGCCGCTGCTCTGCGAGGAGGCCCAGTGCTCTGCCATTGCCTCTGTTCTTTCCTGCACTCCTTTTTTCTCCCTGAGCTGTCTCTGACTTTTATCCAAGCATAAAGCCCTTTGAGGTGGATGACTCACAGCTCAGCGCTTCCTTTGACTCACGCTTTGCCACCTAGGACATTGGTCAGCTCTTACTAAACCACAATTTGTTTTTTTATTGCTTATGACGACATTCCTTGCAGCTCGTGTCTCTGATTTCACTGTCACTTCTGCCGTGTCAGGGCTGTATTTATTTTTCTATGGTTGGTCAAAGCTGTATTTTCCCCCTGTCTCCCTCCCCTTGGGTTTGATGGCCTCTGGTTTTTTAACCATCCCCTGCAGATTTTGGAGCCTGGAGGCTCTCTTGTCTCTGCAGCCCAGCTGTTGGGGCTGCATTTCTGAGGAAGAAGGTGCTGCTCCCCGCCACAGCCTGCCCTGCCAACACGGAAAGGCAGCCTGGCCCCTTGCCTCCCCTTGCAGCATCATCACCGTTAATCAGCTGCTTGGCCGCGAGCAGCGCAGCCTCCCCGGATCCCGCCGGTGTCCCCAGTGACACTTGTGCGATGACAGTGCAGTTGGTGGCATTGCACAGGTGCTGATGAGGAGGGCTTAGCAAACACTTCAGCTGGTGCAAAACAAGCGCTAGAATCCAGGTCACTTCCCAGGCACCGTGTTGTCCCTGCAGGGCAGGGCTAGCATGACTGGAAGTCACTGAAGCCCCATCCCTGGCACTGACATCAGCGGGAATGACTGATCGCATCCAGGAAATTGCTCTTGGAACATCGTGCTGGCCTTTTTTTTATATAAGTGTTTTTCAGAGAAGAGGTACATCGCGATCTTTAATGTATTTGTGCCTTAGTGTCTTACTAAATACACTCATTGGGCACATCTCCCTATCCCAACACAGCGACTCCCACCCTTAGCCCCATGTTCTTGACCGGCCATGTTACTGCTGGCAGAAGGAAGGGCAATATTTGCTTTTGATGGGTTTCCAACTTTAAACAGAAAGGAGTTTGGCCTGATGCTTGAAGATTATAAATCATCAGGAATACAACTTATAGCCCTAACACTAAGCAGACACTAGGTCCCTCCTCAAGAGTTGCGTCCAGTGTTATTAAAATGTCTTGGACTCAAGCAGCTCTCTGCAGCTGGTGCTGCTTTTCAGTGGAGTGAGTAGGAACAGACTCCAACGCGGGCAAAGTGCGCTCCAACCAGGCAGCTTAGCTATTACCAAGCTACCGAACTGTTTGTTGTCTGCTAGGATTTCCTAGACAGCAGGAAAAGAAGTGGATGGAACTACATGTTGCTCTCAATGTAGGGTGCAACTTCCATCTGGGATGCAGATTCCCGACTCCCAGGCAGCTCTGAAAATCCCAGCTGTAACTTTCCGAGGAGCAAACATAAGCCAGACGGCTTGTTACAGTGTGATTCCTCTAGGAAGGGCAGTTCCATTCCCTGAGCTATTCTTGACTCCTGGTCGGCATTGCCAGGCTTTGACTTCATTCCCAGAACTGATGCTCCCCAAGCCTGGAGTTGTCTGAATTAAACTGCCACATTTAGAGGTGCACCAGGCAGTTAGGCTAACAGGTTGGACTCGATGATCTCAGAGGTCCTTTCCAACCTTAATAATTCTATGATTCTATGATTCTATGATTTGAAATTATTACTTTTACTGGCACCTACATCAGTCTGTGTAACTGCTTTTATGAGACATGGGGCATTATGAAAAACGCATGGAACAAATAGGCCTAACACGTAAGCAGGACACGCATCGCTGTATAATTATGCATAACTATACAGTTACATAAATGCTTTTCTTGGGGAATCACCAGTGACGGCAGAAAGCTTTGCCTGTCATGTTTGGGCTAGTTAAAGCACTGATTCATCATACTTTAAATACTTTGTTTCCTGCTTGTTCTACAGCAAATGGATTACTGCCTGCAATTTCAATAGTAATTAATGAAGATGAGAGATTGATCCAGTGACAAAACTGGGTCACCTGAAGAAGAGGAATGATTTATCGCACGTGTCAAAGCTCACGATGTTACTGGAATATCTCTAGCTTGTTTGCAGACTGACTCTTCCTCTTCCTGAGAGATGCATTTCTATCAGCTGGGGTAACAAACCTAAGCATATGAGCCATGATTTGGTTCTTTTGTTCCTCCTCCATCTGAAATCTCCCCATCCTTATGCCACTCACCTTGGACTCATTTTTGCAGTTGCATATTTCTTCTCAAACAGTCCCCACCATCTGATATGCAGAAAGTTGGTCAAACCTTGGGCGCAGAAAGCAGCACAGCTGTGTTGCTGCAACACTTGCCACACTCGAATTTGTGCTCCTCTTCCAGTGAAAGTAGTTGTACCACTCCTGGTATCTCCGATAGCTCGTTCAGCTACTCTGGATGAAACCTTATTGCGTTGAATGAACGTGCTGAGATGGAGAGGGGGGCTCAGGGAGCAATGCCATGAGAGGGAGGACCTGGCTAGGCAGGGATCTCGGCTTACTCCATTCCAATGGAAGCTCTGGAGGAGATGCCCACACTGATTTCTTAAAGCCCAGTGTGATCCCCAGAGGAAAGGTGCTATATTAGTGCAAGATATTTATTATCATCAGTGGTATTATTACCAGTGTTACAGTGGCTGTTACTGTAATACCTTATTGCAGTGCTTACACAAGAAGCAAATATACATTGGCAGGTGGAGGGAGGGAAGGAAAGGTATGGGTTTGCTTCAAGCAAAAAGTGGCTAAACTTGACATTTAATCTGAATACAGTCATCTCAAAACAAAAGCAGATTCTTTGCTTCCTTGTAAATCTTTCTGGGCGTTTTTGAGTTGATGATGCAAGTGCTTTCTGCTCAGGTAAAACTGACAGCCTGGATGGTAGGTGGATGAGACATCTATCATTAATGAGCAATTTATGAAGAGATTAATTTATGAGAGTTCAGATGAGCAAACATTCAACGTGTTGGTGCATACTGCTAGTGAAAGTGCCAAATGTTTATATGGTTCCTGTGATGGGAGAATCTGGGGAAACCAGGCTTTGTGGTTGAGCTTAGTTGGCCGCGCTACTTTTTCCTGTGTACGTCATCTTAGAGTCATTTGTTAAATATCCTTCCCAGCTTTACGTAACTCTGACCTTACAGGTGAAGAGTTTGGTCCTGCCCGAGGAATTGCAAAGAGAATGATGTTTGTTGACGGAGGCAGATAATACCTTCCTCTTCAGTGAGTCAGGATGTCAACAGCAACGACTTCGACAGGAATTGACAGGAAATTTAGGCTCAGTCCTTGAACTCGTCATTTTTGGCAGGGATGCGAAGGAACGAAACACAAAGAGACGGAGAGGGAAACCTGGATTCCCTCCCGGAGAGAAAGTTTACTTGAATTGCTTGGTCATGGACTAGCTCGTTTCATTCACAGAAAACATTACGGATAGTCCCAAGAGAGACTACGGTATCCATCCCATTGACATCAGGGACCCTGAGAAGCAGCAATCATGTAACCCTTTCCTGGAATATTCTTCAGAAGGGTATAATTAACCACTGTAAGGGCCCAATGTGGCTTCCCTGAATTCAAATAGTCCCACAAATATCACTGAAACTTCTCTGGTAAGTTTTGTAAACAGTATTTGACTATAAATTAAACCCAAGTGTAAATGGTGAGTATTCAAAATGTCAGTTAATTTTATCCTGAAACAATTTCTTATATGCTAGAGTTTAAATTTTCATTAGCTCAAAGAATGGACATTTTTTTTTTGGTTCATGTTTTCCAGATGTGGAGGCTTGCAAATCAATAGCCAGTCCCCTGCAATAAATTTTCGTTTAGACACTTTATGGCCAGGTCAAAGAGTACGTATGTAAATGGGGAGAAAACTGATAGACTGCTAGAAAATGAGTGTTCCTGCCTTTCCTTAGAAAGGTTAATGGACATATCAGCCTGCGGGTATTACATTTGCTTGCGGATTTTTCTTCCCTCCTCCTCCTCCCCCCTGGTTTTTGCAGTTGGCATCTGGAGAAGTACCGAACTAAATCCAAGCTATTGCATGTGTCAACTAACTCTGCTGAACTGAATGGAGGGGCAAGAGGCTGATGGGAGCAGTCCTGGGAGATTCTGGCTGCCATTTGTGCCCGCAATAGGGAGCAGTGGAAGGAGTTCAGGGTCTTATGAGAGCAGAGTCTAAATTAAGGTAGGCTCTGGCATGCGCAGTGGCAGGGAAATGCAATTTGATAGAGACGACGGGGCTCCGAGGTGAGCGAACACCACCTACACCGCTCCCAGGAGGCTCCTGTTTCTCAGAAATGTTATGGCAACATGTTGCAACCTAGATATTAGTTGTACTTTTCAGTTTGCTTTGTCATTTTGATCAGTAGCTTTTACTCTGTAACAAAAACATACTAATATGTGGTAATGTAATCATATTAATACAAGCGCATGTTTTCAATGACTCGAAAGAAGTGGGCAGCATTCTGGCGTGCACTCTTGCAGTTTCCAGCCTTGATTGCAGTGAGCAGTTCCTACCCTAAACACTGAATTTCCATCGTTACAAAGAAAGGATTCTCAGTAAATACAAAATTGTTAAGTGCACCAACAGTAGGTAGCATTTTTCCATTGGATTAGACATAGAGAAATTGTCAGGACTCATAACTTGATGGCCAGGTTCAAAGGTAAATAAGCCAAGAGAGCAAAATCAGATAGATAAAAAGCTAATCCTGCTTCTACAGCACTGACCAATGAACATTTCTTGCCCTGTGCAATGTTCAGTGATGAGGTGGTTATTTTCCCTCAATGGACCCTGCTGAACAGACACGCGTCGGAAGGCTTATTTATAGCTCACACGTACATAAGATGCTGCTCTCCTGTTTGCCAGCACTCTGCTGCTCTCATTTGACCTCATCCCTAGAAGGCTGAAACTTTATTACTGTAATGAATCTTTGTTTCTCCTTCCCTGCACCTAGGGGGATTTAAACGTGCTTGTGCCAAGACGCCGTCTCCTTGCTCGGCAGTATATAATCTAGGATACATGCAAGTTGATTTCACATGGGACTTAGAGAGGATGGAAGAGATTTGTCACAAGACATTTGCGACCCTTGTTACATCAGCCTTTGGGAACACAGTATATCAGCCAAGATGAAGACTTGCCCCGTGAAATAGGTCATTAGCACTGATAAACAAGGCTTCAAGAAAGATGGAGTTGAGGGTCAAGGTAGTAGTCTGAAATACTGAAGTCATTTGGGACATTGAATTAATGTATTTACCCACAAACAGGTTCAGGGTGGAGAAGGACAGGGCAGCCTTTCTCACCTAGCAAGCACCATGCCCTATCTGATGCCAACCATTGTGGGAGAACTTTGACCTTCGCTGAATCCTCGTTAGCCCTCAAATTGCCACTTAATTTGTATTAAGCTGATCAGTGCAGAATTCGGCCAGTCTTGTGCTCTTTTCTGTATATTCCCAATAGCTCTGGCCTTCAGTTTCGCAATGATTTATTGATTTAATGGCTCTTGTCATACCTGATCTGCTGCCCCGTGGCAGTGATCACGAAATGTGTTTTCCATGGAAGTTCTGCCCTCTGAAGGGGAGCAGACCCCTTCGCTTTTACACTGCTTTATAAATGTGAGCCACTTAAAGCGAGGCACAAATGAATATTTCTGCCCCATTTTTAGAGCCTGGATTAAATGGTTTTCATTGGCAGCTCCCAGTGGAATCAGATTTCTTCTTTGGTTGTTCTGGTTCCTCCTTTTCCTCCCAGGATGTGTAATCCTGGGAAAAGAGGTGGGATTCCTCTCCCCTATCTTGAGCCATCTGAATGCCCCACATGCTGCTCCAGCTCATCATCCTAACTCCAGCTGCGCTAATGGACACAGAGAGACATCTCCTGGGGGCTGTTCATCCCATCCTGAGAGAGCTGGCTAGGAGAGGTGTGAGGAATCACACCCGGCAAGGGTCCGTCGTCACTGGAGTCGGGACTATTGCCATCGCCGTGCTGAGAGCTGGAGGTGCATGAGATGAATCATGCCCGAGCAGCACAACTGTGGGGCTTAGAAAGACAGAAAAAGGTTTAATGCCAAGAAGCACAGATTGAAGGTAACAGATACATAGGATGAACAGAGGAGAAAGAGGAGATTTTACACTGTGGATCATCTAGTATGTCATTAATAAAAAAGTCCACAAAACTTCTACCAACATCTTCTCAGTGGTTTATTTTTAGGATATTAAATATGTTTTATTACAATATATTTTTAATTTAATACAGAATGTAAATAAATGTAAATTTGTAAATTTTTAATGCCAATTTTTTTTCTTTAAGCCAATATTTGTTTCATTTGAAACCCTTCTTTCATCTTTTTTTCCAGAAAACCTGGTGAATCACAACTTTACCAACAAACCCCAGAAAAACCTCCCAGGAGAGCTAACAGTTAAATCGGTGTGACTCCCTTTGCATCTTAAAAGTTTTCAGCAACCAGAGGCCAATAACTCCACCTCCACCTGTAGCACCCTTCATGCGTTATTAACTCTCCTCCTTTTCAAAACACATCCCTGTGCACATTTACTGCATGTAAATACAGAGTTTGAGTTTTATTTACTCCACATAGTACTGCAGAGTTAAAGAACTTTTAAAGCACATGTATATTAAACATAGTTTCTCAGAAAATTATTTAGTTTATGTTTAAAAATCTGGACCAAACCTAGAACTTTTTACAGTGTAGCTCACCTGTCACAATCATTATTTGCTATGTGACCTCAGAGTTTATTTGCTTGTATAACACAATAAACACCACGCACAAATTAGACTTTGCAGTGGTTCTGCTTCTCCTGACTTCTAAAGCTTTATATTTGTTTTATGTTTTGCTTTTAACTCACATTCCAGAAGTCACGTGCCTGGGGAAGAATCTCAGTTATCTTTCTGCTTTGCTTTAGTTTTTTTAAAAGCAAATTCCCAACTTTCATGATTAGATAGAACCTTGTGAAGACTCAAAACCATGAAGGCAAACGCATCCCCAATATATTACTCTCATGACTTCTGAGTTAATCTCCTGATGTGAGGTTTGTTAGTGCATGGGAGGATCCATGCTACGCTGTAATTTATGAAACCCATACTGCCGCATGAGTAAGCAAAGAAACAACAATCACAGTCCGGATTTGGGGTAGAGGTGATAGGTTGCTTTCCATGAAGGCTGCGAGGTTGTTTAAACTGGGGAAAAGGGAAAGAAGGATGCAGAAGTCCAGAAACAGAACTGATTAAGAGAATATGGGTTAGAACAAGGCTCCTTATTTTCCTTTTTGCAGTGTACTTCAGCAGAGAGTAACCTTAACTCGGGGCCCACCTAGGCTTTGTGGAGAAGGATGCTCAGAGCTTGTTGGCGGGTGATGTACTGACCGGTACAAGCGCGGGGTTGTCGCATGTGCGTTCCTGGCTCACTCCAGGAAAGGCAGTGGTAAAGCAGCAAGCCTCCCGTTGCACACCGAAGGGATGTTTCAATCCTCTGATCACATCTGAAGCATCAGTAGCTGCTTTGTTAGTGGAAAGAAGAAAATGAAAACAATAACATTAAAGCTGTAAATTAAAAGCCCACTGCAGATGTAGATTTCATGAGCAAAGTTATTAAGAGCATTACTATGCATATTAGAAGTAATTAAAAACAAGCCAACAGGAAGAATGCCAGGCGAGAACACGCAGGTCGGAGGAGAATTCTCCACTCAATTACACAAGTGCAAATGAATATCTTGTAAATAAATCCACCATCATTTCCATGGGTGAAGTTACAGTCATGCTGTTTATAAGTAGCTTAACCATAAGCGCTGGAAACCAAACAACAGCATACCATTTACAGTAACAAGAAGACAAAAACTAGATGGAAAACAAACCCAACTTGTCTGTCTGTTCTCAGTGGTGCCCTGGAAATGAGGTTATCCTCTCTGAGGATGCTGATAATTTGCTGAGGCCTTTGCAGGGCTGGGACTTGTCTGATTTTTTCTGAGTAATGTCATAATTGGTCAGTCACTTGAAGATATTTGTCTGAGAAGCCTTCTCCGGTACTGTTGCTGATTTTAAAATGTTGTCTACAGTTATAGTTGCTCATACTATTTCATTGATGAACTTCTTCCCTTTTGAGTATGCATAGCGGTCCCTATTTTCTCTACATAAATTCCTTATTTACGAGTGTTCTGCAAATAATTCAGAGAATAACTTCTCATTTCATGTGATGTTTAGAAATTCTTTATTCCTTGCATTTTATAGTCAAGCTGTAAAATGCATCATTGTACTTGCTCCTGACCAGAAAATGAAAAGATTTTAAAACCAGGTATAATCAACAACAATGCTCTTTTGATTAAAATAAGTAAAGGGTTTAGAAGTATTTTCAAGAAGTATTTTCAAGAAGTATTTTAATATCTGAAAGTTGGATGACTGGTCAAATAAAAGATGACTCATAGATCCCACTAGGAAAAAAAACATCCATCGTTTTCCCAAATGCCAGCCAATCTTTTAATCCTCTTCAGATTAGGTTACTCATGTGAAATCGATATGTCAAGGTGCTGCAGTACCTGCCAGATCAAATAAGTTACTAACCAAGCTGGGCTCTACAGCGCTTCTGCGTTCTATCAGGTTCCAAAAGGAGCCTCAAATGGTCTGCGGGGGAATTAAGGCCAGGTGAAATGCCAAGCTCCTTAGCTCATCTGCTGGAGAGAACAGGTCTGCAGTGTGCCTGCTCAAGTCTTGTTATGGGAATAAATCCGACGTGCCTCTCTTACTAGGTCAGAGAGAGTCTGCAGCGTCTTGATACGCAGCATGCCACAATATCGTATGTACAGCAGAAGCTGAAACACAGTCGGATTGCGAAGGAAAACACTCGAAAGTTAAGAAAGGCCAGGATTAAGGATGCTTACACAACCATCCTTTGTCTCCCCGTGGCAAGTGATTTATGATACAATCTCTGGCCACATGATCACCCACTGGTGTTTCCTCTCCTCCAGTGCCCAGGATGAGCAGTTTGTTTACTCTGTATTGAGTGTGCCCAGCCCATGTTTACTGTACACTCTTCAAACCCTGCTTTGAAAACAGAGCTATTTATTCTTACGTGGGTTTTTTCATATGATCGTATCACTGGAGTAGCTCAGAAAAGGAGAAGATGTGGAGGGAGTCCCTGGCATTTCCCACCTGTGGATGTTTCACCTGGCAATTGCAATAATGCTCCTGAGGGGGAGGAGGGTGAGGGTTTCACCCATGTAGAGGAATGGGGAAAACAAACCAAGGGAAGAAGGACGATTCCCTCGGGCACTATTGCAGTGAAGCCCACCCTACTCACCAGCAAAATTCAAAGTCTCCAGACACACTGTCTCCATCTGCAATTCCTTGCCCCTGTGTAAACCTCCTCTCCCTCCTTCCTGCAGTTTATCCTGCCTATATCCTATAAATCAGACCCTAAACTTCCCACAGCTCTGCATTCAAATCAGGCGACTTCTTCAGGGCTGCATTCACAGGTTGCATTAAGGACCTAAAATCACCATTTGCCCTTAGTTCTGGCATCTAGCCCTCACTGGACCGACAGCACATCCCACCTGGAACTGCAGGTAAAGTCATGGCCACCTTGGGCTAGAGCACTCCGGGAAGTCAGGTGTGATGCAGTAGCATCTCCACTGGGTACATGCTGATTCATTTTTCTCCCAGAGAACATAATTTACCAGATTTCTCTAATTTTCCTATGAAATTGCAAGAAGTAGATCGCCAAAAAGAAATAACGCTGGCATGACAGACTTCTGAGTATAGAGAAATTAGGCTTCCTCAAAGAAAAAGTCACCGGTGTCTTATTTTGACACAGGCGGAATGATGTCTTTTCCTCTAGCCTCACAGCTGGACACAGCTGCACTGATCTGCCTAAAATTTTCCACAGTAATTCAACAGGAGACAGAGATTTGGAATGAAAAATATTGGTTCAAGTTTGACAAAATCACAAGCAACAGAAAACAAGGCTCCTAATGGGACATGCTGGAGACCTTAATAACAGACGCTGTCAGCAGCTCTGCTTATAATAAGCTGTGGGAATTGATGGTGTTCATTTAAAAATAATTTTCACATTTAAATTTTGATGGGACCCATTGGTCAGACACTGTGTGCAGGGCAGATAAAGCAAACAGTGTTGCTAAGTCATTGGCAGTCCTGCAGGAGTATTTCGGACAAAACTCCCTTTGCATTTAAGAGGAGGATGGGGTTTGTCTCCATCACAGCTGCAGATTCGGGGCACGTAGGTCTGTTTTCCCATGCGACCGTTTCAGTGCCTCACTCAGAATGGCCCTTGTCGCTGTCCCACATATGATGCACACCTGTGCTCCGCAGTTGCCCTTTCAGAGACCAGTCCCCACATGGTATACAGGTTTACTCTATAGGCTGGGGCTTTCTCAGGGTGCTAGTCAGTAAGGTGCTGGTTTGGATGCCCCAGTACCCCAACTGGAGTGACTGATGGGCATTTTCCATTGCCTGGCTGGGCAAACCCAGGCTTCTCTTCAGTGGTTAGAAGAGGGTTATAAACTATTAGGAAGTGACCTCAGCTGACGAGTATATCATGTTCTTTCATTCTATTCACTTACAGCATTTACAACATCTCCCCATTATCGTTTTGACTTTTACAACTCTTAATGACCCTTTTATCAGAGCAGCAATAACCAATAAATCCCCTTTGGCATTTATTGCCCTGTCTTTAATACATAAAAGCCCCAATTTATAACATCTCATGAATGCTGAAGATTATTTTTCAAACTGCTAGTACTGTAAAACTTCTTCAAATCTCACTACAAAAATAAATGCTCTGATAAAGGCATTGTTTCTGTGGTTTGCTCGGCATCAGCCCTAAATGAAATTCAGCCACAACCTGCAATAAACTCTGTGGACTGGATGCTGTATGGCAGAGAGAAACCAGAAGGCCAAAATGCCTTCCCTGTAGGGAGGTGTGTCCCATCCCATGCCCATCTCCTGCCAGGAGCAGTTTTGTCCTTAGCTGCCAGGAGGGGTTTCAGGCCCGGGCATGTTCAGCAGGAGCTCTGGGGACAGGGGACAGAGCTTTCGTTGCCAACAGCCATCACAGACAGTACAGGTGGGGCTTGTACACCTGACGTCGTCTGCCCAGAAATCAGGTAACTGAAATCAGTTGGCTGGGCTTTGTCTGAAAATGGTGGAGAGAAACAGGCACCACCAGGAGAAACTTCATCGCACCCTACACAAGGTGCCCAAGAGGGACACCTCCGAGGTGTGTGGTCCCAGCTGCCCTCCTCCCTTCGACACGGGTGGAGCTATGCCCCTGGCTGACAACAGTCATTTAACTTCAAAACAGCTAAAATTAGATGTCACAAATCTCTAGGTCTTCATTTGCAGTGAGGAAAACATAACTTTGAAGTTATCTCTCTGTTATCACAGGCAGGGACCAGACTCCAAAGGGGCCTTGTTTACTCATCCTTACAATTTTTGCCCAATGCTCAGTAATGCCCTGCACTCCCTGTAGGACATTTAATGAATTACCATTAGTACCATCTGAAAGTGTGCCTTGGCTTGATTTATCTGCAAGTACAACACATTCAGCCACAGGACCCTGCAGAAAGGAGCAGGGTCTCTGCTCCCTCCTTGCTGAAACGCTCCCCCCTGCACTTCCAAACTGCAGCAATCAGAGCACAGCAAATTAGTCCTTAGGAATCATTTCAAACTGAACTGTTAATGAAGGCAACCCAAGGATACTATGTGTTCCTGGCAACAGTTTCAGTTTTGCTAACTCTATTTCTAGACGCCAGACTTGGGCTTGATTCAAAGCCTAGCACTGGGAAGACTTGACGTCAGCAGATTTTGGACAGGTCCATAGATATTTCTATGTGGCGAATGAAATGCTGTGTAAAGACGCCCAGGCTAGGTCTAAGTGAGCTGCTGCCAGGGCTGGAGGTCGGTATTGCTGTCCTTGTGAGACACCATATTCCACCTAATTAGCCTTGACGAGAAACTGCCTATTTTGACCTGGGCAGAGAGCTTAGTTAAGGCAGTGATTTTCCTCCTGACGTGAGCTAGCCCAAGCATCTCTGTGCCCTGTGAAGATGATTTCAGTGCCCAGTGCAGTTGGGTCTGTGCTGGAGAGAGCAGACATGCTCAACTCATCTTGTTTCCCATCTCCTCGGCCACCCATTTGTTGCTCTTCCCTGCTTTACCCAGGTCTATTGCCAGGTCCTCTCACTACCCACTCCCATTTTTCTCCTGTCTCCTGCTGACCCTCTTTTCCACTGCAGAACTATAAACCCAACTGCTCCCTAAAGAACTTCTCATTAATATAATTTATTAGTTAAATTATTCCTCTGACCTATTTCCCGTTCAACTAGCATGTCTCCCCGTCCACTCAATATAATTGGTACAGCACCTGAACTCTGCTGCCGGAGTTTAAAATGGCCTGACATATATCACCAAGTCACAGGATATTAAGAGAAAGGTGAGAGGATTATTGGCGCGCTGCCACTGGGATCAGATTGGATTTCTTCTCCAACCACTGAAACATGCGGTTGTATAAGAGGGTTCATGCAGGCTTGGTTTGGTCCTTACTCAAAGCTTGACTGCTTGCTTGAAAACAACATGGGGGTTTCACTAAAGACTGGGCACTTGTCCAAGTAAGGAAGCCCTCTTTGTATCCATTGTCCTCTTGATTTTTGGAAAGGGACGGTCTGCGTGAGGCTCAGCGGGATGGGGCTGGCGAGGAGAGCTGCGCTGACCTGCTCTCTCTGGAGCTGGAGTTGCATCAATGCTCTTCTACTGCCTGGCCATTTTAAGAGCTGGTAAAGGCAGCCTGCCAGCCTGCATGTGCCCCCAGACACTCCCATCACTGTGATATCTTCTTTGGATCATGGTTCTCTTCCCCACTGATCCTCTTGTTTCTAAGTCTAAGGAAATACTAAACAGTGGGCTGTGGGTTTTCACTGACAATTAATTTTGTTGTGCAGTCTTTTCCCCCTTTTGAATTACAAAACATCAAAGGGAGCAAAACACAGCCACCGTCTTTGCCAAGAGACATCCATTCTGTCTTTTTGTTCTTTTTCCCGGGGAAAAAACCCTGCTGACGTCATCTGCCTTGTTCAGGATCTTTGCAATTGGCTCCTCCTTCCTTCCCCTCATCATCCCACGTCCAGTCCCCCCCCCATACTGAGGGGTAACCAGGGAAACCAGAAACCATGGCAACCCAAAGCAGCATAATTTGTCTCCGAGGAAAAAAATATAAGCATGCAAAATCCCTTTAATGTTTATACCAGGCAACTGGGTCTAAATTTTCTCTTTTCCCTCTTCTTTGGAGCAAGGAAGCGATGGGCCTGCCTCCTCTTTGCTGGGATGACGGTGCTGCAAGCCCTGGGTGATGCTCACCTCCTGCCACTTGCTTCGCCCAGCCAAAGCCCTCGGGTCCTTGTGCCCCTGCAAAGCCAATGTGGGAGCAAGGTCTCAGTTTCCACAAGCTTGGTGGTCCTGTCCCACCAAGAGCTAGCAAAGAAATTGTACGTTCTAGGATGGCTCCCCCCACAGCATATTGCTCCCTGTTATTATCACAGGGACTTGGTTGCCCCATATGCTGGTTTTGGCTGAGGTAGAGTTAATTTTCTTTATAGTAGCTCGTGTGGGGCTATGTTTTGCATATGTGCTGGAAACAGTGTTGATAACACAGGGACGTTTTCGTTACTGCTGAGCAGTGCTTACACAGGGTCAAGGCCTTTTCTGCTTCTCACACCGCCCGACCAGCGAGTAGGCTGAGGGTGCACAAGAAGTTGAGAGGGGACACAGCTGGGACAGCTGACCCCGACTGACCAAAGGGATATCCCATAGCATATGGCGTCATGCTCAGCATATAAAGCTGGGGGAAGAAGAAGGAAGGGGGGGATGTTCGGAGTTACGGCATTTTGTCTTCCTAAGTAACCATTATGCGTGATGGAGCCCTGCTTTCCTGGAGATGGCTGAACACCTGCCTGTGATGGGAAGTAGTGAATGAATTCCTTGTTTTGCTTTGCTTGTGTGTGCGGCTTTTGCTTTACCTGTTAAAGTGTCTTTATCTCAACCCACAAGTTTTCTCACTTTTACCCTTCTGATTCTCTCCCCCGTCCCACTGTGGGGGAGTGACTGAGTGGCTGTGTGGTGCTTAGTTGCCACCTGATGTTAAACCACAACACCCCATCACTGTGTGCTTCTCAGTTTTGAATACATCTCTTGACAGGACTCTTGTGGTGTAGGGAAGTGCTTTTATCGCCAACTGGAGATGTAGAGCTTGGACACAGAAGGTTTAGGGTCAGGTTTTCAAAGGAAGAGCCAACTGGGCACTTCTCTGTAGCTCTGGACATCTTGTCCTTGTCACAAAGTGAGTCTGTGATGGAGAAGAGAAAAGTGGGTCTTCCCAGCCCCACTGTCATTCACCCTCAGGTTCCAAACTCTCTGGTTGAGGGACGAGGGTTTCTCCCTGCCGGACAAGACTAAGGGCACAGAAGTCCAGAACACAGAATACGTGCTGCTGTTACTATTTACTATAAACTAATGATGGCGTTGGAGCGGTGCTATCATCACTGCTCCTCCAAAAAGTGGGAAGGGAAGGTGGGTGGGGAGGGAAGAACGTGATGGCTTCCTTCTCTTTCTCCCCTACCACAACACTTTTCCCCCCAAACCAGGAGCGGAGTGATGCTGCTGTTAGTGCCCCTCAGGGGGGTTGTGCATGGGGAGCAGAGGCAAGGGGTCTGCCACCCTGCCCGGGGTGGCATCCCCCTGGGGCAAAGCTCTCAGGGCTCAGCCCCTGCTCCCCATCCCCTTGCCCCGCAGCCAGACCAGTCTCCTTGGGGGATGATAGTAAGATCCCAGCCCCTCAGAAACCCCACGGCCACTCCTTCTCCAAAGGGATACTGCAAATGCTGTTCTTGGTGGGGTACAGGAGGTTTTTGGTATCAGCTGTGGAAGCATCAGGCAGCATTGCCCAGCACTGCTCAGAGGCCAAGTCAGCAAAGAAATAACTGGCAGGTTTTCGTTACCCTAAAGGAGTGCAAGAGACAAACTGCTGCTTGACTTCTAGCTTATTTCCAAAATAGAACGATGACTATACGTTGCCTTCTTTAGGAGAAGAATGATGGCAGTAGTAATAAATTGTACACATTTATTTTTGAATTTGCAGATGGGTGAATGTTGAGCGATGGTTGGGAAGAAAGCAAACAAGCCCTGGCAAGCAGCTATTTTTATAGGATAGCTTTGTGTTGAAATTTCTGTAAGTTGGCAAGAGAGTCGTCATGAGACCTTTTATCCAGATAAGACCATGCCAAAATCTTCAGGAAACATCTTGCGCGTTTAATTTTTTATTTACAAAAACGGGGGGAGGGAGGGGAATGAAGACTCAGGGGAACATTTGCAGACATACAGTGTCTGCTCTGTAAGGCACCAAATACTGTTTATTCTGTGCATGTAAATGGGACTTTTTCCAAACCTGCCACTTGCTAAGTTCAAATCTGGGGTAGCTCCAAGTCAGGCCTTGCACCGGATTTGCTTGCAGGCTGGGGAGGGAAATGTCACCAGGCAGAGTAAGCAAAGTTCACGAACATTAAGGACCAGTCTGGGATATCTCACCTGGTTTCTCAGGTCAATGAGCCTGTTGAGAGAAGACTGGCTCTCTGGTCTCTCCAAGCACAGTCATTTTAAAGAGAAGTCAAAACTCTGCTGGTGATGTTGTCCCTGCCTCCTGCCTCCCTGCCAGCACCCAAACAAGGTCTGTTCATGAGAAGCATTGAGCCAAGAGGACGCCTGCTGCCTCCATGACTGCAGCTCCAGGCCCAGTCCTCTGGGAAGTGGCTTCTTTATCAATGTTTGCTGTTTGTGTTTAATGTCTAGGAAATGTCTGGACTTTCTTAGACTTCGGGCTATGTCATGAAAGCATTGCTGTGTGCATGCATGCATGTGTCTGTCCCTAAAGTCTGCACTATGAAGAAAATATTTAGAATTAAATGTTGGCTCATAAAGTATTTTATGCTAAAAAAAAAACTAGAGCCCTTGACGCTGCCCCAGATAGTTTCTGGTTAATAAGACATGTCAAAGTTCCATTTATTAGAGTTGTTCTGTTGAAATCTGTCATTTAGTCTGGCTGCAGAGGGGAGGAAAGGGTTACCTACTCTGCAAGAACAGAAATCTAAGACGGGAGCTTTATAAGTGGCTCTGTGATATGAACATTAGATAGTACTGTCTCAAAACTAAACTATTTAAGCAGCTCCAGTTTCTGTGTTAAATTGACTTTAGCATGTTTGTAACCAAAGGGACAGCTGCTTCCTGAAGAGCCTTTCTTAACGTTTATAAGGATTAACTGGTTTTGTGTTGAGATTATTGAGATCATCTTGATGTGTTTATTTGCTTTTGATTTGTTGTCTCGTTTTCTTTGTAATGTTAATAACTTAGCTTTAGGAGCATCTTTTCCTTGATTTCACTCCCTCTGTTTCAACTCAGTTTCTTTTAATAAATAGGGGCCAGAGGAGGAGTCAGAAATGGATGCCAGTTGGCCATCTGAAAGCTTGACCACCTCCTCCAAATTTGCCCATAGTTCACTCTCTAAAGATTCATAGCGATTTCCACAATGTTCACGCACATGTGCAGTTGCAAGTAACTCACCAATGTTCCTGATGGAGTTTGCTGCAAGTTTGAGCACTGAGGGAAATTTTCAAAACAGTTTGTGAGTAGCACACAGTAAGTCTTCTGAGTACTTCAGAGGTTGTTATCACAGAATCATAGAATCGTTAAGACTGGAAAAGACCCTTAGGATCATTGAGTCCAACCATTAACCTACCACTGCCAAGTCCACCACTAAACCATGTCCTCAAGCACCACATCTACCCGTCTTTTAAATACCTCCAGGGATGGAGACTCAACCACTTCCCTGGGCAGCCTGTTCCAGTGCCTGACTGCCCTTTCAGTGAAGAAGTTTCTCCTAATATCCAACCTAAACCTCCCCTGGTGCAGCTTGAGGCCATTTCTTCTCATTCTATCGCTTGTTACTTGGGAGAAGAGACCAACCCCCACCTCTCTACAACCTCCTTTCAGGTAGCTGTAGAGAGCAATCAGGTCTCCCCTCAGCCTCCTCTTCTCCAAACTAAACAACCCCAGCTCCCTCAGCCACTCCTCATAAGACTTGTGCTCTAGACCCTTCACCAACTTCATTGCCCTTCTTTGGACACGCTCCAGCATCTCAATGTCCTTCTTGTAGTGAGGGGCCCAAAACTGAACACAGTACTCGAGGTGCGGCCTCACCAGTGCTGAGTACAGGGGCACGATCACCTCCCTGGTCCTGCTGGCCACACTATTCCTGATACAAGCCAGGATGCCATTGGCCTTCTTGGCCACCTGAGCACACTGCTGGCTCATGTTCAGGCAGCTGCCAACCAACACCCCCAGGTCCTTTTCTGCCAGGCAGCTCTCCAGCCACTCGTCCCCAAGCCTGTAGCGTTGCATGGGGTTGTTGTGACCCAAGTGCAGGAGCCGGCACTGAGCCTTGTTGAATCTCATGCAGTTGGCCCCGGCCCATCGATCCAGCCTGTCCAGGTCTCTTTGTAGGGCCTTCGTACCCTCCAGCAGATCGACACTTCCACTCAACATGGTGTTGTCTGCAAACTTACTGAGGGTGCACTCGATCCCCTCATCCAGATCATCAATGAAGATATTGAACGGGACCGGCCCCAACACTGAGCCCTGGGGAACACCACTCGTGACCAGCCACCAACCGGATTTGGCTCCATTCACCACCACTCTCTGGGCTCGGCCGTCCAGCCAGTTTTTAACCCAGCGTAGAGTGCACTTATCCAAGCTGTGAGCAGCCAGCTTCTCCAGGAGAATGCTGTGGAAGACAGTGTCAAAGGCCTTACTAAAGTCCAAGTCGACAACATCCACAGCCTTCCCCTCATCCACTAAGCAGGTCACCTTGTCATAGAAGGAGACCAGGTTAGTGGAGCAGGACCTCCCTTTCATAAACCCCTGCTGGCTGAGCCTGATCCCCCGGTTGTCCCGCACGTGCCGCGTAATGGCACTCAAGATGACCTGCTCCATGACCTTTCCCAGCATTGAGGTCAGGCTGACAGGCCTGTAGTTCCCCGGATCCTCCTTCCGACCCTTCTTGTAGAGGGGTGTCACGTTTGCTAGCTTCCAGTCATCTGGGACCTCCCTGGTTGACCAGGACTGCTGATAAATGATGGAGAGTGGCTTGGCAAGCTCCTCTGCCAGCTCTCTCAGTATCCTCATGTGGATCCCGTCTGGCCCCATGGACTTGTGAGCATTCAGGTGGAGGAGCAGGTCGGTGACTGCCACCTCTTCGACAACTGGGGCTTCATTCTGCATCCTATCTCCATCTCCCAGCTCAGGGGCCTGAATACCCCAAGGATGACCAGTCTGACTATTAAAGACTGAGGCAAAGAAAGCATTAAGTACCTCAGCCTTCTCCTCATCCTTCGTAGCAATATTTCCCACCGCATCCAACAAAGGAGGGAGATTCTCCCTGGCCCTCCTTGTCACTGATATATTTGTAGAAACATTTTTTGTTATCTTTAATGGCAGTGGCCAGTTTAAGTTTTAGCTGGGCCTTCACCTTCCTAATCTTCTCCCTGCACAACCTCACAACATCCTTGTAGTCCTCCTGAGGCACCTGCCCCTTATTCCAAAGGTAGTAGGGTCTCCTTTTTTTCCTGAGTTCCAGCCAAAGCTCTCTGTTCAGCCACGCCGGTCTTCTCGACTTATGGCACATGGGGACGGCCTGCTCCTGTGCCTTTGAGACTTCCTTCTTGAATAACGTCCAGCCTTCCTGGACTCCTTTGCCCTTCAGGACTGCCCCCCAAGGGGCTTTGTTAACCAGACTCCTAAACAACCCAAAGTCTGCCCTTCTAAAGTTCAGGGTAGCGGTTTTGCTGACCCCCTTCCTTACTTCTCCAAGAATCGAAAACTCTATCATGTCATGGTCACTGAGCCCAAGACAGCCTCTGACCACCACATCGCCCACCAGGCCTTCTCTGTTCGTAAACAGCAGGTCCAGCGGGGCGCCTCCCCTGGTTGGCTCGCTTACCAGCTGTGTCAGGAAGTTATCTTCCACACCCTCCAGGAACCTCCGAGACTGCATCCTCTCTGCTGTGTTGTATTTCCAGCAGGTATCTGGTAAGTTGAAGTCTCCCACGAGAACAAGGGCTAGAGATTGTGAGACTTCAGCCAACCGCTTGTAGAATACTTCATCTGTTTCCTCATCATGGCTGGGTGGTCTATAACAGACTCCCACCAGGATATCTATCTGCCTTATTAGCCTTCCCCCTGATCTTTACCCATAAGCACTCAACCTTATCATTACCTTCGTTGAGCTCTAGACAGTCAAAACACTCTCTGACATACAAGGCTACCCCACCACCTCTCCTTCCTTGCCTATCCCTTCTGAAGAGCTTGTAGCCGTCCATTGCAGCACTCCAGTTGTGTGAGTCATCCCACCATGTTTCTGTGATGGCGACCACCAGGTTGTCTACAGAGGTCACGCCTGGGCCTGAGCAGCAGGTTGGTCTCCACTGAAGAGCTCTCAAGGGACCCCACATGCTCACCCAAAAGCATGTGCCTTATTTACATTCAAGGCATGGCTGCACCACGAGGTTAAAGTTAAAACCCTGAGACATCAGCCACTAATTAGCTTCTGTGCTCATTGCATACCCATGGAGCCCACTCTGGGCAGATGAAAGACATATGCCAAGCACTTCAGAGAATGAGGGAGAGGGAGAGGGAGAGAGAACAGAGAGAACAAAAGTTGGGGCAAGGCAGGAAGAAGGAACATCATTTATAGCCAGGTCCAGGATGGGGAGCGGTCAGGAGCCCTGAGGGAGGAAAAAAGGCTGAAAGGCTGTCTGAAATGATCGGCAACCACTAACAACCACCAAAACCCCGTCCACAGTGCACGGCCATAGGAATCAGGTGAAGAAAAAGAGGAGGACAAGACAAAGAACCTTAGGAGATGCCCATGTGCTCCACCAAGGAGCCAAAGAGGGTCCCACTTAGCTTGGTGCTAGGGAGTCTTGCAGTATGGCTCCCTTCTAGACAAGGTTCACATGCAAGGCACTGGGGTAGCATTCATCCTGTCTCTTTCTTCTCAGAACAAGTGGACTCCTTTGACAACTTGATTTCCAGCCTTCACAACAGATCTTCAGAGGAAGCTTCATAGCTCTGGCTGTGTGAATGACACCAAGAGATCATTTCATTTTGTGACACAGGACTCAGCTGCCTCTGATGGACTTGTGCTTTAGCATAGTATGCGTCCTCCTAAGTACCTCTGCTTGTTTTCTTCAGGATGTCTGAACTTCTTCCTTTGAGGCTCCATTTCCCTTACAATCTCCTAATTCCGTTATAAAATATATCTAATCATTCCTTAAGCTGCTGTTACTGCTTGCAACCAGGGATAATGTATCTGCATTATGTATCTAGGTACAACCAGCAACACGTGTCCGTCCATTAGCTGGTGTGCAATCATTGGCTGGGTGTTTCTGCCACATGGAGAAGACACAGGTGTTTCCCATGCAGAGGCCTCAAGTGCATGCTCCCGATGAGGAGAAGGAGGAGGAATTCATCCCCCGATGAGAACTCCTGGAGGTTTGGTGCTGGAGCTGGAAAGCGTGAGAAATGCTAGGAGATTGATTAGGTCTCTGAGTCAGCGGGAGACGCACCCTCGCCACGCTGCCGACTGGCCTATCCGCTCTCCCACTTGTTTGTTCCCTCACTTATCTCTTTGACTCATCCCAAACCCAGCTGATACCAGAGACAGGCAAACTACACCACGGCCCCTTTGCCAGCCTGTGGTGCACCTCCTGCTGCCCTGACTCTCGCATTGGGAATAACAACATGGCAATGAACTTTTCTTTGCCAAATCAGAAGCAAAAAAAGCTGGAAACATTGGGAGTGTAATGAGGAGAGGGCATGCTGGAGAGGAAAAGTGAGAGCCCCTGGGAGAGGAAGAGGGTTTTTTAAAAAGAGATGTTTCCCTTTCATGCACTTGCGCTAAAAATGCATCACGTTGGCACCATTCCCGTGTTTCAGTGATGGTGATGTGCTCACCATGAGTGAAGCAGCAACCTCTGTAGCAGCAAGGGCATAATATGTGGTACAGTCTTTTGGCTATCTCTGGATATGACACGGTTCCGTCAATGCTTACTTTTTTTGTTTTGTTTTAATGCCAGGTTGACATTTCACAGTGCCCGATTAGAGCAAAAGGACCAGCGTGGTGCCCACAGGCACCCTAGTCCTGGCGGTCTGTGAGCATCACCATTGCAGCCAGTTCCTGCTCCCCACTGGTTCTGAGCTCACCCATTTGGACCCAAAGTAGTCTCTTAAGCTCCTCTGCAGCAACTGCTTTTTAACTAATGTGCTGTGAGGTTGGTGCAGCTGTAGTGGGCACAGAGATAAAAACAAACTTGAGGAAGGGCGCAGAACACTTCCATCTTCTTCCCTGGGATCAGGTAGCTTCAAACAGTCACGGGCACCTTTGAAAAATCAAATTATTTCCTTCTTTCCCTGAATTTGCAAGGGGAAAACAAGAGAGATGCTGTGTGCTGCTGGTTGAGAGTAACACGGGGAGCAGATCTCACCTGCCAGCACATGCTGCAGGAGCCCAGTGGGAATCCAGCCAGGTCCAGGGAGGCCACAAAAGGAGATCGCATGGGCTTTGGTGGGACTTGACAGCAGATGGAGGTGGGGATGGAGTTGATCCAGGATTGATGGGCATGAGGAAGCTGGACCTGGGACAGAAACGTCTTAGGGGAGATGAGCAGTAGGAGAATAGGAGCTGTGAATCTGAGATCCTGCATGGGAAATTGGGATGTGCAGTGGGAAGGTGGGAGTAGGGGATTGAGATATTAGTGGCAGGGGTGGAAGGCAAAAACATAGTAAAGGAGGGCAAGGTGGACAGTGTGGGTGTACCTCCTCCTATGCATACACACACTGACTTGCAAAGAGATCACCAGAACCCCTCCGTTTGCCCCGAGGGACCCTGAGCTTTCCTTCGCACCTTGGCCTGAGGACCCCTGCTGCAGCGGCACCTCTCATGGACCCACCAGCTCCCCTGGAAAGAGTGTCTATGCTGTGGTCACCTAGCTGTAACAAAGCCAGGAGACAACTGATGTGCTCCAGGACGTTGTCTCAGTCAGGCCATTCGCAGGCTGTGGGGTGCCTGGTGGGACCTGCCCCGTGGTCACTGGCCCTGCCCCACACTCACCCGCTGCTGTCACATACACACCGTCAGCAAAACACCTACTGCTAATAGCGCCTAATCCCAAATAACCCTAATCCCAAATAATGCCTTGCAGTCTCTACTTTCTAAGACTTTCGTGTCTCAGCCTTGTGCTGCCTCCAGCCCTCACTTGGGTAGTACCAAGACTTCTTCTCTCTAATGGTCTCTTCTGCCTTCAGACAGGTACGAGGGGTGAGTCTGCTCTCCAGGAGGGTGACAGGCTCTGCTGGATTGGGCTGCAGAGGTGCATCATCCCATAAACGAAGGAGGATTATGGCTCTGGCCTGGAGATGTGGATTATATCTATTCTGCCTGCTCAATGTCCAGATTAGTCTGGCTGCTTGTTGTAAATTCAGCAGCTCCAGTTTTTAATTCTCGGTGCAGTGTTCCTGCCTGCTTTGTGAAGTCCCAGTAGCCTGTCTGAGAAAGGCAGCCAGTGATCTCCAAAACAGCATCCCAGTGCTTATGAGGAGCTTTGCTGGTGACCGAGGTGTTCGTTCAGCAGCACTTGCTCTCAGAAGCAAGGAGAACTGCCAGAGCAGACCTCCCTCCTCTAATTGGCAACCCCCAGCATTTTATACCAGGCATAGCGTGGATGTCAGTCTTTTCCTTCTGGTCTTCATTTTTCTTGCCTGGGGACAAATGCCCACAAGTCTCCTTTCATGTATGAGTTTTGACAAGGGCATCCTCAGCGGCACCTGTGTGAGGCAGCTCCCCTTTCCTGCTGCTCTGGCGGCTGCGGTGCTGATACAAAGCGCACGGGAAAGGCCCAGCCTGACAGTATGTGCTGCTGCTATTGCACGTTTGGGAACTGAATTCATTGCAAAGCTGAGGGACTCCTGGAGAAAGAGACCTGCATTCGTTTTTGTCCCCCACTGCTGCTTTTGGAGGCAGAGACATTCACCTGAGTTGAATCAGCTGCAGGAGGCGTAGCTGGAAGGCGGCAGACTTTCCTGCTTACCAACTCACAAACATGGGCACGGGCGTTCGTGTCACAGGCTCTGTCTGGGCTGGCAGAAGCTGGTGCTGGCTGGGCACAGGTGAAGTTTCAACTTCACCTGCTGTTAAGGCACATGAGCTCTGCTTTATGCTTTGTGGCTTCTAAAAACTAAGGGAAATCTCTTGTTGTTCAATGTCATTCCTGCTGCACTCAGTGGAGGTTGAAGATCCCTGATTAAAAACCGCTGAAAGGGTATTGTAGGTGTGTGGTCCTGGACACTTGACTTTGCTACCCTGGATTTGCAAACTTTACCCTTACCTTTTTTTTTACTTTCTTTACCTTTCCAGCCGTATTAGAAAGCCCCCATTTTTCCACTCCCTCTACAGCTGAAGGGACATGGAAATTCCTATGGATAAATATTCAGGACGCTATTTAAATAGGCAGCTATATCTTGTAGATTATTTGCTTTGCTATTCTGCAAATGTTGCATTTTGTATTGTGTAGTGTGCATTGTGGATATGCGTTGCATAGAGTCTGGGATAGGCCCCTGCTTGTCATAGATGGCAAGATATAATTGCACTGGACCTGATTTACTTCTCCCAGTTCTTCAGCAGGGCTGGATTTGTTTGTGAAAGCAGTAAATTTGCACATTATTCCCAATTACAGGGGTATCTGACCTAGAGCCAGAAAAGGAGTTGTCATGATGATTGCTAAAATTCAGTCTCAGCCTTTATTTATAATGAGGTTGAAAGAGAAGCACTTAGATGGCTATAGCCCACCCTATTCCTTATCACCTGCTCGGCTGTATTGGTAAATTAACCAGATGCATCCAAACTATCCTACAGCCTACTGTGAAGGAGCACGCAAAACTCCAAACCCAGATTCCAACCTGTTTGCAAACAAGTTTATGTAGTAAAGTGCCAAACTAGACCCTTGTATTCAAACAGCCCTTCCACTTGGACGTTCAAAATCCTGGTCCAAACCGAAGCTGAGTGCTGGGGCACCGAGCAGCACTATGGTATTTCCAGAAGTTGCTCAAGGAAGGTTCCTCCAGTGCCTGAACCTGCTAGGTGCCAGAAGATGCTGGGAGCTGCATCTGTTTGGCCAACTCTTGGTGTGAACCCCTGCTTGGTGGGATGAATTAGGCCCTTAATGGCTACAGAAAGGCTTTGGAAATAAAATTTTATATTTACATAGTACATTTCATCCCAAAGGACCCTAAATCACCCTGCATAAACTTTACATAAACAACAGAACTGAAATGCAGCCGCGTCAGGAATGGAGGGTGGCAGCCAGCTGGCATACGTTAGCAGGACAAAAATAAGAGAAGTGACTATTTTTGGCCAAGGACACAAGGGCAAACCCCTCTATTGCGAAAGTGCCTTCAAGACTCCAAAGCACAGTTTTACTCTAAATAGTGATTCTGGATAAGTAGATCTTTTGTAGTCAATTGACTTGTTCCCAGGCACATCTGGGGAATTCACTCACTAAAATAAGGTTTTGTTACATTTTGTGCCTGCTAAGGCTGCAGAACTTCCTCATCCAAGACAACACATTTCTACTCCAGCCCCAGCCCCATTCGCAGACTTGTAAGCCTTTCTTACACAGCCCTCGCTGCTGAGGGTGGGAGACCCAGAAAAAGCTGCTCTGGCTTTTGCAGCTGATCTGACCGTGAGCTAGCAAGTCTGGAAATGCACAATTTCAGTTCTCAGCTGGGCGAACCTGTGAGTTGATTAGAAAGACAAATTTCCACCATGCCTGTCGAGGTAACTTTTCAGAATACAACTGACCTTTAAATACCAGCGTGGAGCAGCCAGGACATTTGAAGGTCTTGCCCCAAAGCCCCTCACAGAACAGGCTGTGCAGCATCTCTTGGGTCTCTTTGGGCTACACAAACACTTCACAACACTGAAAGGCGCAGTTCCTTACAGCATTGTCACTGATGAAATGCACGGTATTTTTACAGACACATATTTACTTTGGGGCCAGGGGGGTGTCTACACTTACAGAGTGCATTGCATCTCACAGGACCCTGAATAACCTTTCAGGAAAAGTTGCCCTGTGGCAGCCGGTGGCTCCCTGTGGGCCTCCTCCCATATCTCCACGTTGTGTTGCAGGTGGTCCTCAGCAGCTGGATCCTTGCGTGTGAGCCATCCCCTGCTCCAGCATCCACGCTCCTGAGCCATCCCATCACACTGTCATGCCATTTAAGTGCTACTAGAGCGCTCCCTGGCATGATTTTGGCTCCAGACTACAGTCCAGCCCAGTCTGGGGGATATGAATGATACAGGGACCGTTCCTCAAGAGGCAGGATGGATGAGGAGAGTTTAGCCATGCCACTTGCCCTTAGGGCCAAGGAAGAAGCCCCCAGCCATTTGATTTATTAACATACCTGTGGCCTTTGAGAACAGAGCATCCCTTCAGCAGCACACTGCACTTGGGATGAACAAGGAAGGAAGAAGTCGGCCAGGAGCCAGATGTCTTTCAAGGAGCCTTCCAAGCTGGGACGCAACTCTGCTGGACCTCAATCTGATGTAATTTGGGGCTGCAGCCATCCTCCCTGTCTTCCACCCCTGGCACCAGCACTGGCACCAGTGCAACCACACAGTGACTCGGGAAGGGAGCTGGTTTGTCTGGAGACTCGTCATTTTTTTCCCCATGGTGCTAGCTTTCAGCCATCTCAGCTCCCTGCACTGGCTCCCTGCCAGCCCTGGGCGTGCAAGGCCAGTACAGCTATGGCTGGTGAGGAGGATGAACCCCTTGGCAGTCCCATTTTATATTGGTTTATGCTGCTGTGGAACAACCGCACATTACAATCATCTCCCTCTCTACAAATGTGGGATGCAAGAGGGAGCCTGCCTGCCTCAGAGCCAGCTCCCCATCTTCTTCCCTGCCTCCTCCCACCACCCCATCGCTGTGCTTAATCCTCATACTGCCCGTTTGCCTGCCAGCCAGCCGACCTTTGCCAGTGCAAAACCATATAAAACTCAGACAAGCATTTCCTATTGCTAACAATTTTGAAGTGGCATTACTCTATCAGAAGAACTGTAGGAAGTCTGAGTAGGACATACACTGCAGAGTGCTATTACTAAGGCTTCGATACAGTTAGTTCTGCTAGTCTTCAAATTCATTGCAAAGCAGTGTTAAAGGCCGTTGGGACTCGGAGCAGGGCTGCAAGGGAGGCAGATGGCATTTCAGATGCCCAAAGTGTGGAGCTCCTGGCTGCCTCCCCTAGGATCCCAAATTCATGGCTAGCTTCTACCAGCTGAGCAGAACATCAGCCAAGCCCTTCTCATGATCTAACAGAAATACGGATCTCAGTGGGTTTCCCCCAACCTTTGTAGAAACCCGCGTTTCTTGTCCTCTTGTGATTTGTTTGTCCTGCAGCGCAGTCTGTACCGCAGCCCCATGTAGCTGGACTGCAGCCAGCACGTCCCCTGTGGCAGAGGCAGCTGCGCCTTCCGCCTGCTCTGAGCTCTGAAATCACATGGGGGGAGAGGTGGAAGGGTTC